>NC_086243.1:30251521-30567271 GCF_036321145.2 Pelmatolapia mariae | reverse complement strand
CACAACTACCCATCAGCAAATTCTGTATGACATTCTTTTTGTTCATCATAGACTGTCTGACCAAAATAAACGTGTGGTAATAATGTGGACTCCGGCTCATGTGAGTATTTTGGGTAATGAAAGCGCAGATAGGTTGGCCAAAGCAGCTGTTAAAAGAGTCGACATAGATGTAAAGTTACCATTGTCAAAATCTGAAGGGAAAAGTGTAGTTTGGACAGAAAGTAAGAACTTCTGGCAAATGGCATGGGATAATGAAACAAAAGGGAGACATTTATATAGGGTGCAAAACTCGGTAGAAGCTAAGAGGAGTAGCGGATTAAAGAGACGAGAGGAGGTTGAATACGGACGGGCCACTGCTTTTTAAATGGTACTCTTTTTAGGATAGGAAAACATCCGACTGGGTTGTGTGATGGGTGCACTGATATGGAGACGGTTGAGCATGTACTCCTTAGTTGTAGGAAGTATGCAAGTCACAGGAGGGTGATGTGGGGTGAAATGAGTGGTGTAAGGGGCCTTACATTTGAACAACTGGTTAATAAGTCAAGTCATGGTGAAGGGAAAGTGGTGGTTTTTCGTTTTTTGAGAAATACTGGTCTCATCAAGAGGATCTGAGGATTAAGGAGTGACGGACGGTTAACAGCCAGGAGATGGCAGTAATGCAACAGTTTTGGATGCAAGCTGCCGTTAAACTTGACTGAAGAAGAAGAAGACGAGAGGAGAGACACACGAACAGCGAAGAGCAGGAACCCGAACGTGTGGTGCAGACGAGCACATGTATAGAAGGACCGGCCTGCCTGTGAGGCGTCGCGAGACTTCCGGCGATCCAGTTCCGACGGACAGAATAGTAACACCGGGAGGCGATGTGTGAAATCCACAGAAGGCAGAGGGGACGCCTCTGCCTGTATCAGGGTCGGGCTATGAGGGAAGCCGTGTGCGGATGCGGAGAGTGGCTGGACTGCACGGCCATGCACTGCCAGGTGGGGATAGGAGCCTCCTCCCTGGCCTTCTGCTGGCGAGATTTCCCCATCCCGGAAGAGGAGCCCCTTTCTGTCTCTTTCAGCTAAGGAACATTTGCCCGCGCATGTGTGGCTGGACAATGGGAATAGAGGACTCTGGGGGGGAAGTTTTTATCATATTAAAAGGACATTCATTTAGCTTTGATTTTTTTTTTTTTTTTTGTCTGTCCCATTTGGATCTTTAGCCATCAGAATTGTTGTCTGAAGACCAACAAGGATACCAAATGGATTTATTTTGCCAAATGGATCATCATGGCATTGCCGTATTGGTCCATTTGATCAAACTTTGTTGTTATTATTTATTTTATTTTCAGTTGTTACAGATGGGACAGACATGATTGGGGGATAGGAAAGGGAGAAAGAAAGAGAGGAAGGAAAAGAAAAACAGAAGGGGAAAGGGACAGTGAGAAAGGGCACTTACAAAGACAAAGAGAGAAAAAAATCTCCTGGATCCCCTGTTGAGAGAAAAAGAAGAGAAAACAAGCAAAAACAAAACAAAACAAAGCAACATACTAAACACAACACCATCACGTTAATCTAGCTAAGTGTGAACAGCAGTAAATACTAAATATTGAATGTTGTTGTGCAGCACGCAGGACAGACATCGCACAATGTGCTTTGAAGTAGCAGCTAAGAAAGGTGTAGTTTATGTCTACGAACAGTGAACACATGGTGTGCACACCTGTGTGGATCAGCGCGCTTGTATACAAAAGGTTTCCCCATGTAATGGTCTGCTAGAGGGTGTGGAGGGCCATAGCCCCGTCCCCCAGGGCATGAAGCAGGCATGGAGGAGATCCAGGCTCCAGACATCCAGAGGCCCCAGAGTGTGGGAGTCCAAGGAGTACCACCGGAGGGGCATCCGTGCCACCCTCCTGGGAAGGGCTGGGGAGATCCCCAGACGAGGGGTCACCCAGTAGCCACGGAGCAGAAGCCAGAGGGGGCTGCACCGGCGTGCCCGCCAGCTCTGCCGGCAGCCAGCTGTGCCAGAGTGAAACCGAGTCGCAGGCCCCGAGGCCGGAGGCCCGAGGGCCCCCTTTGCCCCGGATGAGGCCTGACCGAGCGACAGGCACCAGGCCCCGCCAAGTAGTAGTGTGAGCTGGTGCATACCTGAGCGCCCAGCCCCGGACACCAAGAACCACCAATGCACCAACCCCTGAGGGCATCAGTTACCGGCAGGGAGTGTGGTGAGGGGAGATAGGCCTCCACACTTTGGAGGGCCTGGGAGTTCCCGGGGAGGTGGAGTCTAAGACCTGACCTGACATATAAACACAGACAAACAGGCACACACAGACACAAACATGCTTTCCCACCCTCATGCACACATATACAAACACTCAGCACTCACCCGACGTAGGGATAGACATACATGGACATGTACACACAATCATACTCCCCAAACATACTCTATACCCCGGGTCCAGGTACCCTCGCCCCCAGAGGGGGAAACGGCACCCAGACCCAAGAGATGTACCCTTTCCCCCGGGGTGGAGGCAAGCAGACCGCCCCAGGGTCCACAGCAGCAGGGAGGCCAATCGGACAGCCAACACCTCCTCCCAGCCCCCCGCCCCGATGGCTAGTAGAGAACGGGGGTGTGTGAAGACCCCATACCTCCCTCCTCCCGCTCATGTGTAGTGTTGCTGCGTGTTGTTCTAAAGTGCATTTAAAACAAGGGAGGGCATGGTGCTGCTGCCAGAGAGCAGCAGGTGTTAGCACGCCCATCCCGAGAACCCCAAGGTCTACATGGATTTAAAATTGAGAGGTGGGACACCGGCGCCAGAGGTAGGTTTGAATACACAGACCGTCCACTGGACGCCGTTAACGTGGTCACCCTCAAGGCCCTATATATGTGTGTGTGTGTTATGAAAGAGTGAATAATGTGGATGTCTAAGTTGTGGAATAAAATTGAGGCACAGGTGGCCAGAAGGGGACAGAAGGGGGGGGGGGATGCCTCCCCTGCACCCTGGTGACACACCCGCACCCCAAGGCCCTACCTGTGTGGGTGGGTGTGGTGGAGCGGGAAGAGGGAGGCAGCCGGGGATGGGGAGGAAAAGAAGGGAGGGGCAAGATGCCCCTCCTTAGGGCCAGCTCCCCCGCTGACCCCAGTAGGCACCCCCGTCCTCTGGTACCCACCAAGGCAAGGGAGCCCAGGCCCATCCAGACCGGGCCTACGGCAGCAGCACCGCCAAGCCCCACAGGACCTGGGGAAGCCCACCCTACCCCACCGCAGAGGAAACTGTACCCACCCCAACATTCAATCATCTCCAGACTACACAAGACAACAGACACCCAGGTTAGGTTTGTTCTCCACCTCTCCTGTGTCTCTCCCCCACCTGCAGAGTGGACTTCTGCAAGGATGGAACAACCTCCCTGCCAGTTGAAGAGCCCTCCAGTAGGCCGATGCACCAGAGGCCCCCTGCGCCAGGGCTGAGCCCCCTTGCACCCACCCGCCCACAACCCCGGCGACACACCGACGAGGACCGATGCTTTGATTTTTTTATTGTATTGTGGCGAGCTCAGACAAGGAGGAGACAGAGGTTTCGTTCGGTCTTGCGTCCCGCCGTGTTAGCCAGGGAGCACAGCCGTTTATTCGCAGTTTTGGGGGACACTGCCGCGAGCCAACTGCCACCAGCATCCCCTGCTGCTGGAGTGGGCGGGTGGTACGGTGAGAGCCTGTCCTGGCCCGGCATGCGGATCCGGTACACCACTTCTGTTAGCCGCCCCACGACTTCCGCCGGCCCTTGCCAGCGACCGGACAGCCTGGGGGACACTCCTCTCTTGCGAACCGGGCAGTACACCCAAACCTTGTCGCCAGGCACGAAAGCTCCCCCAAGGCACCTGGTGTCGCAGGCTCTTTTCTGTCGTACTCCGGCGCTGACCTGGGCCTGGCGGGTGTAGTCATGAATAACTCGAGGCCGCTCCCTCAGCCTCCTGTAGCAGTCCCTGGCCACCGACACACGCCGGTTCCCTGCTTTTGACCGCACTGGAGGGCCAGAGTCTCTGTACCAAGAGTGATAGCCAGCTTCGCTGATCAAGGCCGATGATGCACTGTTCTTGGATGTCAGCAAGCCAGAAGTCGTGCACCAGCTCCAGATCCTTCACTCGGATCCGCAGCGGTTTCTTCCCCCGCATGTCAGTTCTCTCCCCCGTCACTGTCATCAGCTGGGTGTCGGTGGGTGACCAACCCATCACAAGCGGCCCGGATGTTCCAGGAAACACACCAGGTCGTATTAGGGAAATGGTGGACCCCGTGTCCACCAGGTCCTGGCAGGGTTGGTCCTCAACACAGCAGCTCAGGTAGAGTCCCTTGAGGTGCCCGACTAGGCCCGCCACCGTGCATCGTTCATGGAGGGGGGCAGGAAGCTGGAGCGGTGGTCCCCTCGCTGTACCGCACCCCCTCTCATCCCCCTGAGGCCACATAGTTCTGGCCTTTGGGGCGGGCGCCCGGCAGTCGCGCGCCACGTGACCAGGCTCATCGCACCGGAAGCAGCAGTCGGTCGGTCGACGGGGACGCCTCCAGGGCACCGAGGGCTGCAGCTGGCATACCTCCGGGACCTCCCCCTCCCTGTCGTAGTCTTCGGCTCTGATTTGAGGGTAGTTTGGGGGGGGCACCTGCTGGTTAGGTGGTGAGGTGAGCACCAGCTCGGCCCTTTCAGCCTCAAGGAGCGCCTCACGGAGAGTCTGAGGCATGTCCAGGCGGACGTGTTGGCGTAGTCGCTCTGGAAAAAGTCCTCGCAGGAAAGCATGCAGGCTAAGCTCCTCACGGGCTGCTGTTGGGAACTCTGGGTAGCCACGACGAGCATACAGCAACACATCCGCTGCAAAGGTGCCCAGGCTCTCCCCCGGCCTACGGCTCCAGTTGGTCAGCTGCTCCCTGCTCTGATCAGTGGAGTGCCACTGCCCAAATCGCCTCTCGAGTGCTATGGTGAAGGCCTGGAGCTCATGCTGCTCTGACGGGGCTAGGTCATGGAGTACCTGCAGTGCATCTCCTTCCAATGCTAGCGCTAGGTGTGTAGCAGCCTCTTCGTCGCTCCAGCCATTATGCCTCGCGGCTAGCCGTACTTGTGAGAGGTAGGGCTCTAGCGGGGTTAGCCCGTTGTATTTCGGTACCTTAGCTGGCGTTGCAGGCATCACTGCTCGCTGTCGGGGGCCCGGTGTGTCGGTTGACAGAGGCAGCCCATGAAGCATTGCCCTAGCGTCTGTCGCGACGGGCCGCGGTGCACTCGCGCCGTCGGGACCCGTCGGGGGACTTACATGGCCGCTCGCTTCCTCTCTCTTCAATCGCCCACTTCCCAAGCAGCGAATTCTCTCCTCGACGGCTTGCTCCAGCCTCTGAATGTCTCTCTCCATTACGGCGAGGGTGAGCTATCCCACTTCTGACACCAATGTGGCGAGCTCAGACAAGGAGGAGACAGAGGTTTCGTTCGGTCTTTCTTCCAGCCGTGTTAGCCAGGGAGCACAGCCGTTTATTCGCAGTTTTGGGGAACACTGCCACGAGCCAACTGCTCAGCAGCCTAGCACAACAACAACAACACAAAATGGCGCTCTCTCACCCGGAAACACACAGTCGCAGAGAGAGCGTCACCTGTAACCATGGCAACATGACAACAGAACATAAATGTCAATAACAAATCCCCGAACAGCCCTGGCCCGCTACAGTATATTTATCTCTGCTGGCAGGGCTTTTAGCGGGTTGGGAACATTTATACTTTTTTATTGTATAGTGGGGATTTTAACTCATACTTGTGATTCTGGCTGTTCTTCTAAAAAATAAATGGTGTGTTCCAAGCCGGCCCAGTGTCCGTACTCCGAGCGCTGATTCACTCTCTCCCCTTATGCTTGTATGTATGTATATAGACCTGGTGGCGAAGATTTAGGTCACCAGTTTAGCGGCTACATAAGCATATATGAGTATATATTTCTAAGCATAAATGACAATCAACCATATAAATCTAACAATTATAGATGAAATTTATATTTGAGGAAAACTTGAAATATATTGAGATTACAATTGTTCTTTCAAGACAAACTACCACGGCTGTTGTACCCTCTAAAAAATGCTTTGTGTAGATGATTAGGGAAAGTGTTCATCTTGATCGGTTTTAGTTAAAAGGAAATGATTTTTCTCTCAACACATAAACACAGCGTGGTGGATAAATATTGGGACCCTGAAAGGATGTCGTATAAAGCTGCATCTGGTCACAAGGAAAAAATTCACACAGCCTTGGAAGAGTTGGCCAGATTGTACAAAATGAAATGTCTGACAATGCACAGATGCAAGGATCAAGATGGTTACACCCTTGTGGTTTAACAGGGATGTATTTTGTAAGACAGGATAAGACAGCTGATCGATTTGTTTCACTAACTCACCTAAACAAAGCATTTTAGGGTGTAACTCTTGATTCAGAATTCTCAATCCAAACTCCTCAGTCCCTTCTCTCTCTCTCTGGATGCTGCTCACAGCTACAAAGTTTGCATTCTTCTCCTGCTACCGTCTCTCTGGATTCAGTCAAGACTCTGCTTCTGCCTGCCTTTCCTCCTGCCTGCCATTCTCTCTAGAAACTCTTGAGCTCAGCACCACTCCTCCATCTCTCAACCAGACACCCACCCGGCTATCTACCCCCTCCCCCTGAGCCTCTCTCCTCCACCTGTAAATAAGCTCAGACCCATCAGCAGTAGTTTTCCACCCATAATCGTGCTCCCCGCTGTAACTCACATACATTGTGTTTGATTTTTATTCAGGATTAATAAAATATTTAGTTTCTTACTGATTGAATAATTATTTTAAAACCTGCAGACATATCAGTATAAAGGAATGTGCGGGGGCAGCAGTAGACACAATAACTGGTGCCTGATATCCATCACAGCCACCTCTTAGCTCAGGGCCTGCTAAAACAAGCAGCTTCTCCCCACCAGTTTTAACAGGTTAGATAGATGCTCATATAAATCTCTGTGAACTGCCAGGTGGGTTACTCTCTTTTGGGAAGATGGACAGCAGCTAACTGTTTTACAGACTGTGGTTTTCTAAACAAAAGAGTTCCATGTACATGATACTTTTTAATCATTTAATGCTCGCTTTAATAAATAATAATTGAAGAAAGAAGTGTTTTACTGGTGATTCTTCAATGAGGATAAACTAACACGCTTTCAGAGTGGAGACCCTGACATGATGCACTGAGGATAATTTGGACCACACTCTAGAGAGTGAGTGTGTGCGGCTGGAGGCTGGGAGTGGGCAATCGTGGCACAAGAGTTCAGTGTTTTAAACTGTGAGAGCATGATTGTGAGTGTCCTTGGTAAATCTCTGTGAACTGTGTGAAAGAGGGATCGCTGGACTCCTGATATTGAAGCAGCTCCCTAGACCAACTCACCATGAACTCCTCTCTTAGGCTGCCAAAGGGGAGCTTCAGCTTGTTGTTATGACCATGCTGAGTGATGCTGCTCAGGCTTCGTGGCAGCCACCTGAGCGGAAACCTGCTGATCCTCATCTCAAAGTCTTCCACTGTTGAGATGGGACCTTCATAGACTAAGAGGGGCCACAAAATCCGGGGCAGAATTTCATGCTGATAAATCCAGGCCTTAAACTTGCCGAAAGGACAGATTTATTCACTGCAGCGAGCCAGGTTTCCAGGTCTTTGATGGTCACTGTGGGTGTGTGATTTCAACATCCATGTAGATGCTAAAATGACAGCCTCAACATGGCATTTAATCTGTTATTAGACTCAATTGACTTCTCTCAAAATGTAAAAGAACCCACCCACCACTTTAATCACACTCTAGATCTTGTTTTAACATATGGCATAGAAACTGAACATTTAACAGTGTTTCCTGAAAACCTTGTGCTGTCTGATCATTTCCTGATAACATTTACATTTACAATAATTGATTACACAGCAGTGGAGAGTAGACTTTATCAAAGCAGATGTATTTCTGAAAGCGCTGTAACTAAGTTTAAGAATATAATCCACCCACTGTTATCATCTTCAATGCCCTGTACCAACATAGAGCAGAGCAGCTACCTGAACGCTACTCCAACAGAGGTCGATTATCTTGTTAATAATTTTACCTCCTCTCTACGTACGACTCTGGATACTGTAGCTCCTGTGAAAACTAAAGCCTCAAACCCGAAGTACCTGACTCCGTGGTGTAATTTTTAAACACGTAGCCTAAAGCAGATAACTCGTAAGCTGGAGAGGAAATGGCGTGTCACAAATTTAGAGGATCATCATTTAGCCTGGAGAAATAGTTTGCTAGAAAGCCCTCCGCAAAGCCAGAACATCTTACTATTCGGCACTGATTGAAGAAAATAAGAACAACCTCAGGTTTCTCTTCAGCACTGTAGCCAGGCTGACAAAAAGTCAGAGCACTGTTGAGTCAACAATCCCTTTAACGTTAACTAGTAATGACTTCATGAACTTCTTCACAAATAAAATTTTTATTATTAGAGAAAAAATTACCAATAATCATCCCAAAGAACCCTCAAAGAAGTCCTGCCATTAATTAATTATTCAATCTTAAATATGATCAACCTATCTCTAATAATCGGCTATGTAGCTATGAGTGGCTGTAGCTCAGGTGGCAGAGCAGGTCAGCCACTAATCAGAAGTGGTTCAATCCCAGGCTGCATCCTGGCTGCATGCCAAATATACTTGGGCAAGATACTAACCCCATGTTTGCCTACTGGTGGTGGTCAGAGGGCCCGGTGGCGCCTGTGTCCGGCAGCCTCGCCTCTGTCAGGGCGCCCCAGGGCAGCTGTGGCTACAATGTAGCTTGCTATCGCCAGTGTCTGAATGTGTGTGTGAATGTGTGAATGACTGAATGTAGTGTAAAGCGCTTTGGGGTCCTATGGATTAGAAAAGCGCTATACAAATGCAGGCCATTTACCATTTACCACAGGCCATCAAGGTGGCTGTCGTTAAACCTTTACTCAAAAAGCCATCTCTAGACCCAGCAGTCTTAGCTAATTATAGGCCAATCTCCAACCTTCCTTTCATATCAAACATCCTTGAAAGAGTAGTTGTCAAACAGCTAACAGATCATCTGCAGAGGAACGGCTTATTTGAAGAGTTTCAGTCAGGTTTCAGAGCTCATCACAGCACAGAAACAGCTTTAGTGAAGGTTACAAATGATCTTCTTATGGCCTCTGACAGTAGACTCATCTCTGTGCTTGTCCTGCTAGACCTTAGTGCAGCGTTCGATACTGTCGACCATAATATCCTATTAGAGTGATTAGAACATGCAGTAGGTATTACAGGTACTGCACTGCAGTGGTTTGTATCATATCTATCTAATAGACTCCAATTTGTACATGTAAGTGGAGAGTCCTCTTCACACACTAAGGTCAGTTATGGTGTTCCACAGGGTTCAGTGCTAGGACCAATTCTATTTACATTATACATGCTTCCCCTAGGCAGCATCATTAGAAGACATAGCATAAATTTTCACTGCTATGCAGATGACACGCAGCTCTATCTATCCATGAAGCCAGGTAACACACACCAATTAGTTAAACTGCAGGAATGTCTTAAAGACATAAAGACCTGGATGGCCGCTAACTTTCTGCTTCTTAATTCAGATAAAACTGAGGTTATTGTACTCGGCCCTGAAAATCTGAGAAATATGGTATCTAAGCAGATTCTTACTCTGGATGGCATTACCTTGGCCTCCAGTAATGCTGTGAGGAACCTTGGAGTCATTGTTGACCAGGACATGTCCTTTAACGCACATATTAAACAAATATGTAAGACTGCTTTCTTCCATTTGCGCAACATCTCTAAAATTAGAAATATCCTGTCTCAGAGTGATGCTGAAAAACTAGTTCATGCATTTATTACTTCCAGGCTGGACTACTGTAATTCGTTATTATCAGGATATCCTAAAAACTCTCTGAAAAGTCTTCAGTTAATCCAAAATGCTGCAGCAAGAGTACTGACAGGGACTAGAAAGAGAGAGCACATTTCTCCTGTTTTGGCTTCCCTTCATTGGCTTCCTGTTAAATCCAGAATTGAATTCAAAATCCTGCTCCTCACATACAAGGTCTTAAATAATCAGGCCCCATCTTATCTTAATGACCTTGTAGTACCATATCACCCTATTAGAGCACTTTGCTCTCGCACTGCAGGCCTACTTGTTGTTCCTAGAGTATTTAAAAGTAAAATGGGAGGGAGAGCCTTTAGTTTTCAGGCCCCTCTTCTGTGGAACCAGCTTCCAGTTTGGATTCAAGAGACAGACACTATCTCTACTTTCAAGATTAGGCTTAAAACTTTCCTTTTTGCTAAAGCATATAGTTAGGGCTGGACCAGGTGACCCTGAATCCTCCCTTAGTTATGCTGCAATAGACGTAGGCTGCCGGGGATTCCCATGATGCATTGAGTTTTTCCTTTCCAGTCACCTTTCTCACTCACTGTGTTAACAGATCTCTCTGCATTGAGTCATATCTGTTATTAACCTCTGTCTCTCTTCCACAGCATGTCTTTATCCTGTCTTCCTTCTCTCACCCCAACTGGTCGCAGCAGATGGACGCTGAGGACCCTGAGCCTGGTTCTGCCGGAGGTTTCTTCCGGTTAAAAGGGAGTTTTTCCTTCCCACTGTCGCCAAAGTGCTTGCTCATAGGGGGTCATATGATTGTTGGGCTTTTCTCTGTATCTATGAAGCGCCTTGAGGCGACTTTTGTTGTGATTTGGTGCTATATAAATGAAATTGAATCTAATTGAATTGAAATTGAACCTACAGCGACCTCCCTGAACAGGGTCCAGTAACCATCAGAGTGGCAGACATCCAAGAAAGGGTCTCCAGTATGAAGAGTTGGACAGCACCAGGACCTGACATGGTTCACGCCTACTGGTTGAAGAAGCTGACTGCACTCCACGAGCGTCTGGCAGCACAAATGAACCAGCTGCTAGTTGACGAGAGACACCCAGAATGGCTAACCGAAGGCCGGACAGTCCTGATCCTCAAGGACCCCCAGAAGGGACCGGTCCCCTCCAACTACCGACCAATAACCTGCCTCAGCACCACATGGAAGCTCCTGTCAGGCATCATAGCAGCTAAGATGAACAGGCACATGGGTCAATACATGAGCGGGGCACAGAAAGGGATGGACAAGAATACCAGAGGCGCAAAACACCAGACCGAGCAGTCAGCCGAGACTGCAGGACCAGACTGATCAACCTATGCACAGCCTGGATGGATTACAAGAAGGCCTATGACTCAATGCCCCACAGCTGGATACTGGAATGCCTAGAATTGTACAAGATCAACAGGACCCTGACAGCCTTCATCAGCCACTCAATGGCGTACAACACTAGAGGCCAACTTCAAGCCCATAGCACAAGTCACCATCAAGTGCGGGATCTACCAAGGAGATGCTCTGTCCCCACTGCTGTTCCGCATAGGCCTGAACCCCCTCAGTGAGATAATTGACAAGACTGGCTACGGATACCGACTACAGAACGGAGCAGTTGTCAGCCACCTCCTGTACATGCATGACATCAAGTTGTATGCCAAAAGTGAAAGAAAAATCGATTCACTGATCCACACCACCAGGATATACAGCAATGACATCAGAATGTCGTTCGGACTGGAGAAGTGTAGTCAGATGGTAACAAAGAGAGGGAAGGTAGTCAGAACTGAGGGGATTGAACTACCAGAAGGCAACATTGCAGACATAGAGGACAGTTGCAAGTACCTGGGGATCCCGCAGGCGAATGGGAACCATGAAGAGGCCGCTAGGAAAGCTGCAACCACCAAGTACCTGCAGAGGGTCAGGCAAGTCCTGAGGAGTCAGCTGAACGGTAAGAACAAGATCCGTTCTAAGTGAGAGGTAAGTGAGAGGTAAGTGACGGAAGTGACGGACAAGGTAAGCGACTCATGTTGTAACTGACGTCAGACGCCGGAGATTTTGGCGGAAAATTAAGCAAATGGTAGTTTAGATTTGTACAAATTCCTTTAAGCTTCAGTATTACCAAATACACTTATCAATTGTCTTATAACTAACAATATTTGTCTTAATAATCTCCAACACCCTGGAGAACAACGGGGAGAGTTTAGAGGCTCTCCAAGATTACATTGATCAGTGCTTCCAGGATCTCGTGATGAAGAAGGCCCAGAGTGCATCTTCCCCGGCCAAATCTGAGACTCCATCGTCGAAAAGACTTCGCCCGGCAGATTCCCCCGGCACAACATCGCCAGCCGGCAAAGATATTGCCGACATACTGGAGTCAATCGACAAGCGATTGTCCAGCTTCGACGCAAGGCTGTCCTTGGTGGAGATTCTTCACCGGGAATTTAAATGCTTGCGAGAATCCCTGGAGTTCAGCCAGCAGCAGGTGGAAACGCTCGCTGCTGAAAATGCCACGCTAAGGGAGTCGGTGAAATGTCTCACAGAAAATGTTACCCAGCTCAATAGAGAAAATAAAAAAATAAAAGAAACAGTTATTGATCTACAAGCTCGTAGCATGCGTGATAACCTGGTATTTTCTGGTATTCCAGAAGCCGCTGGAGAGGACGCGGAGGCCACGGTAAAAAGCTTCATCAAAAACCACCTGAAGCTGCCGGAGGACACGGTGAAGAACATCGTCTTCGATAGGGTGCATCGCCTCGGCCCCATTCGGGCTACGGCCGGGAGACCACGTCCTATCGTGGCCAAATTCGGCCACTTCAAACAAAAGGAACATGTGAAAAGCCGCGGCAGGGAATTAAAAGGAACGGACTTCAGCGTGAACGACCAGTTCCCCAAAGAGATCCTGGAACGACGCAGGGTCCTCTTCCCAATCCGACGCGGCTTCATCCAGAAGGGCTCCCGCGCTGTCATCGCTGTGGACCGGCTGTACGTGGACGGACAGCTCCACCGCGACCCCGACATCACTCCGTGGCTGTATTAACTTCACACCAGATAAGAATCCGCTACACCCTTTCCCCATCCACTCACACTAACTTGCATTAACATCTGTTTAACTTACCAGTATCAAATCGCATCTTAGGTGTGATATCATAGCAGTATTAACACCATCACTCTCCGTCAATGGTTTGATTAGAATGTTTCCGGTTTTTCTTTTTTTTTTTTTTTCTCTCTTCTTGTTTTTTCTTCTCTCCTTTTCCCCTCTTGTTTTTATGCTGCTCACCCTTGTCCTTGGTTTCTTTCTTTTTTCTTTCTTTCACTGCTTCGATCACCTGCTTCCACACTCATCCACAAACAACATCCTTTATTTCGACACATACGCACAGCACGATCACGCACAGTCATGCGCTCAACGGCAGCACATTTACATCACTCAGACAGCGCACACAGTTGTATAGGATAAACACATTTAAGCCAAGCGTACTCATCTTAGTAAATATGCAAACACATAGTCAGACTCAGGGAGCATCTCGCCACACACTTTTTCTCTCTCTCCCTCTCTTTATTTATGAACAAGTGATGTATTCTCTCCACCTGTCTAAGCGACACACACAGCATACACCCCTAGTTATACACAGACATCTATGGGTGCACTGAGATTCGTTACATGGAATGTAAATGGAGCTGGCTCCAGAGAAAAGAGGTTAAAAATATTTAACCAACTCAAAAAACTACAGGCAGATGTTGTCCTTTTACAAGAGACCCACAGACCTCTTAGAGGTTCGAATGAACTTAAAACACCTGAGTTTCCTAATGTGTTCTCAGCTTGTTATAATTCTAGACAAAGGGGAGTAGCAATTTTAATACATAAAAATATTAATTTCACAGTACTCGATACAGTTATAGATCCAGAGGGCAGATTCTTAATCATTAAACTATCTATACTTGATAAAAAGCTATGTATTGTAAGTGTATATGGTCCAAATGTTGATGATCCCTCATTCTTTCACAGTTTTTTCAGTGCACTCTCTGAACACTTAGATGGCACACTTGTTCTTGGAGGCGACCTCAACCTTGGACTAAATGAAGAAATGGATAGGCTCAATACAGCAGGAACTCAGCGTAATTGGCAGTCCACAAATATAATCAAACAGTATATGAGCGACTTTGGTCTTTGCGATGCATGGCGCTCCCTTCACCCCACCAGTAAGGAATATACTTTTTTCTCACATGTTCATCACTCCTACTCTCGTCTGGATTATTTTTTGGTCAGCAGCTCACTGCTGAGTGACATTTCAGACACTGAGATTCACCCTATAGCTGTCAGCGATCATGCTCCTGTATCTTTAACACTAATGCACAAGAATAATACTACGCCAAGTAAAAACTGGAGATTTAATACATCACTGCTTAAAGATGAAGACTTTATTAAATATTTTAAAAAAGAGTGGACTTCATATTTAGACTTTAATGACACTCCCGGAACATCAGCTTCTGTTTTATGGGAAGCAGGGAAAGCCGTGATGAGAGGTAAAATAATTTCTTTCTCATCACATAAAAAGAAAAAAGAAAACAAAAATATTCAGGAATTAGAAAAAACCATCAAATCACTAGAAGAAGCCTACGCGTCCCACCAAGATCAGGAAACATTGAACAAAATACGCAAAACAAAACTAGAATTAAATGAGATAATTGATAAAAAAACAAAATTCTTAGTACAAAGACTACGCTTACAAAATTATGAACATAGTAATAAATCCGGTCAATTTCTAGCAAACCAGCTAAAAATAAATAAAGAAAAAACAACTATATGTGCTGTTCAAGATTCATCTGGGAACACAATATATGAACCGAAACAAATAAACAACATTTTCAGGGATTTCTATAAAACGTTGTATCCACCACAAATAAACCCATCTAAAAAGGAAATTGATCAGTTTTTAGACAACATAACTCTCCCAAAATTATTAGACACTCAAGCAATGGCACTGGATTCGCCACTGACGCCAGGTGAACTCCAGGAAGCCCTGATAAATATGCCCAATAATAAGGCTCCAGGTCCAGACGGCTTTCCTGCAGAATTCTACAAAGAATTCTGGACGATTCTAGCACCAGTTTTTTACAGAACGTTGTTGGAAATCAAAGAAAATGGCAGACTTCCACCAAATATGAATTCTGCAAACATTAATCTCCTGCTAAAACCAGGCAAAGACCCTGTATATCCCTCAAGCTATCGTCCAATATCCCTTATAAATGTAGACCTTAAAATAATTTGCAAAGCTCTCTCAAAGAGACTAGAGAAAATAACCCCCCTCTTAATTCATCCTGACCAAACTGGTTTCATAAAAGGTAGGCACTCATCAACAAATACACGTAGATTACTTAATTTGATAGACTACTCATACAGTAAAAACCTTGAAACTACAATATTTTCTCTAGATGCAGAAAAAGCGTTTGACAGAGTTAACTGGAAATTTCTATTTGCAACTTTACACAAATTTGGTTTTGGATCTTCTTTCATCAACTGGTTAAAAATATTATATAATTCCCCAACAGCTTGTGTCAGAACAAATGACCAGACATCCTCCAGCTTCTGTCTCCTGAGGGGCACCAGGCAGGGATGCCCACTCTCCCCTTCACTGTTTGCAATTTTTATCGAACCACTAGCAGCAGCAATTAGACAGAATTCAGTAATTAAGGGCATAAAATGCAAGAACGTGGAACATAAAATCAGCCTTTATGCGGATGATGTGTTACTCTTTCTCCAAAATTCACAAACCAATATCTCTGGGGTGATTGAACTGATAAACTCTTTTGCAAGAATATCAGATTACTCAATTAACTGGTCAAAATCTACAGTCCTTCCGATTAATTGCTCCTTCCATAATTCCTCTTCTACTCCACTGCAATCGGGAAATATAAAATATTTAGGTATTAATGTTTCTCCCAAGCTTGCAGATCTAACTAAATTAAACCATATCCCACTTTTAAAGAAAGTAGAAGGTGATCTGGCTAGGTGGAAATGTCTACCCATATCACTCATGGGAAGGGTTGCCGCTATAAAAATGATGGTATTACCAAAAATAAATTATTTATTCTCAATGATCCCAACTAAACCGCTGCAAGATTGGTTCAGATCTCTAGATTCATATATGTCCAAATTCCTTTGGAAAAATAAGCCCCCACGTATAAGCTTAAAAACACTACAAAAGACCAAGGATAAAGGAGGATTAGAACTACCTAACTTTCAGCACTACTTCTTGGCCAACAGGCTTCAGTTTATCTCAGGATGGCAAAAACATACCCTCTTAGATGAACCTTGGCTAGATGTAGAACAAGCACTTTGCAATAATCTAGAGATTTCAGATCTACCGTTTATCAGCTCAAACATCCAACGACATGAATGCTTCAAAAGCGTCAACATCAGCTCCTCTCTGACAGCGTGGTGGGAGTTTCTGAAGTTGACAGAGTCTCCATTAATCCCATGCAAACGTACACCTATCTGGAACAACCCTGACATATTACAAAACAATAATATGATAAACTTTTCAGATTGGAGTAGTAAAGGAATCAAATATTTAGAACATATACTAGAAGGAACAGAATTTATTTCATTTGACAGACTAGTTACACAATATGGGATCAACAAGAAAAGATTTTTAGAATATCAACAAATTAAATCCATAGTAAAAAAGAGATTTAAACCGGGTCAAGTTGAACTACAAACACCACCAAGTGTGGTTCAATTTCTTACTCTTAAAACCCCCAAATTACTATCCAAAATATACAGAATGCTTTCTAAAACAGATGAATCAATATCACTTCCTATTGCAAAATGGGAAGCGGATTTATCAGTTAACTTAGACCAAAACTTCTGGTCTCAGATTTGCTTAAAAACCTTTCATTTAATTAGAAATCCCAGTCTTCAATTAATTCAATACAAAATACTACATAGAGTGCACTATACAGGTCATCGGATGTTCAAGATGGGCTTTACGTCTACCAACAACTGCTCACACTGCCAAACCAATTCACCGGACAATTATATCCACGCTCTTTGGTTCTGTCCACCAGTTCAGAAGTTTTGGCGTGAGATATGTGAGGACTTATCAAAGTGTCTGAAATGTAACATTCCAACTTCTCCTTTAGTATGTTTGTTGGGCAGCTTAGATAATGTCACTACGGAAAAGAATATAGCCCATATGGTTTTCACTGCCCTATGCATAGCCAAGAAAACAGTCCTCATGAACTGGAAAAATAAAAATAATCTTAATTCTAACCAATATAGAAATTATCTATTAGATTACATTAGTCTTGATACAGCCTCTGCCACCACATCAGATCAATTGCTCTGGGCTCCTTTGATCAGCTCCATCACCTAGTGGGGGTGGGGGGCCATAGTTTGGTCCCACCTTCACTGTTGTGATTGGTGTGGGGGTAGGGACAGGCTTAGGGCGTCGGGGGGTTCCCCAGGAGCATCTTCCTTGGGGGGCTCAACCCGGGGTAGCGGTCATGGCCAATTAGGGGCTCTGTTGGCTCTTAGGTGACGGTTTCCTCGTGGCTGCGTGCAGCGGGGCTAGGGGAGGGTCTGTGCTGACGGACGTGGGTTACTGACCTGGTAGCCTGGCTGCCCCTGGGTGGGTCCGGGATGGGCGTGAGGTTCTGGGGGCGCTCCGTCTCTGGGCTGGGGCCCTGGCCGGGCCTCAGGGGCTTGGGTCCTGGTTGGTGTGTTGCCGAGGTTGTGGGCGGGTGGGTGTATGGGGGCCCGGCCCTGGCGCGGGGTGCCGCCGGTGCATCGAGCCACCTGGGGGGCTCTTCAACTGGTGGGGGAGGTTGTCACATCTTGCAGGAGCTTTCCTCTCCTCAGGAATTCTCTCTGCAGGAGGGGGAGATACAGGAGTGGTGGAGGAAGATCTCAGCCTGGGCGTCTATTGTCTTGTGTAGTCTGGAAGATGAGTGGATGATGGGGTGGGTGCAGTTTTCTCTGTGGTGGGGTCAGGTGAATTGTCCCGGGCTCTGTGGGGCCGGGGGGCGCTGCTGCACTGGGCCCCGGTCCGGATGGGCCTGGGCCCCCTTTCCCTGGCGGGTTGCACAGCATGGGGGTGCCTACTGGGGTCAGCGGGGGAGCTGGCCCCAGGGAGGGGTCACTTGCCCCTCCCTTCCTTCCCTCCCCATCTCCAGCGGCCTCCCTCTTCCCGCTCCACCACAATCACCCACACATGCAGGGCCTTGGGGTAGGGGTGTGTCACCAGGGTGCAGAGGAGACATCCCCCCCCTCTGTCCCCTTCTGGCTGCCTCTGCCTCAATTTTATCCCACAACTTAGACATTCACATTACTCACACTCTCATTACACATACATATAGGATCTTGGAGGTGGGCACGCTACACGGATTCCAAACTACCATCAGGGTGTACACCTCACCCCTGGCGTCGTTGCCCACCTCTCAATTTTAAATACATGTAGACATTGAGGGCTAGCAGGAGGGGCTATATGCTTACCTGCTGCTCTGGCAGGTGGCTCCATGCCCTCCTGGGTTTTAAATGCACCTTAGAACACACATACATCAACAGTACATATGAGCGGGTGGAGGGAGGTTTGGAGTCTTCCTACACCCCCGTTCTCTGCGGCCTGCTGGAGCAGGGGGGCTAGGAGGAGGAGTTGGCCGTCCGACTGGGGTCTGGTGTATGGGGCCTCCCTGCTGCTGCGGAGTCGGGGCGGTCTGCTTCTCCCCACCGCAGGGAAAAGGGTTACACCACCTGAGTCTGGGTGCAGTTTCCCCCTCCAGGGGCAAGGGTACCTAGACTCGGGGCTTAGAGTACGCTTGGGGAGTGTGATTGTGTGTACAGCGTCTCTCTATGTCTGTCTCCACGTTGGGTGAGTGTTGAGCAATTGTATATGAGAGCATGAGGGTGGGAATAGATGTTTGTATCTGTGTGTGCCTGTTTGTCTGTGTCTATATGTCAGGTTGGGTATCAGACGCCACCTCTCTGAGGACATCTCAGGCCCTCCAAGGTTTGGAGGCCCATCTCCCCCCACCACTTCCCCTGCCGGTGGCGGACGCCCTCAGACATCGGTGCGTTGGTGGTTCTCTGTCTCCGGGGGTGGGCGCCCAGGTACCCACCGGCTCACTCCTTGGTGGCTGCTTATTGGGGCCTGGAGCCTGGGGCTCGCTCGGGCCACTTTGGGGATGGGGTGCCCTCGGCCTCACGGCCCGGGGCTCGGCCACTCAGGCACAGCTGGCTGCCGGCGGAGCTCACGGGCACGTCACTGCAACCCCCCCTGGCTTCTGCTCCGCGGCTGCTGAGTGACCCCTCATCTGGGACTCTTCTCAGCTCTTTCTGGGATAGTGGCGCGGCTGCCCCTCTGTTGGTCTTCCTTGGTCTCTTGTGTTCTGGGGGCCTCTGGATGTCTGGAGTCTTGATCTCCTCCATACCTGCTTCATGCCCTGGAGGTCGGGGCAGTGGCCCCCCACACCCTCTAGCAGATCATTACATGAAGGAACCTTTTAAAAACAAGCGCGTTCATGCTCACAGGTGTACACACGGGTGATCACACACACAAATTACACCCTTTTTGGCTCCTACCTCAAAGCACACTGTGCGCTGTCGATCTCACGTGCTGCACAATAATGTTTAATATTTAGTATTTACTGTCATATTCTCATATATCATTGTGATCTTGTTTATTACTCTCGTTTTCTTCTGCTTGCTTTCTTTTTTCTTTCTCAACAGGTGATCCAGGTGATCGATATATGTATTTTTTTGTCTGCTTATTCTGTTGGTTTTTGTTTTTTGCCCTTTTTCCCCGTCCCTCTTCTCAGGTTTTTTTCTTTCCCTCTTTCTTTCTCCACATTCTCTCCTCCAGTCAAGTCTGTCCCGTATTCAGCAAGTGAAAATAAAATAAACAATAAAAACTTGAATCAAATGGACCATTACGGCAAGGCTGGGATGGTCCATTTGGTAAAGTAAATCCGTTGGGCATCTTTCTTCGCCTTTAGACAATAATTCTGATGGCAAAAGAACCAAACGGGACAGGTTAAAAAAAGAAAAAAAAAAAAAAAAAAAAAAAAAAGAACAAGATCCGGGCTATCAACACCTACGCCCTGCCCGTGATCAGGTACCCTGCTGGGGTAATAGGCTGGCCAAAGGAGGAGATAGAAGCCACTGACATAAAGACAAGAAAGCTCCTGACCATGCATGGAGGGTTTCACCCCAAGTCCAGCATCCTGAGGCTGTACGCTAAGCGGAAGGAAGGGGGCCGGGGACTGGTGAGTGTCAGCACCACAGTCCAGGATGAGACAAGAAACATCCACGAATACATCACAAAGATGGCCCCAACTGACAGCGTGCTCAGTGAATACCTCAGGCAGCAGAAACCCAAGAAAGAGGAGGAAGGCGAGGAACCATCATGGAAGGACAGGCCCCTGCACGGTATGTACCACTGGCAGATAGCGGAGGTGGTTGATACCCAGAAATCCTACCAGTGGCTGGACAAAGCTGGACTGAAAGACAGCACGGAGGCACTAATCATGGCAGCATAGGAACAAGCACTGAGCATAAGATCCATAGAGGCTGGGGTCTATCACACCAGGCAAGACCCCAGGTGCAGGCTGTGTAAAGATGCCCCCAGAGACAATCCAGCACATAACAGCAGGGTGCAAGATGCTAGGTTGGCTCAAGAGTTGGGAGTTCGCCTTGTAATCGGAAGGTTGCCGGTTCGAGCCCCGGCTTGAACCGTCTCGGTCGTTGTGTCCTTGGGCAAGACACTTCACCCGTTGCCTACTGGTGGTGGTCAGAGGGCCCGGTGGCGCCAGTGTTCGGCAGCCTCGCCTCTGTCAGTGCGCCCCAGGGTGGCTGTGGCTACAATGTAGCTTGCCATCACCAGTGTGTGAATGGGTGGATGACTGGATATGTAAAGCGCTTTGGGGTCCTTAGGGACTGTTAAAGCGCTATATAAATACAGGCCATACATGGAACGCCAAAACCAAGTGGCCGGCATAGTGTACAGGAACATCTGTGCCGAGTATAACCTGGAAGACCCAAGGTCAAAATGGGAGATGCCCCCAAGGGTGAAGGAGAATGACCAAGCCAAGATCCTGTGGGACTTCCAAAATGGTGGTGGCTAACCAACCAGACATAGTAGTGGTAGACAAACAGAAGAAGACGTCCATCGTTTTCAGACCCCCGCTCTTTCGCTGTTTAACTCAGGTTAAACATGATATATCAGTCTCTCAGATAACTTAAAAATGTAATTGTATGGCTTTTTTCTGTGTTTTTTTTTTTGTTCCGGAGTAAATCCGGAGTGTTGGCTGAGATCAAAGTTATTAGATTGAATACAACTTTATTAATCCATCAGGTGGGTTCCTCCGGGATTTTCACACAGCTGAATAAACGTCAAACAGAAAACTGATTAAACAGAAGTGTGAGACGGTTGAGAATTTACGCCAGTGTCCTGTAATATTTTAGATAGCAAGGAGCAGACAGCCGAGTTTATTAAACTCCAGAGACACAGCAGTGACACAAATCGGAAGGCTAGACCGTCCCATTTCACAGCCTCGCACTTCCGGCCTTCTCGGTCTTCGAAGGGCCTGGCCCACGTAGACCGCGAAGGCTAGGTCCTCCGAACGATGCAGCCGATGTTTTTGGGACACAGCAACAATGACTGTTTTCTACAGTCATAACTCACACACCACTCAGCATCCATGGTTCCATGGTAGAGACTGTTACCAGCATCAAGTTCCTGGGAGTTCACATCTCAGACAACTTCAAGCGGGACCACCAACAACACCCCCATTACCGAAAAAAGGCCCAGCAGCGCCTCCACTTCCTGAGACGCCTGAAGCAGCAAACCTCACTCCTCCCATCCTCACCACGTTCTACAGGGCACCATTGAGAGTGTTCTGACCAGCTGCATCTCCGTGTGGTTTGGCAACTGCAATGTTGGTGATCTCAGCAAAGTACAATGCATTGTTAAAGCAGCTGCCAAGATCATCGGAACATCTCTCCCTCTGCTACAAAACAGCTGCATCAGTAAGGCCTCCAGCATCGTGCTTGACCCCTCTCACCCCTCACATATACTCTTTTCTCTCCTTCCATCTTGCAGACACTACTGCAGCATCGGGGCCTGATCCCCCAGACTGCGGAACAGCTTTTTCCCACAAGCCCTCAGACTCGTGAACTCACTACTAGCCCTCCCTCTCTCCCCCACCACACACACCCACACAAACTGCTAACCGACTCTTTTGCATTTTACACACCACTGCCTCTGTAAGACACGCTGCTCTATGGACATTTATTTAATCCAGGTTTACAAGCTGCTACACTGGTCACTTTAAACTCCAAACTGTAAGTTGTAAATTCTAATTGAAATGTCTCTTGATCACCTTAGACTTAAGCGTTTATTTATTTTCTTCTCCCTTCTTTATCTATTTATTGCCTTTTTTTGCACTGATCTAACCGGAGCCCCATAGTCTTGTCTCTCTGTATGCTGCACCAGATATAGTAGAGATTACAATAAAGTTTCTTTTGACTTGACTTTGACTAATACTGTAGTGAAGAAAGTTGAAAGGTCACAGAGCGACTGCTGAATCTTCTGCTCTAAACATGAACTCTGAACTTTGTGATGCTTCAGCAGGAAAACTGCTTCAGTTATTCTCTCAGATTAGTTTCATATTTTCTGCATCAGATTTGAGTGAGATCCTGGAATGAAGACAGAAGAAAAGACTTTGTTCAAAGTTTGATTTATAGTCAAACCTTCCAGTTTATTCACACAATAAAACATCAACACAATATATGAATTCATTCATTAAAATCACAGTTTTTCCTCATTTGATGATTTTGACAAAAACAAACACAAACACACACACATGGTCTGCCATACTCATAAAGAGAAATGTCGACATTTTTCAATACAAATATTCCAGAAACATTTAGAGGATAGAGAAGTTTACATTTTCATGTGGAGAAATATTTGAGTAAATCAAAATGATGATGAGCAGTGATAGCCTCCATAAACAGTCACAGAAAAGATCTCCTTTAAAAACTCAGAAACATCAAGAGAACAACTAGAAGATGTGGAGGTACCACCCATAATGTTTGACTGACAGCTGATCTCTGTGCAGAAATGATGGAGAGAAAATAAAATGAAACTAAAATACAGATTTAAACCCACAATATGAAAGACTTCAGTCTATTTCACTTTAATCAACTTAGCAGTGTCTGCATAATTGTAAAGCTTCAGTCCAGCATAGAGCGGCTGAGTGAATGTGGTCTGGACTCTGTGGAGGAGAGTCATGGTTTCAGAGACGCTGTAGAAGGACAAAATACCTGCTCTGTGATCCAGGTACACTCCTACTCTGGAGGAACGAGGACCTGAGACAGGAGTTTGGATGTTGTTGTACCGAAATGTATAACTGTCGTTGTTACAATCTAATGCCCAAGATTTGTCATTATGTCCAAATTTAGATTCACTCCCTTTTCTGCTGATACTCTTGTATGCAACTGCTACATAAACTCCTTCCCCTCTCCACTCCACCTCCCAGTAACAACGTCCAGTCAGACTCTCTCTACTCAGAACCTGACACCTTCCATAAAATCTGTCTGAATGACGAGAATAAAAATGCTTTTCATTTACTGCTATTGCTTTTCTGTTCCTCACTGATAATAACACATGTGAGTTTGCTGTGTTTGGATCCAGTGTGATTTCACATGAATATTTTAAAAATCCTTCTCTGGTCTTTGGCTCTGGTGGATCTGACAGTAAAACATCCACTTCAGTGACTGTCAGTGAGATGTTTGTCCATCCCTCTCTCAGAATGTCCTGTAGTTTATCTCTGACCTCTGACACAGCTGCTGTCACATCCTCAAAGTAGCTCAGAGGACGGATATTGATGCTGGATGAGTCTGTAGACTCACTGAGTGCTGACAGTGAGGGGTAGTTGTGTAGAAACTGGATGTGATCCTCTGTGTGTGAGAGCTGCTTCAATAGCTGCTTCAGCTCAGCATCTTTCCTCTTCAGCTCAGTGATCTCCTGCTCCAGCTTCTCCTCAAGCTCTTTGACTCGACTCACTTCAGTTTCCTGCTGGGATCTGATCTGCTGCTTCACATCGGAGCTTCTTTTCTGGATGAGATGGATAAGCTCAGTGAAGATCTTCTCACTGTCCTCCACCGTTTGATCAGCAGACTGATTGATGGCCTCCACCTCCTGTTGAAGCAGCTTCACATCTTTCTCTCTGTCCTGGATTCTCTGCTGGATGTTTTGTCGACTCACCTCCAGCTCTCTCTGCCTCTCAGTCCTTTCTGCTGCAGCTGAGACTGTGTCGTGGCCTTTATGGTCATCCACAGGGCAGAGATAACAGATACTCTGCTGATCAGTACGGCAGAACATCTTCATCACCTCATCATGACGAGAGCAGATGTTCTCCTGGAGCTTCTTGGAGGGCTCCACCAGCTTGTGTTTCTTTAATGGAGCCACATCATAATGAGGCTGAAGGTGTTTCTCACAGTAAGATGCCAGACAGACTAAACAGGACTTGAAGGCTTTCATTTTTCTTCCAGTGCAGACATCACAGGTCACATCTTCAGGTCCAGCATAGCAGTGATCAGCAGGAGCAGCTTGGAGTCCAGTCTTCTTCAGCTCCTCCACTAAATCTGCTAACATGGTGTTTTTCTCCAGGACAGGCCTCGCTGTGAAAGTCTGTCTGCACTGAGGGCAGCTGTAGATTTTCTTCTTTTCCTCTTCATCCCAGAAGCTTTTAATACAGTTCATGCAGTAGCTGTGTCCACAGGGAATAGTCACCGGATCCTTCAGTAGATCCAAACAGAATGAACAGCAGAATTTTGTTTGGTCCATTTGATTCATGTGCTGTGCCGTTTCACCGTCTCTCAGTGACTGTCAGACAGTTTCACTTCCTCTGAACAGAAACAACCTCTGTGCTCTGAAGGGAAACAGATCTCTGCTCTTGTTCACCTCCTACAGGAAATGAGGCTCACCAGCAACTGCATTTACACCATGTTGTTTAGACCCATCCTGATACAGACACATCTGTGAATGGAGGCACCAACAAGTCATGAAATGCTTATTTCATCAGTGCCAGGGTTTGTTATGTTTGCTTTACAGTATGCAGTAAAAAGTGTGACTTAGCCAACCTTCGTAAGTTGTAACTTAGCCTCTACAAAATGCCTTTTGTAGCTGATTTGTTGAATTTGTATTTAAGAATTGGTTTTAGTCATATGGAAACATTTTTTTTTCCAGCACATAAACAAAGCGTGGTGATGTTTGTCTTGAAACAACAACTGCATGTTGACTTTTTCTCAAAATAGGCATGGAAACAACAGTCTCCAATAATTCAAACTAATTTTTACATCTAATTGTTCAACATGATCGGTTGCATGCTGGATCTTGTGAGGCCAGTTTTTGTTAAAAGTGTTGCCTGTGAACAAAATCACAGTACATTTAAGCCAGTGCTATCGGCCTTAATCTCATTAAAATGACGTTAACACCATAACCGCATTAATGCAGCAAATCTACATTAGCAAGTTAAAGCGAATCGCCCCATGCGAGGGGCTGTATGGTGTCAACGTGTTAGCATGGTTAGCTCGTCAACGCGTTAGCATTGCTTGATCCATTTGATTCATGTGCTGTGCCGTTTCACCGTCTCTCAGTGACTGTTAGACAGTTTCACTTCCTCTGAACAGAAACAACCTCTTTGCTCTGAAGGGAAACAGATCTCTGCTCTTGTGTTTGGTTACAGCATGCAGTAACAAGTCTGACCCAGTTAAACTTTAATAGTTTAACTTTACTTGGATGTTTGAAATTTGACAATCAACACTCAGCGAGTTCATTCTATATTTCAAAAACTTCAGCAAAGTTTATGATGCTGTGATGAATAAAAATAAATGACACTTTATATTTTGACATTTTCTAATCTTAGTTCATTCTCACACTTACAGAATGATGCATGGGAACAACTGCCTCCACTAAAACAAACCTATGTTCAAATGAGATTATGATAATTTAATAGTAACAAATATTTAAATTTAGCAACAACAAATGGAGATCTGTCAACAATCTTTACAAAAACAAACAAACAAAACTTTATTTTGTAGTTTTTCCTGTGTACACAGTCACTGTGGATTTTAAATAAAAACATCAAGATGTGCTTGAAATGAAAACTTTCAAGATTAATTCAAAGTTTAAGTAAAATTTTGCTTCTACTGTTTAGTACATATTACAAAGTATCCATGTCAGTAATTCATTCAAATGTATTTTTGTTCTTAAACTGATCCAGTAAATGTAATTTTGTCTCACCTACTTAACCGAGTATTTTAGTTGTTTAACTGTCATTATAACTAAACTGAACATCCAAAGCTTTTCTCACTGCAGTTTTGTTGTGCAGTTATAGCAGCACTTTGAATCATCCACAGTTTTATAGAACTGTCTGTTGAATTGTTGTTTTGTTTGGTGTGATGGTTCCTTTTTTAACAATTAAACAAAAAAAAAGGTTTTTGTTATTGATTAAAATATGATGAATTTGATTATGTATTATTGATGCAAACAATGAATTTTTTTCACACTGAAGATATATGGTAGACATAGGAGTCACTTTTCATGCTCTTAGTTTATCCTTTCATTTAAAATCTTAGTGGTAAAGATCATCATAACTTTATGTTAACTTTCATGTACAGCTTAAATGTTTCACTACACTGTTGTCAGCAAAGATTACACAGCAAAGCCAATTAAACTTGAAGCTAAACGACTGTTCAGTCCTCTTTTGGAAGCAGTCTTTAAATGGAGACAAGCATTAAATGTTGAAATAAACTGTATAACCACCAGATGGCGATATTAGCTTGTAAGTAATAACGACCTGAGACACAGCTCCTGATCTAATGATTATTTCATGGTGAGGAGATCCTCAGACAAAATGAACTTAAATACAGATTAATAACAGTTTGCTAAAGATGGAAACTCACTGCAAGGACAGAGGACTGCGTTTTTTGCACTTTGACATTTTTGTTTTCACATTGAACTTGAACATTTTTATGTTATTTTGCAAATTCTCCTATTTAATATATTTAAAGAAAAAACTCAGGAGAAATTCTTTGGTAAGTTAAACATTTTTTGCCAATAAAACTGTTTCTGAAGGCAAAGCCAAATATTCATCCAATTTCACTACCTGAGAAACATTCCCCACAGCAAACAGGTTTCACAAATTCACATTTCTCAGCATTCTCCCAAAAGTCTTTACACGTCTCTTCTGTTAATCAGTGTCTAAAAGTGAATTAACACTTTTAAGGTGTATTGCTACTCTCAGGTGTCAGTAGTGCAGCAGGCAGAGACATTGACTCAATATGCAGATACTCATATTCAGAAGTAACCCTAAAACACAGCTTTATTGCTGGACTTGCAGGCAACCACAGTAAAAAGCCATTAACTAAGCATATACTAGGAAACTAGACTACAACACAGACAAGACACACAGCAAGGGTGAGCTCATGACAAGGACAGAAGGAAAGTAAGGGCTTACACACCTGAGACAATCAGGGAGATGGAAAACACCAGGGAACACAGGTGAACTAAATCTGACTAACGAGACAGACGAAGCAAAACTGGACATACTCACAGGAGACAGAAAACTAACAAAATAAAGCACGAAGTGACGCACACTGAGACTCAGACATGTGAGCTTGATACTGGAACTGGGGAATAAACAGATCCAGAGACATGACAGACACAGGAGACAAAAGGACAAAACACTGATGATATCAGACAGATGACAACACAAAGATGAGACAAATACAGACTAGATATGAAAAGGGGACAGACACGAACACAAACAAGAACCAAAACCTAGAAGCATAAGCAACAAAACTCAGAGGCTCTCAAAGACTGAACATAACTATTTCATAATTCTGAAAAATGAATAAAATGTCCAACAAACTCAAAAACCTGGGTCAAATTCCAGGAGCATGACAGTCAGACATTAACCTTTTTCAATGAAAGGTAAAGTTCAGTTTTCAGATTCCACTTGGTGAGTCTCTTAAAAGCACCTGAAGCTAACTTTAGATTATCTTCCTGTTTCTAGGGCAGAATGATGGTCTTGTGTTATCAAACCTCAGGCTGGTGCCTCCAGTGTCCATGCATGCAGAAGCTTCTTCTACATGTGTCAAACCATCCAAAACAGGAGTTTCCAAAGCTGCCGGGGTGCAGTCTGTTCAGTGTTTCATGTCATCCCTGCAGAGCCAGACAGGAGCACCAGGCCTCCTTTTTTCAATCAAGGAAGGTGAGACAAAACCAGTAACCATAGTGCTCTGTGTCAAATACTTTCTATTCTATTCTTTCTATTCTGTCACTGTGTGTTAAACCTGTGCAGGGTGAACGCTGCCTTTTGCCCAGTGAAACCCGAGGTTGATGGATGTTACTGAGTATTACTAATCATGTCACAGAATCTATAAGACAAACTCATTTTACACTGTGGGCCACTTACAGGTAACTTTGATCATAAGTGGGCTGGACATGCGAAGCTGCACGATTAATGTGTAAAATTAAAGAAATGTTCTGATTCCCCAGACTGTCCTGTAATTATAAAATATAACGTTTTTCATTAACTTAACAATAGTGTCTTATTTTTCAATGAATCCACTATAAAAAAGAAAGAAAGAAAAAGAAATGAACTACAAAATTAGTGAAAAAACAGGAACTTTAATTTAATTGTTTAACCGTCACCTAATGACTTTGGTGTAGTATGAAAAGAAACTAAGGGGGATTCTTTATAATGTCAAGAAAACCTAAAATTGTTGTTATTATTATTATTATTATTAGTAGTAGTAGTAGTGATGAATGTTAAAATTCTATGCATTTCACATTTTCCAGTTTTGGAAGGCTGATTCTGGTCCCCATGCCTTATGTTTAAAACCTTTGTTATAAGGTAGCAGTCCCCAACCCCCAAGCCACGGACCGGAGTCGTTTGGTACCGGGCCGCAAGAGTTGAGGCTCGGGTGTGAAATGTATGCTTTTCAGGGTTTTATCGTTTTTTAGCATTATTTTGTTATCGTTTTTATCGTTAACTCGGTTTTCCTGGGTTTTTCACGTGTGTTATGAATAAATCTTCTTTTTTTCGGTACCGGTACTAGTTTTATTTTGTTGTATTTATCCGTGACACCTTAAAGGCTGGTCCATGAAAATATTGTGGGGCATAAACCGGTCCGTGGCGCAAAAAAGATTGGACCGCTGTTATAAGGGATCTAAATATAATAAATGAGGAATAATCCTCGCCTTTATCAGAAAAAATTATATTGCTATACAACATGTACAGGTACAATTTAATAAATTTTAAAAGATTTTTTTGCAAAAAATAAGACATCAGTGAAGTGAAGTTATATTGTATAAATATAAAAACATGCTTGACATAAATAGAAATTAATTACAAATACGTTATTCCTCCAGCCAACCTACAAAAATACCTTGCAGATATTTTAGGCCCCCTGCAGGTCAAAAAGGATGTCGCCTTATAGGAAAGTCTTATTTAGTTAATCTGCTCTTTATTTTCTCAATTAATCACTTCACCGGCTGGTCTAAGGAACTGATCTGTTTCATCCAGCCTTCAGTGCAGTACACACTCCAACATGCACAATGAAGCAAAGCACTAAAGAAAAGCTGCAAGATTGAGATTTGAGGAAGCAGAAATAGAGAAAAAACTATTCAAAACTATTCAAACAATAAACTCAGTCATTAAAATTGAGGCAGATTAATTTTCTTGCTGTAAATTAACTGATTCATCTCATAATCATTTGAACTATTCTGCTGTTTTTGTTTTTATTGAATGAACTGAATTAGACAGAGCAGGTGAATTAAAGCAAATACTTTCCATCTTCATGTATAAGCTTTAAACTGGAGATGTGCTGATAGGACTGGAGGAGAAAAGAACTCGTCTGTAGTCTGTGGCTTCTGACTCTGACAAACTCTTTGTGCTCCAGGAAAAAACAGATGTTTATACCTCTGGAGTCCTCAGCCTGAACTGAAAGACTGAAGATTTCTTTCATAAAACTGAGCAGGCACTGAGTCGTCTCCAGCTATGGTACATTTCTCATCTGCTCTGAGCTGCCTCTCAAAAGCCTGCTGATGGATTAAATTTCCTTTAATTGTAGCTAAAGGCGCTGACTTTTTGTTGGATGCAACAGGCGCGATCTAAAGCGACTGTTGCAGTAAACGCCTTTATTTTCCATAAATCTGCAGACGTTGAGCTGCAGCCGTCTGCAGAGGCACAGTAATGTTAAAGCTACATCTGATAAAATGAAGCGTTCACAGCAGCAGCATGGGGATGTGCAAAAGTCTCCTCAACTTCTGCTTCAAAACTTTTAATACTCAGTGATAAAGTTTTATTGAGAAAGTGACTTCTCAAACTGGGTCACATTCTTTTCTTTTTTACTTTAAGTACAGCTGCATGAAAAAAGTTATTTATACCTTATTAAGTATATTTTACCGCTTTCTGATTGTAGCACAAAAAACAGATTAAAGATAAAAAGAGTCATTTATGTGAAATGACAGAGACAGATACCTTTTTATAGGCTCACTGTATTATTATCAGTTAAACCCAGCAGCACTGTCACCAAAGCATTTGCTCATAAAGGTCATATGATTGTTGAGGTTTTCTCTGTTTTCTGTATTATTGTAGGTTCTTTACTTTACAATAGAAAAGGCATTGATGCAACTGTAGTTGTTATTTGGTGCAATATAAATAAAATTGAATTGAATTGATAATGATTTGTAAAAAAAAAAAATCTCTTAAATACTTTTTAAGTTACTTAAAGAACATCAATCTCTAAGTAAAAATTAAACTCCAGAAAGAAAAACAACATATTTTCAGTCGTCTGGCTCATCACGACAGGTTTGATGAGCCCTGTGGTGTTCAGGTGTATAATGTGGTGTGGAGGTGTGTATGCAGCAGCACCGAGGTCCTCAGCTGATTTGAATTTCAAATATGTGTCTTGGGCATAACTTTGTTTATAGCAGCCTGTGTGATTCATGCTGTATTCACCTTGCACGCTAAGGTGCTGGCCAATTAAATCACCAGGAAGGCCGATGAACACGCGCCAGGCTGCATAAAGTTTGATTAAAATCTGCTGCAGAAGATAACTGTGAATTCTGACAGCCAATTTCACATGTCAGGGTTTCAGTCACTAAAGACTGACAATAAATGGAAATGTCAAATGATTCATTACAAGGAGCTGCCAACTTTAGAGGCTGGTTAATCGTGACAAATCTTTTCCTTCACTCAGGTTAGCTAGTAGATTGTGGCTCAAGCAGTGAACACATGTTATCTCTATTCGGACTTCCCCAATTGTTCTTTATTTCTTTGCTCTTGCTGTTTTCTTTTATTAAGCAGCTTTAGTCTTGTTCCAGCTGTGGTTCAGGTGGTACAATTGGTACCAATCACAGGGTCAGTGGATTGGTCCACAGTTTCCTCCAGTCCACATGCCAAAGTATCCTTGGACAAGACACTGAACCCCAAGTCCATCAGCGTGTGTGTGAATGTTGGCTAAAGCCCTCAGGCACAGATAGAAGTGCTGCATGAATGTGTGTGACTGGGTACATGAGACATGTAGCAGAAAGTGCTGTGAGTAGACAGGACCTATGCAAGTACGACACCATTTACAAACAACCAATGCTTTTAATTTTCACTTTTTTCACTTTCATTGTGTTTTTATTTTGCTGGGGTGCATGCCTTATCTTCTCTCATCCAGTGTTATGTTGATTTATTCATCATTCAGTCTTATGTGGAGTTCAGGTCCAGAGATAATAATTGAAGCCAAACGCCACTTTTAAGATATTGGACATAAAACTTTCTTTTTTAATAAAAAGGGCAGTGATGCTAAACCAACCTTTAGTTATGCTGCTATCTCCTTAGATCTGATGTTGGTAGCTATTTCCCAGGCTAACTGCTGTTCAGTTCCCCAAAACAAACAACCACTGAGGCACAACTCAAAGTTAAAAATGTGCTCTGATGAAATGATCAGTTTGGCTGGACTCTCTGCTGTTGCAATAAAGTTTAATATCCAGCCATCCATGAAAATGAGGGTTTCTGGAGATTAGAGGATTTAGAAGTTAGCAGTAAAATAGCAACAAAAACATGGAAAACCATCAAACTTTGCATGAAATGTAAGGAAAGTTGTGTCTGGTCATTTATTTCTTTGTTGTAAAAATGCTTCTTGGCAACAAATCTTATGCCAGTTTACCTAATATGACACATGTAGTAGCAAATAATAAATAAATAATAACCTGTGGTATGCTTACACTTCTGATCTACATGCAACTATACAAACATGTCAGGATTATTATATTGACTGCTTGAGCTACTGCAGTGACGACACTGAGGCCTCAAAGCCTTAATTCAGAGCATTGATTCAGAGCTGGAGTGATCCAGGTCTTGGGTACCAAAATCCCCCCAACCTACCACCAGTTTGCTTTCACTTTAAAGTACAAGGAATATACAATTATGCTAAGAACATTTGTACTAAAAAATGAAATGTCTGGAGCATCTTATCCAATTTTTACATGAAGCATCAACAAGATGAGGTTTCTTTAAACTTATTCCTGTTTGTTTGTGTTCAGGTCCCAGCTGAGTTGAGACAGCTGACTAAAAGAAAGAACAGATTACTTTCCAGTTACCCAGACGGCTCCAGCTTCCTCCTATAGGGAGAGCACCGGCTCCCTCATGCAGTGAAGCAAAACTATGAGCTTTGTGTCTCATTTTCTCTGCTGTGATGAATAATAATGCTTTACAGAAGCGAGTAAGAGTGAGTGAAAGACTCCCACTGTTTCAGAGAGAGAGCTCATTAAACACAAACTGAAAACAGTTATCAGAGAATATGAACTGACATGAATACATGGCACAAAAAACAGGAGGTGATATAAATGAATACTTGTCACATGCAAAAGGGTTATGGCAAAAAAGGAACATGTCTCTCACTTCCTGTCACTGGGTCATTTCACCCATCGTTTTGAGTTTTCTTGTGTTTTGATGTCATTTCATATTATATTTCATGTTTAAGTCGTCTTTGGTTAAGTTGATGCTCTAGTGCTGAGGTTGTTCCTGTTTAGATTTGTATTATTCAGTATTTCCCCCCTTGTGTCTTTGTCCTCTGTGTCTCCCTCTGTGTGGCTGTGATTATCTTTGTTGTGAGTTCTTGTTTCCCTCATGTTTCATCCTGTGTTCCCCTTCCTGTCATGTTATCCATGTTTCCCCAGTCATGTTCTCTGGGGCTGTGTCCAAATTCAGGGGTAGCATGCTTCGAAGAACCCGACCTACCCGGTCCACATAGGGCGGGTCCTTCGAAGGCCGGGGAGGCTGTTGTGAAATTGGACAGTGTTCTAGCCTTCAGTAAAGTCTGCACTTTTTCCGGTCTCTAGCGCCAAAGCGTGACAACTTTAAAATGGACCCAGAAATGTCACAGTGACTGAATGATTGCTGGTCATTCGTGCACATTTACTATATTATATAAAATATGTAAAATAAATCTCTATGAAACTCATAGAAGAACATTTTCTATTTCTGTTTATTTTCTACAATTTGTTTGATCCTGTAACTTATTTTTTATTTTATATTTTTTTTGCCTGTCCTGTTTGGCTCTTTTGCCATCAGAATTATTGTCTAAAGGCGAAGAAAGATGCCCAACGGATTTACTTTACCAAATGGACCATCTCAGCCTTACCGTATTGGTCTATTTGATTCACCTTTTATTGTTTATTTTATTTTTTATTTTCACTTGCTAAATACGGGACAGACTTGACTGAGGAAAAGAAAAGGGAGAAAGAAAGAGGGAAAGCAAAACAGCGGAGAAGAGGGACGGGGATAAAGGGCAAAAAATAAAAACCAATAAAATAAGCAGACAAAAAATACTTATATCAATCACCTGGATCACCTGTTCAGAAAGAAAAAAGAGAAAACAAGCAGAAGAAGACGAGAGCAATAGAATAAGCAACATCACGATCATCTATGGGAATATGACAGTAAATACTAAATATTAAACATTATTGTGCAGCACGTAAGATCGACAGCGCACAGTGTGCTTTGAGGTAGGAGCCAAAAAGAGTGTAGTTTGTGTGTGTGATCACCTGTGTGTACACCTGTGAGAATGAGCGCGCTTGTATTTAAAAGGTTCCTTCATGTAATGATCTGCTAGAGGGTGTGGGGGGCCACAGTCCCATCCTCCAGGGCATGAAGCAGGTATGGAGGAGATCAAAACTCCAGACATCCAGAGGCCCCCAGAACACAAGAGACCAAGGAAGACCAACAGAGGGGCAGCCGCGCCACTATTCCAGAAAGAGCTGAGGAGAGTCCCAGATGAGGGGTCACTCAGCAGCCGCGAAGCAGAAGCCAGGGGGGGGTTGTAGTGACGTGCCCGTGAGCTCCGCCGGCAGCCAGCAGTGCCAGAGTGACCGAGCCCCAGGCCGAGAGGCCGAGGGCACCCCACCCCCGAAGTGGCCCGAGCGAGCCCCAGGCTCCAGGCCCCGATAAGCAGCCACCAAGGAGTGAGCCGGTGTGTACCCGGACGCCCACCCCCGGACACAAAGAATCACTAACGCACCGATGTCTGAGGGCGTCCGCCACCGGCAGGGGAAGTGGTGGGGGGAGATAGGCCTCCATACCTTGGAGGGCCTGAGATGTCCCCAGAGAGGTGGCGTCTGATACCCAACCTGACATAAAGACACAGACATACAGGCACACTCAAATACAAACATCCATTCCCACCCTCATGCTCTCATAGGCAATTACTCCACACTCAACCAACGTGGAGACAGACATAAAGAGACGCTGTACACACAATCACACTCCCCAAGCGTACTCTAAGAACCGGGTCTAGGTACCTTTGTCCCTGGAGGGGGAAACTGCACCCAGACCCAGGTAGTGTTACCCTTTTTCCCTGGGATGGAGAAAAGCAGACCGCCCCGACTCCGCAGCAGCAGGGAGGCCCCACATTCCAGACCTCAGTCGGACGGCCAACTCCTCCTCCCAGCCCCCCCGCTCCAGCAGGCCGCAGAGAACGGGGGTGTGTGAAGACTCCAAACCTCCCTCCGCCCGCTCATATGTAGTGTTGATGTATGTGTGTTCTAAGGTGCATTTAAAACCCAGGAGGGCATGGAGCTACCTGCCAGAGAGCAGCAGGTAAGCGCATAGCCCCTCCTGATAGCCCTCAATGTCTACATGTATTTAAAATTGAGAGGTGGGCAACGACGCCAGGGGTGAGGTGTACACCCTGATGGTAATTTGGAGTCCGTGTAGCATGCCCACCCCCAAGATCCTATATGTATGTGTAATGAGAGTGTGAGTAATGTGAATGTCTAAGTTGTGAGATAAAATTGAGGTACCGGCAGCCATTAGGGGACAGACGGGGGGATGCCTCCCCTGCACCCTGGTGACACACCTTTACCCCAAGGCCCTGCATGTGTGGGTGATTGTGATGGAGCGGGAAGAGGGAGGCAGCTGGAGATGGGGAGGGAAGGAAGGGTGGGCAAGTGACCCTTCCCTGGGGCCAGCTCCCCCGCTGACCCCAGTCTAGAGAAATTTTCTTAGGGTGGCATGAGGGTGGCAAAGAAATCAAATGGGGTGGCAAAATCAAAGCCTTTTTTTTTCAAACACATGTGACATATATATAGTTATATATGGTTAAAATAATTCAAATGCAGTAAGTATACATGTTTTTCATATAGTCTATAACTTAATTATTATCTGTAGCCCACATAATTACACACTTTAGTTACATAAAACATGTGAGTTTTGATCTTATGTACTGTATAGCCTGTATAATAAATAAATATGTAGCCCAATGAGTATAAAATCTAGAAAGCTACACAACATGGGGCGGTTCATTTACAAACACAAGTCTAACTTAAGTTTCACTGTTTTTTGTTAGAAAACAATCACATTGTTACAGCTTAAATTACACAAAATGTCAAAAATCTGCACTGTCATGAACAAAAATTTAAACCTAATTTTTTATGATTTGTTAGATTAACCCACTGAGGTCTGAAATACAACCGGCCATTTTTGACTCCTTTTGAGTTTACGTTTGTATTTCACCCTCAAATTAGTTCATTTTATTGTTTGGTATCATTCTTTTCAGCTCAACTGAATTTAGTTGTGTTTTCACTGACATACTGCATTAGTATTACTGATCTGAAATCACACAAAGAACTTAAACTCCTAGAAGTATGGTTTTACTGTAAAAAAGCCCCAGACATGTTGAGTCAATTTTTATAACTTGAAATGTACATTTTGTAAACATATACAACTATTTATCTAAAAATGCCGCCAATACACCTCCTGTTTTTTTTTCCATTTTGTACAACCATTTAAAAATATTACTAAAACTAAAATGAGAGAACAATCAGGTGTTGCAATAAGATGCCCCACAAATGATTTGTGCCAGTTAAAAAAAGAAAGTTTGTCCACCAAAAGACAGAGGAGAACAGCACAGGGATAAACCTGCAGCCTGACAACAGGAGGTGTATCACTCCGCTGGTTTTCTACTTAGTGACAGTGTTTACATTGCAAATGTGCCTTTGTGACATTCATTAGTGCCCTCACTGACACACAAAACAAAACGACTACACAACAGAGCAACTACACACACTAAGTATACACTCCACACTAAACGTCACAAATCTCCCACATCTTAAAACTCTCTCTCTCTCACTCGCTCGCTCTGTCTCGCTGCCGTTACCGTCACTCCCCAAACTTTTCCCTCTTCCTAAAAAACCAAATCCTACGTGTTGACTTTTTTTTAAATTGGTCGACATGGTGCATTTTTTCCCCGATAGGAAACGTGGCTTTTTTTCCTTTCTTTACTGTTTTCACGCTGTCCTTAGAAAACGCTTAAAACACACACACAAAAACGTGACGACAGTATTTAGAAAAAGGCATGGCTTATATATATTATCATAACTCTGGATTTACTGGCCTGTAATTAAAATTTAAAAACTTTGAAGCCCAAACTTTCAATATGGGCTGAAATAGAGAGTCGTGGCTGCAGCTTGTTGCTATGTCAGCTTAGATCAGTCATGTGATTTGGAGGTGCAGCGTGTCGTGGACCACAGAAGGTTAATAACACTCACCTTCCTTCCATTTCCAGAGTGTAACAACCGACCACCTGTGTAAAAAGCGAAATTCCCATGGTGTTGTTCAAAATGTGCTCTGGCACAATCATAAGCATCGCTTGCTACTGAAAACTAGAAAAAAGCCCGTCCTGCTATGGGCTGAACCGTTTGTTAATGGTGGAGGGGGGGGACACTATGCAATATATTCAGTTTTAGCATTTATATTCACTGTTGACTGTAACTACACTCAAACTGTTAATGCTATCTTATTTTAATAAACAACACTGTCATATGCAAAACTGGGGTGGCACTTGGGGTGGCAAGGATGCCACCCTTCTAGATCCGCCCCTGTTGATCAATGCCATGAGCTTCAGTCTTCCTGGTGTTTCTTAAATGAAGCCTCTCTCAGTGGGTCAACAGAACTTCTGGCACAGGACAGCTGTGATGAAAGAAAGGGAAGAAGTTTCTCCAAACCTCTGGACCCAGGAAAACCAGCTTGGTCCTGATGGTCTCCCTCACTAGTTTCTCTCCAGGGTGAATGTAGCTGTTGATATAATATGGACTCTATTATTAAATGAAAAGGACAAATTAGACTACACTACTGAAACGTTCTGCTGCTGTTTTTAAAGTCTCCATGTTACCAGGCTGTAGAGGGCTCTGAAGATTTAAACAGTTTTAGATCCATTACACTCACAGTCTTATGTTAAAATCTCAAAGGACAGCATTATATTTTTGATATTAACAGTAACTCTGGGCCTCTGTAGAGTGTGCAGATGATCTCATTGCTGTCTAAAAATGGATAACAAACATAAGAAGTGCTGAATCCTTCAATAACACAGACTATTAGAGTAACAGGTGTGTAGCATCGCTAACTAGCTAGCAACAAGCCTCCAACACAGGGGGCGTTTATCAATATGCGTACTTGTGCGTACTTGCGTTCTCGTGTACTCGTGATACGTCATCAGTCGGAGACCAAGTACTGTTCCAATTCGAAGTACGCATCAAGCCGAGAACGCGAAAAAGTCCCGGATGTGTTCTCGATCCGCCCGTTTTATCGAGCATGCATCGGTGTAGACTTGGTACAGCTATATATCCCAGAATGCATTTCGTCCAAAACTCAACAGCGGACTCCCGGCACATCGTCCCCCCCCCTGCTCGCGGTCTTCTCTCTACTCAGGTTAAAGAAACCCCAGCAGCCATCTATAGTATTGAGTGTCCACTAAAATAGAAATAAAAGCGTTCTAACATCTCACCTGCTTGTTTTTATTAAGGTATGTACAGGTATGTACATGTACACTATTTTTATTAATAGAGGTTTCACTACTGAGGTTAACAATGATATATAAGTCACTTAGATCACTTCTAAATGTTGATGTTTGGTTTATTTCAGTGTTTTAGTTGTTCCTGAGTAAACCGGTTTGGCTGTGATTAAAGTTAAGCTTCATAACATGTTACTTACAGTTAAATTAAGAGGGGACGGCAGTGAAAACTCCAGACCTGTGACATCATCACGTACGCTGGTGTTCCAATTGTACAAATCGCGAGTCCGTGCTCGCATTCTCGGCGGGTACGTACTCCCGTGCGTTCTCGGCGAGTACGTACTCACCGAGAACGCGAGTACATACTCGCGTACTTGGGCATTGATAAACGGCCAGTGCGTATGCTAGCGGCTAATCTAACTAACGAATTAACAACAGAGTGATTTTAGAACTATAACATGATAAGCTGTGTGTCTTTTTTTATAACAGTGACATGGTTGTATTTATCTTAATTAAACAAGTCGTCAGTCGCGGTAAACCAGCAAAGAACTCGAGCAGCCGGGCTACGTAAAAAGTGTAGAGGGGCGTCTTTGCGGTCACGTCCAGCAGGTGTCTGGGCGCGAGCGTTACACAGTTGCTCAGCCTCAAGTCACTACTGCGCCGACTCTGGCTCCAAAAATGCAAGATGGCAGCCTCCACAAGCGGGGTATTTTGGCTTCATTTTTGCACAATGGGAGGAGGCGGTGTCGCATCGTCCATGTTTTCTACAGTCATTGGTCACGAGGATAACTGTCACAACTTAGAAGTAGGTTTGCAGGAGACCCTCCCCCATGCATAGCTGTAAAAGTAAGACAACCAGAGGCCAATGGCCCAGTGGAAACTGGCCAAATGGAAGTAGAGTGGGGGTCTCAGTGCTTGTAATCTGTTAACTATGTTTTGTAGAGGAGCTTGGTGTAGCTTGGGTGAGGGGAGATGGACTGGCAGGAAGTCACATGCAGAGAGACAAATACACATATGCACACACACAGGTATGCGCACATGCAGGCACTTACATGCTCGCACACGCACAGTGTTTTGGGATTACGACACACCATGTGGGTTTTACGATGGGGGGTCGCTTCTCTGTTTGTTTTTTTTTTTTTTTTTTTTTTTTTTTTTTTTTTTTTAAACCTGTCCCGTTTGGTTCTTTTGCCATCAGAATTATTGTCTAAAGGCGAAGAAAGATGCCCAACGGATTTACTTTACCAAATGGACCATCCCAGCCTTGCCGTAATGGTCCATTTGATTCAACTTTTTATTGTTTATTTTATTTTCACTTGCTGAATACGGGACAGACTTGACTGGAGGAGAGAATGTGGAGAAAGAAAGAGGGAAAGAAAAAAACCTGAGAAGAGGGACGGGGAAAAAGGGCAAAAAACAAAAACCAACAGAATAAGCAGACAAAAAATACATATATCGATCACCTGGATCACCTGTTGAGAAAGAAAAAAGAAAGCAAGCAGAAGAAAACGAGAGTAATAAACAAGATCACAATGATATATGAGAATATGACAGTAAATACTAAATATTAAACATTATTGTGCAGCACGTGAGATCGACAGCGCACAGTGTGCTTTGAGGTAGGAGCCAAAAAGGGTGTAATTTGTGTGTGTGATCACCCGTGTGTACACCTGTGAGCATGAACGCGCTTGTTTTTAAAAGGTTCCTTCATGTAATGATCTGCTAGAGGGTGTGGGGGGCCACTGCCCCGACCTCCAGGGCATGAAGCAGGTATGGAGGAGATCAAGACTCCAGACATCCAGAGGCCCCCAGAACACAAGAGACCAAGGAAGACCAACAGAGGGGCAGCCGCGCCACTATCCCAGAAAGAGCTGAGGAGAGTCCCAGATGAGGGGTCACTCAGCAGCCGCGGAGCAGAAGCCAGGGGGGGTTGCAGTGACGTGCCCGTGAGCTCCGCCGGCAGCCAGCTGTGCCTGAGTGGCCGAGCCCCGGGCCGTGAGGCCGAGGGCACCCCATCCCCAAGGTGGCCCGAGCGAGCCCCAGGCTCCAGGCCCCAATAAGCAGCCGCCAAGGAGTGAGCCGGTGGGTACCTGGGCGCCCACCCCCGGAGACAGAGAACCACCAACGCACCGATGTCTGAGGGCGTCCGCCACCGGCAGGGGAAGTGGTGGGGGGAGATGGGCCTCCAAACCTTGGAGGGCCTGAGATGTCCTCAGAGAGGTGGCGTCTGATACCCAACCTGACATATAGACACAGACAAACAGGCACACACAGATACAAACATCTATTCCCACCCTCATGCTCTCATATACAATTGCTCAACACTCACCCAACGTGGAGACAGACATAGAGAGACGCTGTACACACAATCACACTCCCCAAGCGTACTCTAAGCCCCGAGTCTAGGTACCCTTGCCCCTGGAGGGGGAAACTGCACCCAGACTCAGGTGGTGTAACCCTTTTCCCTGCGGTGGGGAGAAGCAGACCGCCCCGACTCCGCAGCAGCAGGGAGGCCCCATACACCAGACCCCAGTCGGACGGCCAACTCCTCCTCCTAGCCCCCCTGCTCCAGCAGGCCGCAGAGAACGGGGGTGTAGGAAGACTCCAAACCTCCCTCCACCCGCTCATATGTACTGTTGATGTATGTGTGTTCTAAGGTGCATTTAAAACCCAGGAGGGCATGGAGCCACCTGCCAGAGCAGCAGGTAAGCATATAGCCCCTCCTGCTAGCCCTCAATGTCTACATGTATTTAAAATTGAGAGGTGGGCAACGACGCCAGGGGTGAGGTGTACACCCTGATGGTAGTTTGGAATCCGTGTAGCGTGCCCACCTCCAAGATCCTATATGTATGTGTAATGAGAGTGTGAGTAATGTGAATGTCTAAGTTGTGGGATAAAATTGAGGCAGAGGCAGCCAGAAGGGGACAGAGGGGGGGGATGTCTCCTCTGCACCCTGGTGACACACCCCTACCCCAAGGCCCTGCATGTGTGGGTGATTGTGGTGGAGCAGGAAGAGGGAGGCCGCTGGAGATGGGGAGGGAAGGAAGGGAGGGGCAAGTGACCCCTCCCTTGGGCCAGCTCCCCCGCTGACCCCAGTAGGCACCCCCATGCTGTGCAACCCGCCAGGGAAAGGGGGCCCAGGCCCATCCGGACCGGGGCCCAGTGCAGCAGCGCCCCCCGGCCCCACAGAGCCCGGGACAATTCACCTGACCCCACCACAGAGAAAACTGCACCCACCCCATCATCCACTCATCTTCCAGACTACACAAGACAATAGACGCCCAGGCTGAGATCTTCCTCCACCACTCCTGTATCTCCCCCTCCTGCAGAGAGAGTTCCTGAAGAGAGGAAAGCTCCTGCAAGATGTGACAACCTCCCCCACCAGTTGAAGAGCCCCCCAGGTGGCTCGATGCACCGGCGGCACCCCGCGCCAGGGCCGGGCCCCCATACACCCACCCGCCCACAACCTCGGCAACACACCAACCAGGACCCAAGCCCCTGAGGCCCGGCCAGGGCCCCAGCCCAGAGACGGAGCGCCCCCAGAACCTCACGCCCATCCCGGACCCACCCAGGGGCAGCCAGGCTACCAGGTCAGTAACCCACGTCCGTCAGCACAGACCCTCCCCTAGCCCCGCTGCACGCAGCCACGAGGAAACCGTCACCTAAGAGCCAACAGAGCCCCTAATTGGCCATGACCGCTACCCCGGGTTGAGCCCCCCAAGGAAGATGCTCCTGGGGAACCCCCCGACGCCCTAAGCCTGTCCCTACCCCCACACCAATCACAACAGTGAAGGTGGGACCAAACTATGGCCCCCCACCCCCACTAGGTGATGGAGCTGATCAAAGGAGCCCAGAGCAATTGATCTGATGTGGTGGCAGAGGCTGTATCAAGACTAATGTAATCTAATAGATAATTTCTATATTGGTTAGAATTAAGATTATTTTTATTTTTCCAGTTCATGAGGACTGTTTTCTTGGCTATGCATAGGGCAGTGAAAACCATATGGGCTATATTCTTTTCCGTAGTGACATTATCTAAGCTGCCCAACAAACATACTAAAGGAGAAGTTGGAATGTTACATTTCAGACACTTTGATAAGTCTTCACATATCTCACGCCAAAACTTCTGAACTGGTGGACAGAACCAAAGAGCGTGGATATAATTGTCCGGTGAATTGGTTTGGCAGTGTGAGCAGTTGTTGGTAGACGTAAAGCCCATCTTGAACATCCGATGACCTGTATAGTGCACTCTATGTAGTATTTTGTATTGAATTAATTGAAGACTGGGATTTCTAATTAAATGAAAGGTTTTTAAGCAAATCTGAGACCAGAAGTTTTGGTCTAAGTTAACTGATAAATCCGCTTCCCATTTTGCAATAGGAAGTGATATTGATTCATCTGTTTTAGAAAGCATTCTGTATATTTTGGATAGTAATTTGGGGGTTTTAAGAGTAAGAAATTGAACCACACTTGGTGGTGTTTGTAGTTCAACTTGACCCGGTTTAAATCTCTTTTTTACTATGGATTTAATTTGTTGATATTCTAAAAATCTTTTCTTGTTGATCCCATATTGTGTAACTAGTCTGTCAAATGAAATAAATTCTGTTCCTTCTAGTATATGTTCTAAATATTTGATTCCTTTACTACTCCAATCTGAAAAGTTTATCATATTATTGTTTTGTAATATGTCAGGGTTGTTCCAGATAGGTGTACGTTTGCATGGGATTAATGGAGACTCTGTCAACTTCAGAAACTCCCACCACGCTGTCAGAGAGGAGCTGATGTTGACGCTTTTGAAGCATTCATGTCGTTGGATGTTTGAGCTGATAAACGGTAGATCTGAAATCTCTAGATTATTGCAAAGTGCTTGTTCTACATCTAGCCAAGGTTCATCTAAGAGGGTATGTTTTTGCCATCCTGAGATAAACTGAAGCCTGTTGGCCAAGAAGTAGTGCTGAAAGTTAGGTAGTTCTAATCCTCCTTTATCCTTGGTCTTTTGTAGTGTTTTTAAGCTTATACGTGGGGGCTTATTTTTCCAAAGGAATTTGGACATATATGAATCTAGAGATCTGAACCAATCTTGCGGCGGTTTAGTTGGGATCATTGAGAATAAATAATTTATTTTTGGTAATACCATCATTTTTATAGCGGCAACCCTTCCCATGAGTGATATGGGTAGACATTTCCACCTAGCCAGATCACCTTCTACTTTCTTTAAAAGTGGGATATGGTTTAATTTAGTTAGATCTGCAAGCTTGGGAGAAACATTAATACCTAAATATTTTATATTTCCCGATTGCAGTGGAGTAGAAGAGGAATTATGGAAGGAGCAATTAATCGGAAGGACTGTAGATTTTGACCAGTTAATTGAGTAATCTGATATTCTTGCAAAAGAGTTTATCAGTTCAATCACCCCAGAGATATTGGTTTGTGAATTTTGGAGAAAGAGTAACACATCATCCGCATAAAGGCTGATTTTATGTTCCACGTTCTTGCATTTTATGCCCTTAATTACTGAATTCTGTCTAATTGCTGCTGCTAGTGGTTCGATAAAAATTGCAAACAGTGAAGGGGAGAGTGGGCATCCCTGCCTGGTGCCCCTCAGGAGACAGAAGCTGGAGGATGTCTGGTCATTTGTTCTGACACAAGCTGTTGGGGAATTATATAATATTTTTAACCAGTTGATGAAAGAAGATCCAAAACCAAATTTGTGTAAAGTTGCAAATAGAAATTTCCAGTTAACTCTGTCAAACGCTTTTTCTGCATCTAGAGAAAATATTGTAGTTTCAAGGTTTTTACTGTATGAGTAGTCTATCAAATTAAGTAATCTACGTGTATTTGTTGATGAGTGCCTACCTTTTATGAAACCAGTTTGGTCAGGATGAATTAAGAGGGGGGTTATTTTCTCTAGTCTCTTTGAGAGAGCTTTGCAAATTATTTTAAGGTCTACATTTATAAGGGATATTGGACGATAGCTTGAGGGATATACAGGGTCTTTGCCTGGTTTTAGCAGGAGATTAATGTTTGCAGAATTCATATTTGGTGGAAGTCTGCCATTTTCTTTGATTTCCAACAACGTTCTGTAAAAAACTGGTGCTAGAATCGTCCAGAATTCTTTGTAGAATTCTGCAGGAAAGCCGTCTGGACCTGGAGCCTTATTATTGGGCATATTTATCAGGGCTTCCTGGAGTTCACCTGGCGTCAGTGGCGAATCCAGTGCCATTGCTTGAGTGTCTAATAATTTTGGGAGAGTTATGTTGTCTAAAAACTGATCAATTTCCTTTTTAGATGGGTTTATTTGTGGTGAATACAACGTTTTATAGAAATCCCTGAAAATGTTGTTTATTTGTTTCGGTTCATATATTGTGTTCCCAGATGAATCTTGAACAGCACATATAGTTGTTTTTTCTTTATTTATTTTTAGCTGGTTTGCTAGAAATTGACCGGATTTATTACTATGTTCATAATTTTGTAAGCGTAGTCTTTGTACTAAGAATTTTGTTTTTTTATCAATTATCTCATTTAATTCTAGTTTTGTTTTGCGTATTTTGTTCAATGTTTCCTGATCTTGGTGGGACGCGTAGGCTTCTTCTAGTGATTTGATGGTTTTTTCTAATTCCTGAATATTTTTGTTTTCTTTTTTCTTTTTATGTGATGAGAAAGAAATTATTTTACCTCTCATCACGGCTTTCCCTGCTTCCCATAAAACAGAAGCTGATGTTCCGGGAGTGTCATTAAAGTCTAAATATGAAGTCCACTCTTTTTTAAAATATTTAATAAAGTCTTCATCTTTAAGCAGTGATGTATTAAATCTCCAGTTTTTACTTGGCGTAGTATTATTCTTGTGCATTAGTGTTAAAGATACAGGAGCATGATCGCTGACAGCTATAGGGTGAATCTCAGTGTCTGAAATGTCACTCAGCAGTGAGCTGCTGACCAAAAAATAATCCAGACGAGAGTAGGAGTGATGAACATGTGAGAAAAAAGTATATTCCTTACTGGTGGGGTGAAGGGAGCGCCATGCATCGCAAAGACCAAAGTCGCTCATATACTGTTTGATTATATTTGTGGACTGCCAATTACGCTGAGTTCCTGCTGTATTGAGCCTATCCATTTCTTCATTTAGTCCAAGGTTGAGGTCGCCTCCAAGAACAAGTGTGCCATCTAAGTGTTCAGAGAGTGCACTGAAAAAACTGTGAAAGAATGAGGGATCATCAACATTTGGACCATATACACTTACAATACATAGCTTTTTATCAAGTATAGATAGTTTAATGATTAAGAATCTGCCCTCTGGATCTATAACTGTATCGAGTACTGTGAAATTAATATTTTTATGTATTAAAATTGCTACTCCCCTTTGTCTAGAATTATAACAAGCTGAGAACACATTAGGAAACTCAGGTGTTTTAAGTTCATTCGAACCTCTAAGAGGTCTGTGGGTCTCTTGTAAAAGGACAACATCTGCCTGTAGTTTTTTGAGTTGGTTAAATATTTTTAACCTCTTTTCTCTGGAGCCAGCTCCATTTACATTCCATGTAACGAATCTCAGTGCACCCATAGATGTCTGTGTATAACTAGGGGTGTATGCTGTGTGTGTCGCTTAGACAGGTGGAGAGAATACATCACTTGTTCATAAATAAAGAGAGGGAGAGAGAGAAAAAGTGTGTGGCGAGATGCTCCCTGAGTCTGACTATGTGTTTGCATATTTACTAAGATGAGTACGCTTGGGTTAAATGTGTGTATCCTATACAACTGTGTGCGCTGTCTGAGTGATGTAAATGTGCTGCCGTTGAGCGCATGACTGTGCGTGATCGTGCTGTGCGTATGTGTCGAAATAAAGGATGTTGTTTGTGGATGAGTGTGGAAGCAGGTGATCGAAGCAGTGAAAGAAAGAAAAAAGAAAGAAACCAAGGACAAGGGTGAGCAGCATAAAAACAAGAGGGGAAAAGGAGAGAAGAAAAAACAAGAAGAGAGAAAAAAAAAAAAAAAAAAGAAAAAAAAAAAAGAAAAACCGGAAACATTCTAATCAAACCATTGACGGAGAGTGATGGTGTTAATACTGCTATGATATCACACCTAAGATGCGATTTGATACTGGTAAGTTAAACAGATGTTAATGCAAGTTAGTGTGAGTGGATGGGGAAAGGGTGTAGCGGATTCTTATCTGGTGTGAAGTTAATACAGCCACGGAGTGATGTCGGGGTCGCGGTGGAGCTGTCCGTCCACGTACAGCCGGTCCACAGCGATGACAGCGCGGGAGCCCTTCTGGATGAAGCCGCGTCGGATTGGGAAGAGGACCCTGCGTCGTTCCAGGATCTCTTTGGGGAACTGGTCGTTCACGCTGAAGTCCGTTCCTTTTAATTCCCTGCCGCGGCTTTTCACATGTTCCTTTTGTTTGAAGTGGCCGAATTTGGCCACGATAGGACGTGGTCTCCCGGCCGTAGCCCGAATGGGGCCGAGGCGATGCACCCTATCGAAGACGATGTTCTTCACCGTGTCCTCCGGCAGCTTCAGGTGGTTTTTGATGAAGCTTTTTACCGTGGCCTCCGCGTCCTCTCCAGCGGCTTCTGGAATACCAGAAAATACCAGTTTGTAACAGACAAACGGTTGAGATTTTGCAGAGGAATTGCCGGGCCCTGTACATCTCCGTTCTAGAAGGCATGAGTGAAGATGAATAAAGGATTTGTGAGGTAACTACTGAGTTCCGGTGTCGTCTGTGGAGGCCTAAGAACTGGGGTGAAACTGCTAAACGCAACACATGTTAATAGCGCCTTAAGATTTATATCATAGTTTATAATATAGCATGTTTATTTAGGAAAAAGCCTATTTATTTTAGTATAATGGTGTACAATTCTTACCTTTGTCCATAGAAAGTCCACATGAGTCCAGATTTCCAAGGGCACAGCTCACGTGGGCGTTGTCTGTGATAGAAGTTATCCAAGTTAACTTTAGCTAACCAAGTCAGACACTGAGCACCTGGATCGACGCACGTCAGACTCTGGGCAGCACCCATCATGTCTCTGAAACTAAAAAGCGGTCGTTCATCAGCTGTACAGATGATACTTAAAAACTGAAAAACAAACTGTCTTGATGATGAAAATAGTGGGTCTGCCCAGGTGTTTCCCTGATGAGCATCCTTAATAAAGACAAAAACACAACTTTATTTACCTTTGTCATTTTGGCTAAACACAATTTTACATATATGATCATAAAACAGGACACAGAAACTGTAATTGCTGACCTCAAATCAAATGTGTATGTAGACTGAGTCTGTATTTGATGTTTGCTTTTATATCTAATCTTTGCCCTCAAACCTTTAAACAGCAGCGAGTCTCCAGCTGAGGAAATAAAAACTCAAACTGTCGGAGCAGGTTTGATCGTTTCGATTATTTATGAGCTGGAAGTGCCACATTTTCACTCAGTCTTTAATTTTGTGATTCATTAATGTGTAAATGTTGTTCTGTTTGTTTCTAATCTGCTGCTGAGTCTTTTACGCTGATGGAAATGCAGATAACACAGAACACCCAGGAACATCTGTTCAACCAATCACATTGAACCCACTTTGATCTGCAAAAAACTGAAGCGTTCATCTCTTTTACAGCAGTGTTGAGTTTAACTGATATATTTTTGTGTTCTTTATACTGCAGATTTTCACGTCTCCGGAATAGCTGGCACTAATAAGGATGATTTTTTGTAAAAGAATATCGATTTGACCCATGAATTAGATCGTAGATGACCATTAGATTAGTTTGACACACTTTCATGTGCCCGCACTGGGAAACCCTGGGTTAACTTAGAGAGCTAATAACCAGCTTTGTGTGACGGTTTATCCTGGTCCCAGAGTTAGGGTCAGTGATTCCAGATAACGGAAAGATATCCTTAATATACTGATGTTACTCCATGTATACAGGGCTCTAGACAGCAGCTGGACTGCCTGTTTACCCTAATGATAAATATTCACAATGAAAATATTAGTTGAACATTGTGAAGTCTGTATGTGTTTCATAGTGTCGAACAAGCTTCGTACAGTTAAACCTAACAGTTACTACATGACGGAAACACAGCAGAAATTTCTGGCACAACTTGACCTACTTCCAAGGTGCGTGGAGAGGATGAAAAAATCACAACACAGGAACTCCAGCAACACTCAAAGGGAAGAGGAACAACTTTATTGACTGACCAACGGGTATCGGCTTGTGGCCTTCATCAGGGTCATGGTCACACAGGTCACGCTGATTACTAAACAAAAAGCACAAAGATCAGATGTTTATCAGATTTATTTGCTCTCTCTCCTCTGTTTTTAATATTAGTTATAAATTAGAATTGGTGACTGAAACAAGTATGACACATATGAACATCAGGAGATAAAGACGCAATAGATACAACCTCAGTAAATGAAGTCAGTGTTCAACCTCCGAGAGGTGACAGTCAGCGGGGGTTATGACAGTTGTGTACTGGGATCTGCGCTTTGTCAGCAGTATAACAGCTGGACTTCTTGCGAGGCGAGCGGGTCTATCACAGGCTTTGCCATGAGACTGGGCTGGGCAGACATCTCCAAAATCATCGAAGCACTTTTGCAAAGAGACTCCATCTTGACAAACTGACCAGATATCTGAAGATTAAACCACTACATTCTCGGCAAAAAAAATTAAAAGCGTATTTGGTGACACACAAACAGGGTTTTTCAAAGTACAGTTCAATTATTTTCTACAGGTTCGCAGTTGTTGTTAACAAACGTCCACTAAAAAGAATGTCCACCAGCCCAAAGCAATGGTTTTGATTCGATCAGAGTTTACCCCTGCCCTCACTTTGATGGGTGAGGCTGACAGATAAAATAAGTTAATGAAGACAACCACAAGGTCACGAATGCCAAAATGAATTAAATACATAATTAATTAATTAATTAAATGTTTTATTAATTTAAAATATTTAAATAAATAAATAATTAATTTATTAAATGTTTTTAATGAAATGAATGGGCATTTATTTAATATTTGAAATATTTGTTTAATGAATTAACTCCAATTTTCATTAATGTAACATTTATTTAATTATTTAATGGTGTATTTAATTAATTCATTTTGGCACTCCTGGCCTTCCTTGCACTTCATGACACTTTATAATGTTAGTTCCTTCCCAAACTTTGGGAATGAGGCATGGGAACAAGTGTCTCCAATAAATCAAACTAATTTTTACATGCGATTGTTCTACATAAGGGGATTATAGATTATTTGATTTAATAGTTTAAATTTTGCCTGTGAATACAATCACAGTGGATTTAAAATCATAACATGAATATTTAATTCATGTGAAGATATTTAGCTTGAATTTGAGGGATTTAACAAAACTTTTGCATTACATTTTTTTTAAAGTTAAAAAATAAACCTGTAGACCCAAAGCTTTTCTCACTGCAGTTGTATTGTGCAGTTACAGCAGCATCCACAGTTTTGTAAAATTTTGGTGAATTGTTGTATTGTTTGGTTCCATTATTTAAATTTGAAAAAAAAAAGTTATTATCCATTAATATATGATCTGTTTTATTGTATTTATTAACAGTGCAAGCAGTTCACTCATTCATTACAGAGACTACACCCTCATGAAGTCTGTTTCTGATTAATTGGTCCGAAACATTCATCAGTGGCCTCCTGGAGATCATTTTGTAGCTCTGGCAGTGCTCATCTCGTTCGTCCTGACACAAAGGAGCAGATATGGGTCCTGCTGATGACTTAAGGACATTTAATGGCCCTGTCCAACACTTTTTTTTTATAGTAACTTCCTGTTACTTGGAATCTCCTCCATGCTCTTGAGACTGTGCTGGGAGTCAAAGCAAACCTTCTGACAATGGCATGTATCGTTGTGCCATCCTGGAGGAACTGGACTACACGTGAAAACTCTATCCAGGTATCACCTCATGCTATCAGTAGTGACTTGATGCTACATGAAAGTGTTTTTATTTTTTGAGCAGTGCATTTAAAAAGCAAAAAAGAATTCTGTCAAGAACCAAACTAAATGTAAACTCAAGTTCAGGACACCAGAATAAAAGTTCAACAGGTGTATTAAAGCCACAAACAATCAGCAAAGACTGAATTATGAATATTTTGGTGTCTTCTTTCTGAGTGGGGCGAGCGAGTGGGGCAGGCAGGTGAATCCAAATAGATTTCCTCCATGTGTTTCTCTGCACAGGTTAGCAAATATGAAGAAGCTCAGAAGAGAAACACTTAAGTCTAAAAGAGAAAACTGAATTTCTCATAAACCCCAAAACACAGAACATGATGGTCAAACTACACGACCAAAGTAGGAGCAACAATCTGGCAGCAACTGAGAGAAATCTTTAGCCTTGAGTAGTAGATGAGTCATCACCGATGAGTGATTACTAGTGATGGGTTGTATCGTGCTGATGCTTCAGACCGTGTGTCGAGAAATCTTGAAACTCCTTAGTTCCAAGATCCTTAGTTTGTGGTTTTTTTGGCCGTGTGACGTCACCAATGATGTTTGAAGCCTTGTTGGTTCAGGAAGTGTTTCGAGTATTGGTGCGATTTATGAATGTATAAATAGCTCAATGGATCCACTGACACTCTGTGGGTTAGTGTGGGCGATTTGTTGGCTTGTGGATGATAAAGAGGTGAATTGTGTTAAACTGCTGCTTATTTTGATGGAGCCTGTCAGAAAGAGAAAGTTCCCCCGCGTGGGAACATTTTGATCTGATTTCTCCCAATAAGGTAAATACACTTTCATCAATATTATTACATTTATTTCATTTTTGTTATGCAATGAACTACATATTTTATCAGCTTCCATTCTATTGTCATGTTACACAGCCTCAATACACCAAACAAAAACTGAAATTGTATTTATATGAATGATACATGCATTTAAGATGAATTTATTTCTTTTACGTGGCAGTCATTCCCATGACTGCATTCTTACAGGAGACTTTGGAGTGTTTTACAAATTGATCAAAATGACAGGAAGTTTATGCCCATCCTTTAATACTTTTGGATGAGGTAACATCAGGCAGCAGTCACATGCACGTTTGTGCCGTACTTGCATAAGTTGATCTCTGCACATCCAGAATATGCTCACCTCATGGACCTGAAACTTTTCTGTCCATAATGCACTCCAAGGCACACGATCTCACATGTGAGGTAAACCTAAGCAGCTCCTTAGACTACCATGAGCTGGATGACTGAGAACCTGCACAGACATCTGTGAGGTAAACATATTTTTCTGTGAGCATCATTAAGTCAACTCTAGGTTTCATGTGCTGATTCAGGAATCTTTACATTTATTCTGTTTTAGAGCAGGTGGAGAGGGGGAACCAGATGGGAGCAGGTTCCACTTTGGGTGAGGAAGTGGAATAAGTGATTACCTTTTTGTCTCAGCTTGTCATCACCGTCACCGTTACTGTTTCAATGCAGCCAAATTCAGGATGTAACTGACATGATTTTCTCTGGTTGTTATGAACAAGTCTAACACTGTGGTTTAAATGTGGCACATATGCTTAAAAATCACAGAGCGACTGCTGAATCTTCTGCTCTAAACATGAACTCTGAACTTTGTGATGCTTCAGGAGGAAAACTGCTTCAGTTATTCTCTCAGATTAGTTTCATATTTTCTGCATCAGATTTGAGTGAGATCCTGGAATGAAGACAGAAGAAAAGACTTTGTTCAAAGTTTGATTTATAGTTAAACCTTCCAGTTTATTCACACAATAAAACATCAACACAATATATGAATTCATTCATTAAAATCACAGTTTTTCCTCATTTGTTTGATGATTTTGACAAAAACAAAGACAAACACACACACATGGTCTGCCATACTCATAAAGAGAAATGTCGACATTTTTCAATACAAATATTCCAGAAACATTTAGAGGATAGAGAAGTTTACATTTTTATGTGCAGAAATATTTTAGTAAATCAAAATGATGATGAGCAGTGATAGCCTCCATAAACAGTCACAGGAAAGATCTCCTTTAAAAACTCAGAAACATCAAGAGAACAACTAGAAGATGTGGAGGTACCACCCATAATGTTTGACTGACAGCTGATCTCTGTGCAGAAATGATGGAGAGAAAATAAAATGAAACTAAAATACAGATTTAAACCCACAATATGAAAGACTTCAGTCTATTTCACTTTCATCAACTCAGCAGAGTCTCCATTTCGCCAAATCGAAACTCCAGCATAGAGCGGCTGAGTGAATGTGGTCTGGACTCTGTGGAGGAGAGTCATGGTTTCAGAGACGCTGTAGAAGGACAAAATACCTGCTCTGTGATCCAGGTACACTCCTACTCTGGAGGAACGAGGACCTGAGACACGAGTTTGGATTTTATTGTACCAAAATATATAACTGTTGTTGTTACAATCTAATGACCAAGATTTGTCATTATGTCCAAATCCGAATTCATTACCCAATCCTTTTCTGCTGATATTCTTGTATGCGACTGCTACATTAACTCCTCCCCCTCTCCACTCCACCTCCCAGTAACAACGTCCAGTCAGACTCTCTCTACTCAGGACTTGAAACCAATAAGTGAATCTGTCTGGATGATCAGAATAAGACTGTTGTTGTTTCACTGCTGTTGCTTTTCTGTTCCCCTCTGATAATAACAGCTGTTTGTGTGCTGTGTTTGGATCCAGTGTGATTTCACATGAATATTTTAAGAATTCAGCTCTGGTCTTTGGCTCTGGTGGATCTGACAGTAAAACATCCACTTCAGTGACTGTCAGTGAGATGTTTGTCCATTCCTCTCTCAGAATGTCCTGTAGTTTATCTCTGACCTCTGACACAGCTGCTGTCACATCCTCAAAGTAGCTCAGAGGACGGATATTGATGCTGGATGAGTCTGTAGACTCACTGAGTGCTGACAGTGAGGGGTAGTTGTGTAGAAACTGGATGTGATCCTCTGTGTGTGAGAGCTGCTTCAGCTCAGCATCTTTCCTCTTCAGCTCAGTGATCTCCTGCTCCAGCTTCTCCTCAAGCTCTTTGACTCGACTCACTTCAGTTTCCTGCTGGGATCTGATCTGCTGCTTCACATCAGAGCTTCTTTTCTGGATGAGATGGATCAGTTCAGTGAAGATCTTCTCACTGTGCTCCACTGTTTGATCAGCAGACTGATTGATGGCCTCCACCTCCTGTTGAAGCAGCTTCACATCTTTCTCTCTGTCCTGGATTCTCTGCTGGATGTTTTGTCGACTCACCTCCAGCTCTCTCTGCCTCTCAGTCCTTTCTGCTGCAGCTGAGACTGTGTCGTGGCCTTTATGTTCATCCACAGAGCAAAGATAACAGATACTCTGCTGATCAGTACGGCAGAACATCTTCATCACCTCATCATGACGAGAGCAGATGTTCTCCTGGAGCTTCTTGGAGGGCTCCATCAGTTTGTGTTTCTTGAATGGAGGTGAATCATAATGAGTCTGAAGGTGTTTCTCACAGTAAGATGCCAGACAGAATAAACAGGACTTGAAGGCTTTCATTTTTCTTCCAGTGCAGACATCACAGGCCACATCTTCAGGTCCAGCATAGCAGTGATCAGCAGGAGCAGCTTGGAGTCCAGTCTTCTTCAGCTCCTCCACTAAATCTGCTAACATGGTGTTTTTCACCAGGAGAGGCCTCGGTGTGAAAGTCTGTCTGCACTGAGGGCAGCTGTAGATTTTCTTCTTTTCCTCTTCATCCCAGAAGCTTTTAATACAATTCATGCAGTAGCTGTGTCCACAGGGAATAGTCACCGGATCCTTCAGTAGATCCAAACAGACTGAACAGCAGAATTTTGTTTGGTCCATTTGATTCATGTGCTGTGCCGTTTCACCGTCTCTCAGTGACTGTCAGACAGTTTGACTTTCTCTGAACAGAAACAACCTCTGTGCTCTGAAGGGAAACAGATCTCTGCTCTTGTTCACCTCCTACAGGAAATGAGGCTCACCAACAACTGCATTTACACCATGTTGTTTAGACCCATCCTGATACAGACACATCTGTGAAGGGAGGCACTAAAGAAATATTCTTACAGAGCGACCAAGAGCCATTCAAATGATGCAGGGTGTGGTATATTTGGTTACAGCATGCAGTAACAAGTCTGACCCAGTAAAGATCAGCAAAGTTTAGGATGCTGTAATGAATAAAAATAAATCAAACTTTAGATTTTGATATTTTCTAATCTTAGTTCATTCTCACACTTACAGAATGATGCATGGGAACAACTGCCTCCACTAAATCAAACTTATGTTCAAATGAAATTACTGCCATGATGATTATTTAATAGTAACAAATATTTTAATTTAGCAATAACAAATGCAGATAAGTCCACAATGTTTAAAAACAAACTGTCAGGGCTCTGTGTGCGGGCAGGCAGAGAGGAGGATCCAATCAAAACAAAACACAAGGAGCACATGTCCAGAAATACATGAATAACTCAAAACCAACTACACAGGGTCAAACCATGAGTCCAGGAAAAAGTTCAGGGGGTAGACCCGAAGGTAGACAGCACAGGGCCAAAACAGTTCAGGGGGCCGGCCGTGCACACGGCAACAGCGGCGGCGCCGACAAAACAAATCCGGAGGCTGGCCACGTGGAAGGCAGTGGCGGCAACAGAGCAGGTCCAGAGGTCGGCCGCAAAGCCAGCAGCGGCGGCGAATTCTTTCAGGAGGCCGCCCTCGACGGCCATGCCAACTTAGAGGCCTGGAAAGCGGCCGACGAAGGCGAGGTGGAACAGGCCGAGCTGTCTCTGACGGCAGTGTTGCAACCGCAGGACCAGGCGAAGCTGAAGCTGAAGTGGAGGCTGGACCAGGCGTGGATAAAGACACGGCTACGGAACCTGACGGCAGCGCGACGGCTGCGGAGCCTGACGGCGGCGATGCTGCAGGCGACGATGCTGCAGGCGACGATGCTGCAGGCGACGATGCTGCAGGCGGCGATGCTGCAGGTGGTGATGCTGCAGGCGGTGATGCTGCAGGTGGTGATGCTGCAGGCGGTGATGCTGCAGGCGGTGATGCTGCAGGCGACGATGTGGATGCTGCAGGCTGTGATGCTGCAGGCGACGATGTGGATGCTGCAGGCGGTGATGCTGCAGGCGGTGATGCTGCAGGCGATGATGTGGATGGTGCAGGCGACGATGTGGATGCTGCAGGCAGTGATGCTGCAGGTGACGGTGTAGAAGTCACAGGGGATGATTCAGCAGGTGACGGCAGAACAGACTTCCCAGAACCGTCAGCAGACATGAGGATGTGCTGGCTGGGTCCTCCAGGACCCCCAGCAGACGTGATGTGAAGCTGGACGGGCTCCTTGGGCCCTCCAGTTGACGAGACTGGAGGCTGGACGGGCTCCTCGGGCCCTCCAGCTGACAAGACTGGAGGCTGGACGGGCTCCTCAGGCCCTCCAGCCAACGTAGCAAGATGCTGGCTGGGTACTCCTGAACCCCCAGCTGAAACAAAGGATGACTGGACGGGCCTTCCGGACCCTCCAGCGGAGACGGGCAGCTGAAACAGTTCTCCTGAACTGCCAGCGGAGACAGACAGCGGCGTGGGAGCCGCGAAGTGCTGGGTTGGCTCACTCGAGCTTCCAGCAAGGAGTGATACTGGACCAGAAGGTAATGAGACCCCTGGCTGAGGGTGTAGATGAGTGGCTGACTGGATGGGTGAAAGCACTGGAGCCTGAACTGATGACGAAGGTAATGATTGCGCTACCAACTGAGCTACTGACTGAGCTATGGACTGTAACAAAGGTTGTAGTAAGTCTGGTTGTGGTAGTGACTGAGTGGCTGACGGGGCTGGACACTGAGCTACGGGTAGTGGGGCTGATTGTGGTGGAGCTGTAGACTGCGCTAGCGGCAACACAGAAGACGGAACAGAGGGCAACTGAATTTGAGATGAAAGGGGTGGTGGAGTTGGCGACTGGGCTACAGGCTACTGGCATCCTCGAAAGAGTGAGCTTTGTCCTTTAGATGCAGATGGACTGCTGAGTCTTGTCCCGTGGAGGTGGCTCTTCTATGTTGTGCCATGCGCTTGTGAAGTGGCTGTTTGGTCTCTCCAATGTAGAGGTCTGGGCATTCCTCGCTGCACTGTACAGCATACTAGAGATGGACCGATCCGATATTACGTATCGGTATCGGTCTGATACTGACGTAAATTACTGGATAGGATATCGGAGAGAAATAAAAAATGTAATCCGATCCATTAAATATCAAAAAAGCACCTCACAAAACTTGCGACACGGCGTAACTCAGCTCATAACCGTAGCACGTCGGAGCAGTGTGCTCACGTGATAGAGCGGCTGTGTGTGTTTGTAGCCTCGCTACCAAACCAGCATTTTATCTCCAAGGAAGTGATCCCAGAGAGAAGTAAAGCAAGTGTGTAAGTTCATCTCTGAATGTTTGTAAAGCGTACCTACGTTAAGCTTAACAACCGATATATTTAGCGAGTGCCTCTTCTCTCTCCCTCCCTCTCCTGCCGCTACTTCAATCTGCTTAATGATCAGCTGATCGGCTTTTCTGTCGCGAGTCCGTCTCTCTTCTTTGTTTTTGGCCCACTTCGCACCAGAAAGAGGAAACCAGCGGCTGAACAACAGCAGCACGTTTAACCTTGATAAGCTGTTGTTAGAATTTATTTAATATTACTTTCTAGACCAGGATCCTTTTCTACGTAGCTGACGGATGGTAACTGTGCAGGGGCGGATCTAGCAAAATTTAGCCAGGGGGGCCGATAGGGCATTAACAGGAAAAGGGGGGCACAAAGACATACTTTTCTTTCTTATTCTCATTTAAAATGTCTAGCTTTTAATAAATAATTATCTGAATCTTACACCCAAAGTTTTAATCTGATGTAAAATGTATAGAATGTATAGAAGTCCATTACGACCGTGGCTGCTGGGGCTCTGTGGGTCCTCTCAGCCTGGCTGGGGGGTTTCTTTACTCTTTAAGTGTGCGTGTGTGTGTGTGTGTGGGGGGGGGAGGGGGGGGATGATGTGTGTATTCATGATCATTTATGTTAATGAGAGTGTGGGGAGTGAGTGGGAGGGTGGGGTGGGGTGAGCTGCTTTTAACCATGTAAAGCACTTTGTGCTACATTTTTTGTATGAAAAGTGCTTTATAAATAAAGATTGATTGATACTGTATATAGTAACTGTTAAGTCTAATATACCCTAGTAAGCTATAGTACTTTTTCCTTTGGGAAGGTACCATCTGTGCAGTCTGCAATTCTGTAGAAGAAAGATGTTGAATCTATTTAATTATTCTTGAAAAATAATTTATTTCTGTGCATTTTTTTTTCCACACTGCATCAAATTAAAGTTGATTACGTCAATTAAGCATCATGAGGTGGAGGGTGGTTCCCTTTTTTTTTTGCTGGGAGTTTGCAACCCTATTAGTTAGGTTGCTTAATATTTCTGCTTAGTACTCTTTAAAATACCAGAATAGGAAGGGTGGAGTAGGTTTAAGTTTATTAGATTGATCAGTGTTGCTGAACTATGAAATATTTTGGGTGCAGTGTATATTTTACATACAGGTATAACAGAATAGCTTTAGTGTTGTTGTTTATTTAAACTTGAGTATGAACTTATACAAAATGCAGCAAGATATTAAAAAAACAGTTTTATTGATTAAAAAACACTATATCCGATTCATATCGGTATCGGCAGATATCCAAATTTATGATATCGGTATCGGACATAAAAAAGTGGTATCGTGCCATCTCTACAGCATACACCACGTTGTTAAGTTTGTGTTTTGGAGTTTTCTTTTGGGTGAACCAGTTTCTGTCTGAGTGTGTTGCTGGGTCTGAAGTACACTGGGATGTCGTGCTTGGAGAAAACTCTCCTGAGTTTTTCTGATACACCGGCTACATAGGGGATGACAACGTTGTTGCGTCTGTCTTTCTTATCCTCCCTCGCTGGTGTCTGATCTTCTTTTCTGTGCCTCTTTGCTGACTTTATGAACACCCAATTAGGATAACCGCATGTTTTGAGTGCTTCCTTTACGTGTGTGTGTTCCTTCTTTTTTCCTTCAGGCTTAGAGGGAACATGTTCTGCCCGGTGGTGTAGGGTCCTGATTACTCCAAGTTTGTGTTCCAGAGGGTGATGGGAGTCAAAGAGGAGGTACTGGTCCGTGTGTGTGGGCTTCCGGTAAACCTCGATGCTGAGGTTGCCATTCTCTTCAATGTGCACAGCGCAGTCCAGGAAAGGCAAGCAGTTGTCCTTTGTGTCTTCCCTGGTGAACTTGATGTTTTTATCCACGGCGTTGATGTGCGCAGTGAAAGATTCCACTTCTTGTGTCTTGATTTTGACCCAGGTGTCGTCTACATATCTGTACCAGTGTCTGGGTACTCTTCCTTTGAAAGAGCCAAGAGCCTTCCTTTCCACTTCCTCCATGTAAAGGTTGGCTACAATAGGTGACACGGGGGAGCCCATGGCACAGCCATGTTTTTGTCTGTAGAAACCCTCGTTGTATTTGAAATATGTAGTGGTGAGGCAGAGGTCTAACAGTGTGCAAATCTGATCAGGTGTGAAGTTGGTCCTGTCTTCCAAGGAGCTGTCTTCTTGTAGTCTTTTTCTGACAGTCTCCACTGCCTCCGTGGTGGGTATGCAAGTGAAGAGAGAGACTACATCAAAGGCTACCATGGTTTCATCTGGATCCAAGGTAAGTTTCTGGACCTTGTCGGTGAAGTCGGTGGAGTTCTTGATGTGGTGTGGGGTGTGGAGTAGGCACAGCAACTTCTGAATTAACTACTCCTGAGTTACCTGGCACGGGCTTATGAGTCTCTGGGATGACACACACGTTGTTTGCTCTCACAGATGTGTTGAGTTGAGGATGAACAGCAGTCTCTACATGCTTGACAGGTTGAGAAGCATGACAATCATCCAGAACCTTCCTAGCCAGCTGTTCAGACAAAATCCCAGACTCCTGCTGGGACTGTGAATGCTGGCGGCGCATCCGCTGCTTCCCAGTTGAAATGGGATCAGGGCTGGCAAAAGGTGACATGGAGAAACTCTGCTGCGGCTGCTCCTGCTGCGGTGTGGAAATGAAAACTGCACCAGTCCATACTACAGGAGAGAATGGAAGTGTGGTTGGGTGATGATGGAGAGGGTTGCATTTCTTCTTCAAGGATGGATCAAACGATTTGGCGATAAACCTTGGCAAAAAATGCCACTGACGTCGAGAACACCAAGTGCTGAGGGCCTCCAGGAGGGTAGCTGAATAGTCCTTTCCTGGACCGCCCATGCCAAACAGTTCGAAGCTTAGCCTCGCTCTTAGAGCTGTTATTATTTGTTTAAGTCCATTTATATTTAGAAAACTGACAGTGGAGGCAGTGGACGACAAAAAATTATCAAAAAACACTACCTCCAGCTGCCTCTTGTAGGGGCTCGCAGCGTGGATTATCCTCCAACAGTAATCCCATAGGTGCGCGAGATTCTCTCCCTCAGAGGCGAAACGTGAGTCCGCTGGATCCATACTGGTCGCGTCGTTCTGTCAGGGCTCTGTGTGCGGACAGGCGGAGAGGAGGATCCAAACGCAGGACTCGAACACTGAATTGTAACCCAAAAAACCTCAGCTTTATTTGCTGGCAGAAAAACAAAACATAAACTGAGCAATGGTACTGAACACGAAAATACAGAACACGAAAACACACAGGCATAATCCGATGGTACGAAGCGACACCGAGCACGGGAAAACACAGGGCTTATATACACAGGGTGGTAATCAGGGAATGGGTAACAGGAGGGGGACACAGCTGGGAGGGAGTGGACTAACGAGACAGGGGAGCAGTAGAACTGAACACACTCACATGAGACACAGACCTTCACAATAAAACAGGAAACAAGAAACCACTAAACAAAGACGCAGACAGAATATAACACATGCAACTCAAACAATACATGAAACAACAAATCCTTAAATAAGGATAAACAGAAACATGAAACTAATAATAATCTATCATCATCATATCCATCACCACCACCACCACAAGTACTACAAGAGAATGAGAAAACAATCCATAATGCAAAAACACACCAAAATAACTGAAACACAGATTCCCAACAAAGCACCAGAGAAACATAAAGAATAATCCATCATTCAAAAATGAACCAAAACATAACAACTCAAAATACTGGGTCAAACTGACCCAGAACCGTGACACAAACAAACAAGCAAAACATTATTATGTAGTTTTTCCTGTGTACACAGTCACAGTGAATTTTAAATGAAAACGTTCAAGTTTAATTCAAGGTTTTAGTAAAACTTTACCTGAACTGTTTAGTAATTTTTTCACAAAGTGTCCATGTCAGTAATTCATTCAAAGGTATTTTGGTCTTAAACTGATCCAGTAAATGTAACTTTGTCTCACCTACTTGTATTTGATTGTTTATTACTGGTGCAAACAATTCATTTATTCATGATGCAAATATATAGTTTCACTCAGCTTTCTTGGCCTTTGTTTATCGTTTCATTTAAAATCTTAATGGGTAAAGATCATCATAATTACATGTGAAATTATATGTACAAATTATATGTTCCATTACACTATTAACAGCACAGATTATACAGCAAACATCAGATTGATGGATGGAGCCAGAGGCTAAATGACTGTTCAGCCCTCTTTAGGAAACGATCTTCATATGACGACAAACACGACAACAATCAGCTGTCAAACTGTACAAGAAGTTCACAGTAATGTAAAAGAAGTTATATCACTTTATTTTTAAATGTACGCACTCAGGGTCAGGACTGAAGACACTGATCGAGAAAATACTCTAAATATAAATATTCACCTAAACATTCAAAATTATTCAATTGCATGAAAAGAAATATGAACTCTCTACAATACTGGCTTCTGATTGGTTGAAAAAGCAGGTGCTGAACTTCAGAAGAGCTAAACCTGCAAAACTGTGTAAAACCAGAGTGGATGCTGCCCTCTGACCTTTCAGAAGTACGATCTTTTTATGAAGACACAGAGGCAGAGTTATTATTCATCACTTTAAAGATGATATTCGTTATATGTTCTTCACTCGTTGTCTAGTAAAGTCCAGAGAATGAGACACATCATTTCAAAACATACAGCTGCATGTTAGAGATCACAGAGTTCTTCAGTCTTATGAGAACTCATGGAGACTAAATGTCAGACACATCAACAGTAAATGTCGTTCCTCCCCCCGTGAGTTTGTGTCCTCCACACTTGTTTACACAAACATCTGAGGTTTGAACAGTGTGCAAAAGCACATGTTACAAAGCTGCTGAGCTACTGAATACTGGAATATTTCATTCAATATCACCATCTGACCAAAGGACAAACACAGAGAGGATTAGAGCGCCAAACTTTGTTTCAAACTGTTTCAGATTTTAGAGGCAAAAAGCAGAATTTCTACCTGGACAAAGAAATCAAAGCAGGAGAAAAACAAGCTTTTTACATTTATTCAAAGGCATTATGTGAATGTACTCTGAGCCACAGCCTCCTAAAGTAAAGACATTTTATCATCTAAACCAGACAGAGTCATGTTTTCAGCAGTGTCTGTATCCTCCATATAGACCATGCCATGGTCCACCTCGGGTGACCAGGTGTCTGACTTTATGTGGGACTACACAGCGCTCAGTCCTTGTTTCCCTGTGCCACACACACATTGAGCCAATGTCCAGTTTTTTTATTGACTCTAGTTTCTGTCGATCGGTAGGCCCACAAAAACACCCTGTACAGGAAGTAGATTTCATCTCTCTGACAAAAGGAGTTCTAATCCCTGATCCTGTGAGTCTGACCCAGTAGATAATATTTATATGATCATATTTATGCCTTTGTTGTTTCACAAAGGGTTAAAAACATTCACAGGTTGGACTGTGGTTCTCCTTTTAGCGTCTCTGCTGGAGTTTTAACTGTGAACCTCTTAGATCCAAACTTCTGAACTGCTCATCTCACAGAGGACAAAAGGGAAGAACCCCGAATCTCTTCTTCACCTCACTTTTATACCTGCTCACCCTTTCTCACCCCTTCCCTCAGTGGACGTCACATCTTCACACTTGGGCCAATCAAGTTGTTGACATTTAATCATCTGATGTCCACCCACACCTCATCTCTCTCTCTCTCTCTCTCTCTCTCTGACTTACAAGATTTACCACAAAGTTTAAACTTTAAAATCACTTCATTACATTTTCTTTCTTATTCTTAACACAGAAAATTCACACTGAAAAACTTAACACAGAATAAAACAGAGTAGCCCAGTAGTGGGACATGGTTCCAGCAACTCTGATGGTGACGGCCCGTTTGAAGCTGAAGCTCCGGCACGTGTGTCAAAAAAATCAACACACTGCTTCAGAAACACTGTGCTGAGGCTTGGTTTGACTGAACAGAGTCACGTGATCAATGACGTCTGAAGCTTCATTCAGCACGTCACTGCTTCAGTACCTGATTCAATGATTTATAAGGAATTGAACCATTGGTGGGATTTGTGCTGTGTTTTGGTGATTTTGTGAGAGAGAATCAGTGTGCGACATAATTATAGACATGGAGCCAGGAAGAGAGGACGCTCTGCCTGTTCCTAAATAAAAACCAGTTTATCAGCATTTCTGCTCCCAGTTCTAAAATGTACATAAGAAATATGATATACACATAATTATAATAATATAACTTAAAGTATATTATATATAAACGTACCAGTCTGCTGGTTAATTACATAATCAGGTGGAGGCAGTGACCTCACAACCTCCTATAAGCTTTAAGTTAAGGTTACTTTATTTATACCCATAGGTAAATTTGCTTTACAGAAAAATGATAGCATTTGACCTCCCTTCACAAACACACACACCTAATGAAACCTGACAAAACACATATTTAGTAATTAAACAAAATGAATCAAAAACAATTCTTATTGAGTTCAGTGACAGCAGCAGGGACAAAGCTGTTTTTATAATGCTTTGTCCTGCATCTTGGAACTAGAAACCTCCGTCCTGAAGAAAGAAGCTAAATCCACCCGTAGAGGATGGGAACCATTTTTAAGGATTGATTAAGCCATCTGTGGTACCTGTTTAGAGTACAGGGAGTCTAAACAGGCCTGTGACTCATCTATCAGACGACTGGACCATCTCACTAACTGATTCAGTGAATGTTTCTCTGTGACAGAGGTCTGACTGAACCATGCCACCAAACAAAAAGATAAAACAGACTCAATCAAAGAACAATAAAACAAAGTTAAAATCTTTCAGTCAATGTGGAAATGAGCAAGTTTCCTGAGGCAGTAAAGGCACTGGTGACCCTTTTTACAGACCGATTTGCAATAAAAGTTCAGTTTTTCATTGATTATGGTCCCAAGATATTTATATGATTGCACTTGCTCTATTTTCTGACCTTTAATTAAAGTGACTCTGAGCCCATTTTGTTGTTTCCTAAAATCAATAATCATATCTTTTGTTTTAGATATGTTCAATTGGAGATAAGACTCCTCCCACCACTGAACAAAGTCATCAATGATTGGACCGTGGTGAGTTTCACCCTCTTTCAGTAAGCTGACAATAACAAAGTCATCTGTAAATTTAATGATGGCCCTGTTTTCATATCTGCTCTGACACATGTTTGTAAAGAGAATGAATAATAAGGGCGATAAGAGACACCCTGGAGGAGAAGCTGTGGAGGAGAACACTGGGTCAGACAGAACCCCATTTATTCTCACTCTGTGTGACCTGTCAGTTAAAAGATCTAAAATCCAGCAAACCAGGTTTTTCCTGATTTCAAACTGTTCTAAAAGTCTTTTAATTAAAATATGGGGCTGTATTGTATTAAAAGCCGAAGAAAAATCAATGAAAAGAAGTCTTGCAAAAGTCCCTTTACTCTCTACATGTTTAAGAATCAGATTAGAGTCAAAAGCGGGTCCTGCACTCCTCTGTTGGGCCTGTATGCAAATTGCATTGGATCCAGCTGATATTCAATTTCTTCCATAATCACATTTCTGATGATTTTTTCAAAGACTTTCATCACAACTCGGGTGAGGCAACAGGCCTGAAGTCATTCAGGACGTTTGGACGACTAGATTTAGGGACATGAACGACGACAGCTTCCTTCCAAAGCGAGGGCACATTTTGTATTTGAAAGGATTTATTAAAAATAACCTGAAATTTAGGACTGAGCTCTTTAGCACAAGATTTAATTAGGCAGCCACTAATGTTATCAGGGCCCTGGCTCTTGTTCACATTAACTGTATAAAAGGCCTTTTGGACATCACTGAGTTCAGTGATGAAGTGTTGAGTATCTTTCAGTTTCTGTTTCAGTTCAGAAGAACTAAAACGAGCATAAAGCAAATTCAAATCTCTGTCTGACTTACAACCGTCTAAAATGATCTGACTGCTGCTCTGGGGATTTTGAAACCCTGATATGGTTTTCATACAAGTCCAGGCAGACCCAAAATTTTTGCAGCAAATTTGCTTTCAAGAAGGTTTTTGTAGATCTGTTTTGCTTTCAAGAGCTCGATTTTCAAGTCTTTGGTGACTGCCGGAAAGTCAGTAACAGCCCCCTCTTTAAAAGCCTGTCTCTTTTTCCTTAAACAGGATTTGATGCATTTGGTGACCCATGGCTTATTGTTATGTACACTTTAGCACGCTTAAGGGGTATAATCATGTCTTTACAAAAAACTGCATATGAGCTAACATCCACCAAAGCATCAAGACTGAAATAAAACGTCCCAATCTGTAAATTTAAAACATTCCTGCGAGGTAAGCACAGATTCTTCTGACCACATGATTGATTGATGATAACATAATTTTTTCACCCCCCAAAAATTCATGTTCAAAGCAACATATCAGCCCGATATCACACAGAACTGTCACATGACTTCAAACACAAGCTGTCAGCTCTGCAGAGTGGGCAATCATAATGAAGCAGTTCATTATAAGCTGAGGACTCAAGCTGCTCTTCATATATTTGTCCACCAGATGTCACCAAAGAGGACTGTGATGAAAGCTTCGAATAATGAACCGTTTTTCATTACAAGCTTGGCCAACTGACGACAATCTACAATAAACTAATATGACTTTTCAATCCTCTCTTCAATCACTTGGTACCACCAGGAACCTTTAAATGGGCACTCAAGCTGTCTGGAGACTGTTTTGTCGTGCACATCAGAGAAACCACAGGTAAGACAATCTTATCCAAAAGGTCAGTGTAACAGTATTGTTTTCCACCAGCTTAACCAGACTGCCCATACTAACTGAAATTTCTTTTCCCAGGCAGATGTTAAACAGCAGCAGCTGGAAAACTGGAAAACCTAAAGACAAATAATCAATAAAACATAACAAACTTTTGTATGAGTGAGTATTGATAACCTGAGCATAATTAAATCTCAGTGAAACCACATATAAGTTCTGGTAACTGGCACATATTTATGTTTAATATGTTGTTTTATATTTTGATCAGTTTCAGGTGTTTGTGCGACTGTGTTAACCATCAGTAAAACCACATATAAATCACACTTCTGTGTTTAACAATTACAACACTTGATGCTGTTTTTCTGATTCAGGATTATGTGTGTGATGAGTTTGCCACACAGTTCTTATCTTTCTGCTTCACACACACACAAAACTGCCGAGGTTGAAGCTGGCTTCAGTCTCTTTCTACCCCAGGTCTCACCACATTTCCAAAATGTAAACTCTGAGTCTCATAAGAAATGTGGTTCAAAAAGATGTGCTGATCTATGAATGCATCCTTACTGAAAGCTAAAGATGTCCAGCAGACAAAAACAGCAGCTGAATGAACAGTTATCATGAGCGAGTGTACAAACACTATCACAGGAAATAACAGAAATAAACTGTAGTTTCCATTTATACCTGTAGTGTTTTTTCAGCTCGATGTCATCTTCCAATATGTAAAAATATGATTTCATTGTATCTTAAACAAACACAAACTTCTTTCTTTTCCCAGAATTTAGACAAATGAACAAAAAATAAATGATTATTTATTTAGGTATTAAAATAGGAAAAATAGGTTTAAATTAGAGTTAAAACAAGAAATTTGCACAGAAATGCCAAAACAAAAAAACAGAACAATAAAGTGTATTTAAAAATGATTCAAAAACAGTTGTAGGAGCAGTTTTATGAACCATGTTCTGTTAATATACTGACTAACCAGCAGCAACACTCTGACTCAGTGTTTCCATCTGTGTTTGTTTCCATCTTTACAGTCAGGCATAAACATCTCACAGCAGCTGGAAAACCAGTGAGCACACTTTAGAGGAAAAAAGTGAAAGTTTATGTTCAACTTTAAAATATTCTCTGTCATGTAAATTGTTCTGCTCTCTGACAAACCATCAGAGGTGCAGCACGTGTATCATTTGGTGTTTGAAGCAGAAACAAAAGCAAAGAGTTAAAGGAAGACACATTTGAAGAAGAAGGAAAATGAAAACAAGACGTCACTGAGCAACAACCTGACAGAACGAGAGCCAACAGTTTACTATCAGAACTGAGGCTGATCATTAACAGGGAGCAGCAGGTAACAAGGTCATCAGCAGTGGAGGAAAGTATGGAAGTAATACTCAGCTTCATATTTGAAGATACTCGAGTATCTTAGCTGCAGGTCTGGAACAATGGTTTTATTTACTTTCCCATTAAACATCTCACACAGCCCCTCATCTGTGACCCTTAGCAAACCCACTGGATATCTACCTGTACATAAAGGAGATCAGATCAGTTCCATCTAGACCAGCTGTAACAGGAAAATGCTGCTTACACTTTGATGCATCAGTTTCAGTTTGTCATATAAGACAATATAACAGATTGAGGCATTATTTTCCTGCAGTGAGTAAATCTACTTTGTACTTTACTCTTTTCTTTTAGGTAAAGGGTCTAAACAGTACTTGTACACTGTGGAAATCCCATAAGAACGTCTCCTGAACTCTGAAAAATAACAAAACAAAGACTAAAAGGAGGTCATGGGTGCTGATGATGATGATGATGAGGAGGAGGAGTAGCATGCATTTAAAAAGTGACTGATGTCCTAGAATACAACAGAACAGTGTCTCTACAAACTTATGAAAACATGACAGTCTTGCATTAGTTTGTATTCTTATGATTGCAAAAAACGAGGGAAAAATCTCCTTGAAATCCACAATTCCTTTTTGTTATTTCTTAGTGTGTGACGTATTTTATTGCCTTTATGATTGGTGCAAACAGTTTCCTGATTCATAATGGAAATAGATTTTAGACACAGGAGGAACACGCAGTGATCAGCAGGAGCAGCTTGGAGTCCAGTCTTCTTCACACTGAGGAGGAACATATATGCAGGAACAGTTGTCATAACTGTTACAACCACCAGATGGCGAAAGAGTCCCACTGCAACTTTAAGCCATGAAGGATGTGTCTTGATGTTTGCTTGTGATAAATCTGCTTTATGTGAGTCTTTTTCAGAGAGTTACAGTAATATGTCTGATTATATGTCTTTAATCAGTAAAGTCTCGCTTTGATAGAAATAAATAAATAATCAAATTGTAAACATGCAGCTGTATGTTAGAAGTCAAAGGGTCCTTAAGTCTTCTGTAAATTGACGGGGATCAAATGAAGGACACAAGTATCTGTTCTTACTCTAATAAATGCTGCTTTAATATCCAACAGACTATTTTCCTTCCTCATCAGCAGTAAACAGCTCGACTCCGTCTGTGCATTTGTGTCCTCCATACTTGTTCACACAGACATCTCAGGCTTGATGCCACGATGCAGTGTAGAAACCTGACAACCCTCTGACTCATGTTCAAATGTTCAAGGACATTTCTCAGGATCATGTATGACCCCTGTTGGAAATTTGGACTTTCATTAATAATATTTGTGTTTCTGAGTCATTTTTGTGGAGACTTCTGTCCAACGTAGTGTCCAAATGAAGCCTGAAGCTTTTCTTCAGCCTCTTGTCAGATGGTCAGCAACAAAACTCTGTTCCAACCAATGTCTGATAAGAGATGAGACACAGCAGCTGAGCAAATGATCATTTCATGCTGAAGACATCCTCAGACAGAATTAAATACATACATAAACACAGCCTGGTGCCAATAACACAGCTAATGACACTGCTGTATCACTGGCTTTACTGATTAAAGACCATATCTGAAGGAAATCTTTGAACACAACAGAAAGTGACCTTTTAAACCTGTAACACTGATGCTGCATTCAAGGACCATTACAAACATCTGAAAGGACTTAAGAACATGAAGAAAATGTGACTTGTTTCACTGTAATGAAGCTGTTTTAGTGAAGAAAGTTGAAAGGTCACAGAGCGACTGCTGAATCTTCTGCTCTAAACATGAACTCTGAACTTTGTGATGCTTCAGGAGGAAAACTGCTTCAGTTATTCTCTCAGATTAGTTTCATATTTTCTGCATCAGATTTGAGTGAGATCCTGGAATGAAGACAGAAGAAAAGACTTTGTTCAAAGTTTGATTTATAGTTAAACCTTCCAGTTTATTCACACAATAAAACATCAACACAATATATGAATTCATTCATTAAAATCACAGTTTTTCCTCATTTGTTTGATGATTTTGACAAAAACAAACACAAACACACACACATGGTCTGCCATACTCATAAAGAGAAATGTCAACATTTTTCAATACAAATATTCCAGAAACATTTAGAGGATAGAGAAGTTTACATTTTCATGTGGAGAAATATTTTAGTAAATCAAAATGATGATGAGCAGTGATAGCCTCCATAAACAGTCACAGGAAAGATCTCCTTTAAAAACTCAGAAACATCAAGAGAACAACTAGAAGATGTGGAGGTACCACCCATAATGTTTGACTGACAGCTGATCTCTGTGCAGAAATGATGGAGAGAAAATAAAATGAAACTAAAATACAGATTTAAACCCACAATATGAAAGACTTCAGTCTATTTCAGTTTGATCAGCTTAGCAGTGGCTCCATATTTATTGTAAACCCAAAGTCCAGCATAGAGCGGCTGAGTGAATGTGGTCTGGACTCTGTGGAGGAGAGTCATGGTTTCAGAGACGCTGTAGAAGGACAAAATACCTGCTCTGTGATCCAGGTACACTCCTACTCTGGAGGAACGAGGACCTGAGACACGAGTTAGGAAGTTGTTGTACCAAAATGTATAACTGTTGTTGTTACAATCTAATGACCAAGATTTGTCATTATGTCCAAATCTACATTCATGTCCTTTTCTGCTGATATTCTTGTATGCGACTGCTACATAAACTCCTCCCCCTCCTCTCCACTCCACCTCCCAGTAACAACGTCCAGTCAGACTCTCTCTACTCAGGACCTGAGACCATACAGTGAATCTGTCTGGATGATCAGAATAAGACTGTTGTTGATTAATGAATGTTACTTTTCTGTTCCCCTCTGATAATAACAGCTGTTTGTGTGCTGTGTTTGGATCCAGTGTGATTTCACATGAATATTTTAAGAATCCAGCTCTGGTCTTTGGCTCTGGTGGATCTGACAGTAAAACATCCACTTCAGTGACTGTCAGTGAGATGTTTGTCCATTCCTCTCTCAGAATGTCCTGTAGTTTATCTCTGACCTCTGACACAGCTGCTGTCACATCCTCAAAGTAGCTCAGAGGACGGATATTGATGCTGGATGAGTCTGTAGACTCACTGAGTGCTGACAGTGAGGGGTAGTTGTGTAGAAACTGGATGTGATCCTCTGTGTGTGAGAGCTGCTTCAGCTCAGCATCTTTCCTCTTCAGCTCAGTGATCTCCTGCTCCAGCTTCTCCTCAAGCTCTTTGACTCGACTCACTTCAGTTTCCTGCTGGGATCTGATCTGCTGCTTCACATCAGAGCTTCTTTTCTGGATGAGATGGATCAGCTCAGTGAAGATCTTCTCACTGTGCTCCACTGTTTGATCAGCAGACTGATTGATGGCCTCCACCTCCTGTTGAAGCAGCTTCACATCTTTCTCTCTGTCCTGGATTCTCTGCTGGATGTTTTGTCGACTCACCTCCAGCTCTCTCTGCCTCTCAGTCCTTTCTGCTGCAGCTGAGACTGTGTCGTGGCCTTTATGTTCATCCACAGAGCAGAGATAACAGATACTCTGCTGATCAGTACGGCAGAACATCTTCATCACCTCATCATGACGAGAGCAGATGTTCTCCTGGAGCTTCTTGGAGGGCTCCACCAGCTTGTGTTTCTTTAATGGAGCCGCATCATAATGAGGCTGAAGGTGTTCCTTACAGTAAGATGCCAGACAGAATAAACAGGACTTGAAGGCTTTCATTTTTCTTCCAGTGCAGACATCACAGGCCACATCTTCAGGTCCAGCATAGCAGTGATCAGCAGGAGCAGCTTGGAGTCCAGTCTTCTTCAGCTCCTCCACTAATTCTGCTAACATGGTGTTTTTCACCAGGACAGGCCTCGCTGTGAAAGTCTGTCTGCACTGAGGGCAGCTGTAGATTCTCTTCTTTTCCTCTCCATCCCAGAAGCTTTTAATACAGTTCATGCAGTAGCTGTGTCCACAGGGAATAGTCACCGGATCCTTCAGTAGATCCAAACAGACTGAACAGCAGAATTTTGTTTGGTCCATTTGATTCATGTGCTGTGCCGTTTCACCGTCTCTCAGTGACTGTCAGACAGTTTCACTTTCTCTGAACAAAAACAACCTCTGTGCTCTGAAGGGAAACAGATCTCTGCTCTTGTTCACCTCCTACAGGAAATGAGGCTCACCAGCAACTGCATTTACACCATGTTGTTTAGACCCATCCTGATACAGACACATCTGTGAAGGGAGGCACTAAAAATATCTTGGCAGAGTGACAATGAGTTGTTTATAAGAGCCAGGGTATGGCTGCAGTTCTACTGTGCAATCACAGACACACTTTGTATTATCCAAAGTTTTGTAGAATACAGAATGTTATTTGAGCTATCCGATCTCCTTGCTGTGCAGTTTTGCCCTCACTGACTGACACTTTCTGAGTTCCGAAGGAAAAAAAAATTGCTACTCGTGTTCACATCTTAAAGGAAATGAGACTTACTGCATATACACCATGAATTTTAGATACACCCTAATACAGATTGGTCTGTAAATGGTAGGTACCAAAAGTCATAAAATCATAAAGCACTGTTTTCAGGGTGTGTTGTGTTTGCTTGACAGTATGTTGTAACAACTGTGACCTAGTTAATCTTTGATAGATGGACCTGGAGATTTGACATTTGGAATGCAAGACCCAGCGAGTTTGTATTTTTTATGTTTTTCAAAAACCTTTATCAAAATTCATGAAGCTATTATGAATTAAGATCACACTTTATATTTTGAATCGTTTCAATGTTAGTTCCTTCCCACACTTTGTGAATGAGACACGGCTCCTGTTGACCTCTTACACAAAATGAGGCTATTTAGCAACTATGTAAACACCATGCATTTTCAATACAGCCTTAAACAAACTGATCTGTAAAGGCAATTTAACAAAGAGTCATAAAGAGCTTAATTTGTGACAGGCAGGGAGTGCTATGTTTTCTATTTAGTATGCAGTAACAACAGTGACCTAGTTACACTTTGGTTGTTGGACTTGGAGCTGCAATTATGCAGGGGAGACCTACCTTGGCACTCGTGCATGTGAAACCAAAGGGAAGATATGCTTCATCATATTTTCTAGTCTTTGGCTTAGAATGAAGTTGGTTTGGAAACATATTCAGCGATGCTTCATCTCCTGCCTTGCGTTTGTGTGGGCGCCCCGTGCTAGCAGGGTCCAAGCGTTGTTTGTTTTTTTTCCCCCCCTTACACACATTTAACGTTGCGTTTTCTCAGTTTCTCTCGTCCACACCTAAACACTAAAACGGAGTTTTTGAAAATCTCCACTCTGGCAGGACTTTTTAAAAATCTCCTTTTTCAGTGACCCCAAAACGCAGTTTAGTGTGGACGAAAGGCCCAAACGCACAGAAAAATCAGTGTTTCCAAAAATACCCATGTACGTGTGGACGTAGCCTGTGATATTTGGCAGTCAACACCCAGGAATTTCAAACACTTCAGCAAAAATATGGAGTTATAATGAATAAACGTTGTACTTAATAAAAAGTGTGTCACACTTTCAATATATTTTGTAATCATACTTCCTTCTGACACTTTTGGAATAAGGCATGGGAACAACTGTCAATGGTCAATGGTCAATGGTAACTTTATTGTCCCTAACGGGAAATTGATTTGCAGTATGTCCATACAAACAAACAAACAAACAGACAACCAACACATCACATACACTCACCAAAATAATATAATATAAGCCTGATAAAACAACCTAGATTTTTCATCAAAAAAAGTGCAATGTGCAATGGCAACAACACTCATGGTTTAGTGTTATTAAATGTGATAATAGCACTAGGTACAAAAGACAATCTATGTCTCTTTGTCTTCACTGCAGGCACTTTATAATGACGACCTGATGGAAGCAGTTGAAAATCATTAAAGAGAGGATGATCTGAACACAACAGGACAGAGTTTGCCTTCCTCAGCACCTGCCTGTTATAAAAGTCCACAAGCTGGATCTGAGGCCTCCCTGAAATCTTGCCAGCCACTTTAACCAGGTTGTTAAGTCTGGTCTTATTATTCAGGGACATATTACCGTACCAGGCAACTGTCTCCAATAAATCAGACTAATTACCAAGTACCTTATTCATAATGGAGACTCCAATTTAAGAATTTAAAAGATAACATCATCTGTGGTAAAAACAAAACAAACAGTCCATTTAAATTACTTTTTCTTTTAAGTGTGTAAGAAATCTTCTAAAAAATCCATTTTGACATATAAATGGAAATATAAGTGCAGACATTTTCTTTGCAAAATGATAAATAAAATCTGTGTGATAAAGGAAGGTCTGTGAAGTGTAAGAGAAACAACAACACACAAATACATCAAAACAAATATTTAACATACATTTCGAGCTCACAGAAGTTTACATTTTCATATTATACAATTATTATACGTGTTGAAGCCCTTACTCTTAATGTCACAGGGGGAACTTTGATTGAGACTTTATGGTACATCCGGGTGTGAAGTCATTACTATGTTTGTTATGGGCTCTCACCATGATGGTGTTGCGCTGTATGTAGATGAAGATGAACTCTGTTCTTTATGTTAAATAAATATGCCCAAAGGCTAAAGAGTAGTGATGGGCAAAGCGAGGCTTCAAAACAATCTGACACCATCTCCACAGCGACACCTGCTGGCCAATTTGGTTATCGCCACATCTTGATAATGCTGTGAAACAGTGACACAGACGAGCCCTGCACAATTAAAACAAAGCTACTTATTATATCAGACAGTCAATAACTGTGATCAACACATTATTTTGGAGAAATTCTCACAGAATGAAGGAAAGAAAAATGATGAGACTGTTAAAGACAGCAATCTGTGAATGTAGTGATCAGTGTGCTTCAGCAAAGATCTCCATCTGTAACTACAGGGGTCCAACAAAGAATGGCCACGCATCATAATGATGTCTTCGTAAATTTATTTCTCTCTCTCTCTCTCACTCTTATTGTCTTCAGACACCGTGAAAACTGAAGAAACACAAAGTTTACAACATAAATGTTTTGAGCTTGTCAGTCTCTCATATCAGTGTCCATGAACAGTCTTGTGCAAGCAGAACAGAAAAAATGCACAATAATGGATATCACTAAAATGTCCTCTTATTACCAGTGTAGAACACGTATGCAACATTATACAAACAATATACATGAAACCATACCGTGTGCGCCTCTTGGACCACATGCAGAATGACAGTAACGTTGAGGCTGTAGATGCATCTATGTATCCAGCATGTATCCATGCTAGCTCCACCATGCCATGGTTGTGCTCTCAACCAAACTCTGGTCATGTGACAATTACAAACTAAACCTCATACAAACTTTACAGCACTTTACGTATTTAACAAACCCATATTTTGTAATCACATATTTTAGACATGTTTTTTTTTAATCAATGTTACACTTTTATCACCTTATCTTATAAATAAATGAACTAAATTAAGCGTGAATCTATGACAGAAACATGAAATAAACAACTTTATTTTAACTGTCTCAGGGACAGTTACACTCCCACCAAATTACTATGATTTATGAAATGTAAATAATTTGAATAAATCTAGGAATTTACAGAACCAAACAGTACTTAATTGTGACAAACTTGCAAGTCAATCCTAATACTTTAACCATCCCATACACATTTACAGAAGTTCCACTGGAACATTCTAGTTACTTTCTATTAGGACCACTAATTTATGTATAGGGCGTTCAAGAGTGGATGGTTTATTGAGCCTTTCACCCTCTTTCGCTACTTTTCTATTTCCTAGTTGTATTCTGGCTTTCCGAACCAGACCATCTCCATCTTTGCAAACATCCAGTACTCTCCCAAGCTTCCATTCACTGCGAGGGATTCCGTCTTCTTTCACAATGACAATGTCGCCTATTCTCACATTTTGTCTTGGAGAGTGCCAGCGTTGTCTTTGTGTGATGTTTGAGAGGTACTCATTCCTCCATCTACTCCAGAATTGCTCTGCCAAATATTGAACTCTGCGCCACCTTTTCCTGGTATACAGATCTTCTGGCACAAATTTTCCAGGTGGAGGCAGTCGTACAGAGGTTTTCATGGTGAGTAAATGGTTTGGGGTGAGTGGCTCTAAGCCTTTGGGATCACTGATGCTGTCAGTGGTGAGAGGATGGCTATTAACAATCGACATGGCTTCATAGAAGAATGTTCTCAAAGAAGCATCATCTAATCTTCCAGCACTCTGTGAAAGGACCTTGGTTAAGACACCCCTGACCGTCCTAATCTGCCGTTCCCAAACACCTCCCATGTGACTGGCGTCAGGCACATTCATGACAAAGTCACACTGTTTCCTGGCCAGGTAAGCAGACAGTCTGTCCTTATCTACTTCCTTTAAGGCCTCTGTCAGTTCATTTTTTGCCCCAACAAAGTTTGTTCCCTGATCAGATCTGATTTGTCTGATGGCTCCACGGATAGCTATAAAACACCGTAAAGCATTTATGAAGGCATCTGTTGTGAGATCTTCCAACATTTCTATGTGGATTGATCTAGAGGACAAACAAGAAAATATAAGACCGTACCTCTTATAGTCCTTGCGGTTTTGCTTAGTATGGAAAGGTCCAAAGCAATCCATCCCGCAATAGGAAAATGGTGGTGAGGGGTCAACACGAGTGGCCGGTAAATCAGCCATCCTTTGTGTTTCTGTTGGCCTGCGAGCTCTCCTGCATGTAACACATTGCTTAATGTGATTAGCCACAACTTTGCTCCCACCAACAACCCAGAAACCATTTGCTCTCAGCTCATTAAGTGTCTGTCCTCTGCCTTGATGCTGGGTTTTCTCATGGCACTGATCTAAAATCAGGTGTGTAATTATGCCATGTTTGGGTAGGATTATTGGATGCCTCAAGTCAAGCGGTAAGGAAGGCTTCCTTAACCGCCCTGCTACCCTGAGAATACCGTCTTGCAATATTGGGTCAAGTTCGAACAAAGGATGGCTCTGTGGTAATTTACCATGGCTCAGTGTTTGTATTTCCTCCTTGAAAGCATCTTCTTGTGCTAATTTTATAAGCACATGACTTGCTTTTCTCCTGTCTTCCACATTTATACTCTTTGTTGCATTGGCTCTTTTGGCTAGTTGCTGGATCCTAGCAACTACATTTACTGCTGTATGCCATTTTGAGAACCTTTTGAGTCTCTCCAAGAAGTTCCTGTCCTCTACTACCTTTGTTTGTAGTATTTGTGTAGTTTTGACCTCTGGATCACCTACCAGAAGGTCTGGAGTTGAGTCTGGTGTGACAAACTCTCTTTCCCACAGGAAATGAGGTCCAGTGAGCCAATTTGAACTGATCAGTTCTGCCACTGTGAGGCCTCTGGAAGCGTGATCCGCTGGATTTTGATTGGTGTCAACATAGTGCCACTGTGCTGGATCAGTTGCTTCTCTGATTCTTTGCACTCTATTAGCAACAAAAATATGAAATCTGCGGGCTTTGTTGTTAATGTAGCCCAAAACCACCTGTGAATCAGACCAGAAATACTCTTGGTCAATTTTGAGCTCCAGTTCCTCTTTTAGCATTCTGCTGACTGCTGCGGACACCACTGCTGCTTTTAATTCCAGCCTTGGTATGGTTACAACTCTCATGGGTGCAACTCTTGCTTTGCCCATGACTAAGGAGCAATGCACTCTGTCTTCACTCATCACCCGGACATATGAGCACTGACCATACCCGTGATTGCTCGCATCTGAAAAGTGGTGGAGTTCTATTCTTTGGACTTTCCCAAGGCTTTCAGGTACAAAGCATCTTGGGATTTGGAGTCTCTGCAGGTTTTTTAGATCAGTGACCCAACTCTCCCATTGTGGCTTCAATTCACCAGGCAGTGGCTCATCCCATCCAATGCTCTTTAGACACATTTCCTGTAGAATTTTCTTTCCTATTAGAAGGAAAGGAGCCAAGATGCCTCATGGGTCAAACACAGAGGCTATAATGGACAGAATTCCCCGTCGTGTTACTGGTTTCTCCTCCAGGGCAACTTTAAAGGAAAAGGTGTCACTGCTTACACTCCACCTTACTCCCAACACAGTCTGAACTGGGAGTTCATGATGACTGATGTCCACATCCTGGGCTCCACTAGCTCGTTCACTATCTGGAATTGACTCCAGGACTTCTCTGTTGTTGGATATGAACTTGTGGAGCCGTAGTCTTGCCTTTGCACACACCTTCCGCACATCTCTCACTAGTTCAATGGCTGCATTCACAGTTTTTACACTGATTAGCCCATCATCAACATAGAAGCTACTTCTGATGAAGTTGGCTGCTGTTGGATGTTCCCTTTCATTTTGGCTCGCAAGATACTTCATTGCATAATTTGCGCAGCCTGGTGAGGATGCAGCCCCGAAAAGATGGACTTTCATGCGATATTCTTTTGGTTCGCTGTTTGTTTCACCATTTTCCCACCACAGGAATCGCAAGTAATTTCTGTCTTCTTTGTTTACATGAAATCTGTGAAACATCTTCTTTACATCACAGATGATTGCAATTGGGTGTTGGCGAAATAGGCAGAGTACTCCAGTCAAACTGTTAATGAGATCAGGTCCAGTCAAGAGGTGATAATTCAGAGCTGTGCCACTGTACTTTGCAGAGCAGTCAAACACAACCCTGATTTTTTCCAGTTTTCTTGGGTGATAGACGCCTTGATGTGGAATATACCACGTATTTCCTTCTCTGGGATCATCTTCAGCTCTTTCAGCATCACCTTCCTTGAAGACACTGTCGATGAACCTTACATAATCGTCCTTAAATTTGGGATTTTTCTCAAACTTCCCTTTCAGGTGCTTAAGTCGCACCAGAGCCAGATGCTTATTTTCTGGCAGCTGAGGGCGTGCCTTAAAGGGAAGTGGCATCTCTAGGTGCCCATCAGCATTCTGGTGTATTTTCTCATTTAGCAGTTGCATGAACTGTATGTCATCTTGTGATATGCTCTTTTCTCCAGGAGCTGTGTCTTTGAAGTCTGACTCAAGTACTCTGATGATGGTGGCTGGTGTCAAGGGTGGAAGTTCCTTAACAGATAAGCGATGGCACAGGCCTGTCACTTCTGCTGATGTTGCCATTTTTTGTGAACTGCCAACAATGCTCCAGCCCAGGTCTGTCTTGATTGCATATGGCTCTTCGTCACCTCCCGTGATTACTTGCCGTGGTGCCAGTGCTCTAGGACAGTCATAGCCTATTAACAGCCCGACCTTGCAATCCATTAACTCAGGCATCTCCTGTGCTATTCTGATTAGATGTTTCCATCTTTTGGCAGTTTCAGAGGTGGGAATGTGTAAACGTTCAAGTGGGATGAAGTCTGTGGTATAGGCAAGTGGCAAGTTGATAAAGCTTTTGGAGGAAAACCCTCTAACTCTGAGCCCACTAACTCCTTCGCTCTGAACAATGGAATCTCTTCCCATCATAACGGTTAGCTTTAACTTCACTGGCTCTAAACTCATCCCCATCTCCTCACATACCCCTTGATCTACAAAAGTGTTGCTGCTCTGTGTATCTAATAGAGCATACACTAAGGTCTCTCTCTCTGGAGTGGTGGCTGAAGAAACCCACACAGGCACTATCATGGATGTGCTCCCACCATCTCCTCTGTCCATGCAACAAGAAAGTGCAGAGATGTTTTCTTCTGCCTGCATTCTATGTGATGATGTGTTCACTGCAGTCGTTCGGACAGTCTTCGTGAAGAGCTGTTGGATGATGTTTTTTACAAACCCCACAAGTCGCCTTGCGCTTACAGTCTTTTGAATTGTGTCCTCTTCTGAGACAGCCAAAGCACAGGTTATTGTCAAGTATGAACTTTCTCTTGTTCTCCACGGACATTTTAACAAAAGTCTGGCATTTGTGAATGGAATGGCTTTCTCTACAGCAAATACATGTGACTGAGTTTGATGGCGAAGCATTTGCTTTTCTTTCTATATCAGGCTCATTTGAATTGTTCTCCACTCCGCTGTATCCTGTGGTTGTTCTGTCTGATGCTTTCACATTTGTGATGTATGCATTAGCCTTTGGACACTTTATGTCTCTAGCTGACCTTTCTTCAGTGTGTTTCAAGGCATGAAATGATGTTACAGGATTGCAAGCAACTTCTGCTTCTTGTGCAACAAAATCAGCGAATTGTTTGAAGCTTGGATATTCTTCTGTTTGCTGTAACTGCATTGTGACATGATGATTCCAACGAGAAGTCACCCAGTCAGGAAGTTTTTGGAGCAATTTTTGATTCTCTTCACAGTCATTTAACACCTGCAGTTCTTTGATGTATGGCATAGCATTGCTGCAGGCTGTCAGAAAATCACTAAACTGTCTCAGTTTAAGCGACTCTCTTGAACCAATCTTTGGCCAGTTGTTCAGTTTTTCCCTACATGCACACTGAATTACAAAGGGGTGGCCATACCGAGCATTCAAAGCTTCCCAAGCTTGGTTATATGCTTCGTCATCTTTTCTGTAAAAGCTTCCCTCCAATACAGACCGTGCTTCTCCACTGATGTATTTGCGTAGGTAGAACAACCTGTCAGCTGGATTTGTGCATCGCCGTTCTATCAAAGCTTTGAAACTAGTGCTCCACTCTAAGAACTTAAGTGGGTCCCCTGAGAAGACTGGGGGCTCAGGTGCAGGAAGTCTGCTGAGGACCATTGTGTCATGCAAGGCTTGCATTAACAATGACTCATTGTTAGTATTGTTTGGTTGTTCATTGTTATTGTTCTTGTAGTTTTGCTCTGGTATGATTTCTTCAGGAGCTAATGGAGGACAACTGACTACCTCACTGTGTGCTCTTTTGTCTTCTCCACAGGCTTCACTTGAATCTGCTTGAGAATAAGCCTTTAGCTTTGCAGTTATTACCTGAAGATCTCGCTAATTTTCTAGTCTTTTAAGCTCTTGCCTTTGTGTAGCAATTTTTTTTTATTTTTTTTTATTTTTTTTATTTTTTAAACCTTTATTGAAAGAGATGTCCATATACAAAGCAAGTCATGGAAACAGACCAGAATTGTAACAATTTACATTATAAAGATGGTGAAGCAAGTCACTATAACTTAACAGGGAGAGCAAAAAAAAATAAAAAATTAATTAATTAATTAAAAAAATAAAAATAAAAATAAATATAAATATAAATTCAGGGTAGAGTAATAAGGAACATAGACCTTTTGACACAAGCAGGCAGATTAGAATAGCAAGTATTTTGTGATTTTAGAGTATAGTACAGCAGTTTTTTTATTCGTAGTAGAAATAAGCTTAAGTGATTTAAAGTATTGACAAAAGTAATTCAAGAAGACGGTAAATATAGGAGAGGCATTCTTCCACTTACATACATGAATAAAAAACTTACATAGCACTATTACAAAATTGACAACATCTGAGATTTCAGAATCTAGATTGTCCATAAAGAAAAGAACATCCTTAGATGTGAAGGAAGGTATATTGGAAATCCTGAGTGAAACCCAACAGTGTATGTCAAACCAAAAAGCATTAACATACTGACAAGTGAAAAATAGATGCTCTAGAGTTTCTGGAACGGAAGAACAGAAAGCACAAAAGTCAGCCTCAAAATTAAACCTTTTATACAGGAATTCTCCTACTGGATAAATGCCAGATATGATTCTGAAGTGTGTTTCTTTCATTTTAGGCGCAAGTGGGTATTTTAAGTAAAAAGAAAATGACTTTTCTTTCAACACGCTATCAAGGTCATGTCTTACATTGACATTATAGTTACAGAATACTATTTGCTTGAAGGTATTAGAGATTAACTTATTATTAAATTGTTTGTCCTTTATTGAGGTATTACCTATCGCCAGTGAAGGTAAGTATGTTCTTATTAGTGAATACTTTAAAGTATTTATGATAAGAGTTAACAACGGTGTGGGTAGTGCTTTACAAACCTTGTTAAAATTATTAAATGAAACGTCTATTTTATATTTATCAATAAATTCTTCATAAGATAGCAGGTTTCCATTTTTATCAAGCAGATCAACAACATAACACACACCACTATTATACCAGTCTGATTTAAATAAGGATTTCTTATTGATGACTATAACCCTATTATTCCACAGCACAGAATTGTGAGGTGAATAATTGTGGGTGAAAATTAGTTTCCCAAAACTCAAAGCTTGCTTATAGAAACTAGACAACTTAAGAGGAATCTTAGATATTTCATAATCACATCTGAGCAAAAAATCTAACCCCCCGACCTTATTAAAGAGTTTGTTTGGAATATGGTACCACATAGAATGAGGATAGGAAATGCAGTCTTTAATCCATCTGAGCCTGAATGCAGCAATAATGGATTCAAAGTCTAAAGCTTTCAAGCCCCCATTTTCATAGTCTTTAACTAATTGGGATTTGCGTATATAATGTGTTTTATTCTTCCAAATAAAGCTGAATATAATAGAATTGGACAGTTTAATCGTTTTAGGAGATGTAAAAATTGAATAACAGGGATATACGAGTCTTGAGAGTCCTTCTGCTTTAGACAGTAAGATACGACCTAATATGGATAAATCACGAGTTAGCCAATGATTAAATATTTTTTTAACTGCATTTAATCTGGGAGTTATGTTATTATTCTCTCGATCATTAGTATTTTTACTGATTATTAAACCGAGGTATTTTACCTCCTCTTTTACTGGAATATTGTTAATAATACTTTGGTTACAGCTGTGTACAGCTAAGATTTCACATTTTTGAAGATTTAGTGATAAGCCGGATGCTTTTGAAAATGAAAGGATTTTATTGATTGCAATAGAGACCATATTTGCATTCCTTAGAAATAAGGCAGTGTCATCAGCAAATTGACTAATTTTAAATTCTTTATCAAGAATGTTTATGCCTTCTAGATCTGAAGAGAGTTTGATATAAATGGCAAGCATTTCTGCTGCAATAATAAACAATAACGGGCTAATAGGGCATCCCTGCCGTATGCCACGATTAATTTTAAAACTATTAGAAAACCCTTGATTGAGTGCAATACTACTTGTTATATCTCTGTACAACATCTTCATTATACAAACAAATCTGGGACCAAAACCCACAGCCTCCAGAGTTTTAAATAAAAAATTATGCTCCAAAGAATCAAAAGCTTTAAAGAAATCAAGAAATAAAATGAGGCTGTCATGAGGAATTAAATGATTGTAATCCAACATATCTAATACTAAACGGGAATGATGATGGATATGACGTCCTTTTATAAAGGCTGACTGTGTCTCATCTATTATTTGAGTTATTCCTGTTTTTAATCTGTTGGCATAGACATGAGCTAACAATTTGTAGTCACAGCAAAGAAGTGTGATAGGTCTCCAGTTATCTAGAAGGATAGAGTCCTTGTTAGGTTTAGGAAGTAAAGAAATTATTCCTCGTTTCATAGTTGGAGATAACATTTGATCATTTATACATTCGTTAAATACCTCTAGTAATAAATCTCTAATATCACTCCAGAAATACCTGTAAAATTCAATTGTGATTCCGTCAGGACCTGGTGATTTACCACTCGCCATTTGGGAAACAACAGTATCCAATTCAGCTAAAGTAATTTCAGACTCATTGAGATTTTTAAAGTCTGCGTCAATTTGAGGAATTTTTTCATGGATAGAGCTAAAGAAAGAAATAGTCTCCGAAGTAGAATAATTTGTAGAGTAGAGGGCTGAATAGAATTCTGTAATATAGTTGTTTATAGTCTGTTGGTCTTCAGTTAGGGTATTATTAATTTGTAACTTCATTATAGTTTTTTTTGTTTGTCTAGTTTTCTCCAGATTAAAGAAATAAGTAGAATTCTTTTCCCCCTCCTCAATCCATTTAGCCCTTGAACGAATGAAGGCACCTTTTGCTTTGTCTATGTAAAGTTCATCAAGTTTGTACTGCAGCTGGTTTAGTTCTATAGAATTTTCCTCTGTCAGATGTGATAAATTGCACAATGAACTTATTTCTGCGGTAATTTCAGCCTGTTTCTGTCTCCTTTTAATAGCCATTAATCTTCCTTCTTGACTGGCAATTTTTTTGACATTAAACTTGAACCATTCCCATTTACTAGTAGAAGAAAAATCCTCCATTGCTTTTACCTCTCCTATTAAGGATTTAATTTTTATACAGAAAGATGAGCTTCTTAAGAGGTTACTGTTAAACTTCCAGTGAGAATTCTTCGGTTCTGATGATCTATTATCCGGGGAGATTGAAAGTGTTATGGCACAATGGTCAGTAACAGGGGAATGAAGAATCTTACAGTTGGATGACAGGGGGAAGAGACTACCAGTTATTAGGCAATAATCTAGTCTTGAGCGTTGAGAGCGTTCAGAATTACTCCAGGTGTAATGCAGTTTGTCTGGGTTTAACCTACGCCAGATATCGATTAGGTTGAGGGAGCAGGAGAAATCCAATATTGTTTGGTTAAAATGAGGAGAGTTATATTTAGTAGGAAATCTATCCTGTTTTTCATCTGGTACCATATTAAAGTCACCTGCAACAACAACCTTTTCAATTGAATAAATGATCTTCCATTCTTCTATCATTTTTTCCAAATCAGAAATTAATTTCCGGTTTTTGGCTCTATTGTTAAACCCATAAACATTTACTAAAATGTACTTAGTATCATCCAACTCTATGTTAACCATTAACCAATGACCTTCCTTATCACCTTTATGATCAATAACTCTTCCATTAAAACGATGTAGAAAAATAGCCACTCCTGCTGAATGAGGGGTACCATGAGATAAATAAATATCACCGCTTCCCCACTGCTTTCTCCAAAATATATGATCATCTTCGCTACTGTGTGTCTCTTGAAATAAAAAACAATTAGTGTTAGGCTGTTCCTTACAAAAAAGAAAAATTGCTTTACGCTTTATGTTATTTCTTAAACCTCGAACATTTAAAGAAAATATTGAAAGAACCATTGAATATAGCTTGAGAGTGCTTTAATAACTAGAGTAGGGCAATGGAACGTTTTACCTCCTATGAACTAACAGACTCAGTCATATTTAAGGACCACTGAGCAAGTTACCTGCTTAAATGTAGTTGAACAGTTATACCTTCTTATCCAAGTCGTTATAAAGTTCTTTCATTCTTTGATTTGACGACCGTCGATGACAGCATATCCTTCCTTTAGGAAAGCTTTGAGCCCTCTGCTCCTTGCCTCCTCCACCCTCGGCCACAGACGTTTGCGGGCTTCTCTGTCTTCCTTACAAAAGTCCTCTCTGAACCGAATCTTCATCTCCTTGCAGAACTTCGCCTCCTTGGACATCTTCCACACTAGGTCTCGAACAGTTCTCATGGCAAACTGTATGACGATCAACCTGGGTTTGTCACCGACTCGTCCCTTCTGCCCCAGCCGATGCACTGTATCCACTGTGTTGTACAGCTGCTCGGCGTTTGCAGGAATTATCTTGGTCAGAATTCCGATTATTTCCTCTCTTGTGTTCTCACCCTCCTTTTCGGGAACCCCAGTTAGCAGCAAAGACCATCTCCGTTTGTATCTAGCATGCTCCAGACACATTTCACGAAGTGCCTCGTTCTCTTTTTTCAGCGTCGCCATCTGCGTTTTAATACGCTTCACATCCTCCACCACAGATTTAACAGCTTCCGTATTAGCATCCACGGACTCCTTTACTTTTCTTACAGCGTCGGTGTTTTCTTGCAACTGGAATTCATAACTCTTTAGATGCTCACTTTGGGTGTCGAATTTACATACCAGTTTTTGGATAGCGTTGAGGAGAACTGTGTTTGAAACTTCATTTTGCGTCTGCGATTCGATAGCCTTCATTCTTTTAGGATTTGGACTTTTAACCGGTGTGTGGTGACGATCAGTTTGCGGTTTGTCTTGCGGTAAGTCGTGCTGCTGTTCCATCCATTCAATATCTTCTTCGTCGCACGCCTGCCGAAGAGCCGCTAGGTGGTAGCCATGATCTTTGTTAATGTTAGCCATTTCGTAGCTTCAGAGAAGGTGGCCAAAAGTGATGGAGAGAAACACCGGGAGGAAATTTTTGAGTCTTAGAGATGAAGTATAACTATTCTGTTTCTAATTCCGGCTTACTTGATTGCGGTCATGACATAAAGGAGGTTATTTTCAAGAAAAGCCTCGGAGCCCACTCAAGTTGAACCGCTCACTCCGCCATCTTCCCAGAATCCCCCCTTTGTGTAGCAATAGCCTCCTCCATCTCTATCTAGGCTTGCTTCGCGGCAAGCTGTGCAGCACATTCTGCCCTTTTTGCATTGATGATTTGCTGCTCCGATAAACAGCTTGAGCGGCAGCTACGTACAGCAGGTCGGGAGATTGTAGTCCCAAATATTGACTGAGCATATTCTCTGTCCAGCACCATGCGAAGTCTCGCATTTTCTGCCTTAGCATCAAACTCTTCTTGCCCCACTTCACTCATACGTACTTTAAGTATTCTCATCAAGTCCGCTGTTACTGCTGTGCAGGAATCAATTTTTCTTCTAGTCTCAGTAGAAGGGGCTGACTGCGATCTCATATCTTCGTATGTATTTTTCACTTGTGTCTCCAGCCCTTCTACAGTATCCATCATGTCAGCTAATTCTTGGTCAGAGCACTCATCTTTAAGTTTGGAACGTGTAGCTTTAACTTTCATATAGTTTGATAAATTTACTCTCCTTCTGAGAAAACTCTTGCTGCTTAAGTTCTAGCATTTTGGGCGTTAACTTTCGCTCTCTTGAGGATTTCCTGGGCTCTAGTCTTGAAGTATTAGAGGCAGGCTTCTTCAACATTATCTGCTTGATTTCTATTTTAGCATGAATATCACCTATGTGTAACTCCAATTTCTCCCTTTCAACATCATCAGTCTGTAATTTCAATTGTTCATTCAATCTACTTAGCTCTTCCTTAAGGGAATCAGGAATTTGTTCTCTGCATTCTTCAATATGTGATTTTTCTGTGTTTACTGACATTGTACATGTTTCAGCAAACCTGCTGCATAAACAAGTTGTTGCTATATGTACATGCGATCCTGGCAAATATAATTCTCAGTACAATCTGATTCTTGCAACAATTTGCTTAACTACACCCCTTGTTATACTTCGTTTAAGTTGAACTCTTAAACATTATTAGAACACTTTAAACAACACCACTTGTAAAATAAAAGGGAACAGTTTGGCTACAATGACAGGTTGGTTACCTTTAACTCAGTACCTTTCTCATACAAAATTAATTATTATTTTAATAGACCTCTCCAAACTTTACTAACATCCGTGAAGTTGTGGATATATCACAGCCCAACCTGGCGCTGACTGCAGAGCCGTTATCTTTTCCTTGAAGGCTGCCAGGGATTATACAGTTCTTGCTGTGTGCAGCGGCAGAGATTTGCAGCGCTGTAGTTCACGATGGTCAATGTCGCCCTCTATTGGTGAAGTCGTGGTCGTTGCCGTCCAAAGCGCCAAAAATGGTGTTTCCTCTTTTTTGAGTTTCTTTTCCGCTGTGTTCTCGAACTACACACACTGTGCTGTCAAGAACCTTTCTTCTTTTCTTATTCTGGAACATACACTGCTTCTAACGTCGAACTTCCAGCCACGTTGGCGATACGTTTTCACTGTAACTACAGGGGTCCAACAAAGAATGGCCACGCATCATACTGATGTCTTCGGAAATATATTTCTCTCTCTCTCTCTCACTCTTATTGTCTTCAGACACCGTGAAAACTGAAGAAACACAAAGTTTACAACATAAATGTTTTGAGCTTGTCAGTCTCTCATATCAGTGTCCATGAACAGTCTTGTGCAAGCAGAACAGAAAAAATGCACAATAATGGATATCACTAAAATGTCCTCTTATTACCAGTGTAGAACACGTATGCAACATTATACAAACAATATACATGAAACCATACCGTGTGCGCCTCTTGGACCACATGCAGAATGACAGTAACGTTGAGGCTGTAGATGCATCTATGTATCCAGCATGTATCCATGCTAGCTCCACCATGCCATGGTTGTGCTCTCAACCAAACTCTGGTCATGTGACAATTACAAACTCCACCTCATACAAACTTTACAGCACTTTACGTATTTAACAAACCCATATTTTGTAATCAAATATTTTAGACATGTTTTTTTTTAATTAATGTTACACTTTTATCATCTTATCTTATAAATAAATGAACTAAATTAAGCGTGAATCTATGACAGAAACATGAAATAAACAACTTTATTTTAACTGTCTCAGGGACAGTTACACCATCTGTTAACATTCGTGTTGCTCACAATAAATCTATTTATAAAGTAACACATACAGAGAAAAGACTGCAGTGTTTACTATAATAACCACACAGGTTTACAGCTGTTTTTGGGCTCAAAGTTTGGATGTGTTTGGTTGACTTTTAAGTTTTCTGGGAGTTCGTGTCTGTAATCAGGTTTTTTTCTACACCTGTCAAGCAAAGCTGGAAGCTGGCATAGTGTTAGCTTTGATTTTTAATCAACTTAATATTTATATATTTAAATGAAAATACTAAATGTGTTGTTCTTCTTTATAAAAGTTAACATTCATCACATTTTCTGACCAATCGTAACACTCCATTTCACACACATCTTTAAATCATCCTCTGCTGATCAGCCTGTGAAGCATGAAGAAACCTTCCTGAACTTTCCACTGCTGTGGATTTTCCATTTTCTAACATCATGTTTTGCTGTCAGTCTGGAGTTTTGGTTATAGTGAACCTGCATTACTTCAGTTGTTTTTGAGTTATTCACAAAGAAGCATCAGTGGGAATAAAAACAGGAAAAAACTCTGTCGTGAAAAGAAGAAACAGATCACGTGTAATTAATGAAAGTGTTTTTCTAGCTTTTCTTTTTACAGTATAAATATATTCTTCATGGTGACACAGTGAGTAACAGATTATAGTGATGATGACGTCACTTAATACTAAAAATAACATTTTCTGTTGAAATTAGAAAAAAGATAGAGTCAGAGCTGAAATTCCCGTCTGTTTTATTTTCTCACTGTATTACCCTTCAAGGACCTGCAGCTCAGTAAAGCGTCCCTCCGACAGCCAAACCCATCTGTTCTCTGATTGGATAGTTAAATTTGTGATTGACATCTCATTGACCAATCAGCTGAAAGGATGAAAAATCGGGTCAAAATTCGTACTTGTAAGTTGAAACTTGAGTGCAGAGTTTCACACGTGTTTTTTTGCTTTGTATCTGTAACCAGACCTTAACAAAAATAATTTTTAACATGTGTAAATATTTTTACACACACACAAATCTTTTTTACGTACACACAAATTCTTATCAACAGATGCACAAATATACGCATTCTGATTTACAAGTACAAAATATTTATGACCACAATTTGAGCCCATACAGGAGGAGGCTCCACCTCTATACACACACACACACACACACACACACACACACACACACACACACACACACACACACACACACACACACACACACACAGAGGAAAGAAATAAAGAGCAAAAGGTGGAGAGAAAGATAAAATGGTAGTTTGGCACATGAGGACAAGAAGACCACAACAGCTTCTGTTCCACTGCTGTACATAAACTGTACTTATTGATGAAAACTTCCCACAGGACCTTCAGTCATTTCTGACAGGAAGTTTATGTCCATCCTTTAATACTTATGGATGAGGTAACATCAGGCAGCAGTCACATGCAGGTTTGTGCTCTACTTGCATAAGGTGATCTCTGCACATCCAGAATATGCTCACCTCATGGACCTGAAACCTTTCCTGTCCATAATGCACTCCAAGGCACACGATCTCACATGTGAGGTAAACCTAAGCAGCTCCTTAGACTACCATGAGCTGGATGACTGAGAACCTGCACAGACATCTGTGAGGTAAACATATTTTTCTGTGAGCATCATTAAGTCAACTCTAGGTTTCATGTGCTGATTCGGGTGCTTTACATTTATTCTGTTTTAGAGCAGGTGGAGAGGGGGAACCAGATGGGAGCAGGTTCCACTTTAGGTGAGGAAGTGGAATAAGTGATTACCTTTTTGTCTCAGCTTGTCATCACAACTAAATTCATGTTCAAATGAAGCTTTTTACTGTGACACTGATATCTGTATTTGTAATTGTACCTGCCTTGCTTTGTCACTCCAGATTTCAGCACAGTTCTCTGTACTTGTTTGTATGACAAAGTTTGACAGCAGCAGGGCTTTATGTTTGTGGGTTGTTTAATAATGTGAGGCCTTCCTCAAACCGCTGCCTCATTAATGCTGAAGCCATCTGCCATTATCTACTAGAAATGCTGTCAAACCTAAAGTGAGGATGTGGTCCCAGCTCGCATAATTAGAGAGACTAAACCAAAGTGGTCTTCTCTGCTGAATATGGTGCCATGGTAGAAGCAGCAGACAGATGCATGTCTTCACTGACAGTCATGTTTTCCTGTGGCAGTTACTCTTTGATGATATGCTTTACATTACCTTTGTTTTAGGTAAGTGTGTTATCATTAAGAATCATTAAAGATAATTTAAGGTATGGTTGGCATTGTCTCCAAAAATAAGTTTTTTGATGTGATGGCTGTATGAAGCCATAATCTTTATTAATCTTATTGATATATAAACCCTCTAGTTTCAGCAGCATTCTTCAGGTTTTTAAAAGCTTCTCTGTGGCAGTGCTGCCATTTAAAAAGTAATTAGAAAGATTCCTGACTGACCTGCTCTGTTGTGTGTAACCTAAAGGGTCTGATTCAGGTCTGTGGTGTATATTGAGTCAGAAGCTAAACACACTGCAGAAACACCTGAGGGTGGTCTATGAGGAATACATCCCAGGAATCATGGAGATCATGCTGACAGAGCTTGATAATTGAAGATGATGCAGGACGAGCGGTTCAGGAATCAGTTCTCATGATGACGATGTGTAACTGCATCTCACCGTTATTCTCTACAGAGTTGGTAACATTTCCCATATTTAACAGAATAGTAATTTTGATTTGCATTTTCTGTTAACAACAGTAGAGGCAACAGAAGATTCACACTGATGGATGAAGCCCATCAGTGTGAATCTTCTCTTCTGCTACAACGTCACCTGCTGTCTTCAGTCCTCCATACCCGACAGTAACAGCTGACTGTTGTGTTGAGCTTCTTTGTGAGATCTGTTAAACGTAAAGTTCATAGATCCACTACACTTTTTTGTCAATGTATGTTTTTCTGTTCTCATTCCTGGAGCTACCAAAAAGCAGAGGTGGCAAAAGTGCAGACATTCTGTATTTAAGTAGAAGTACAAATACTCGTGTTACTCAGCTAAGAGTAAAAAAGTTCAGGCTCTGAAATAAAGCTTCTGTGTGAGTTCAATAAGAAAGATCAATGGTCTCACATCTGTCCGCTCCCAGGTGCTGCCAGCTGAATCTAAGCTTTATCACTTCCACTGTCAAGCTGTTTGTGTCATCACTGGTCTGGTCCAATCACATTCTCCCAGCCTTCTCCAGGCCAATCACCATTCATGCTGCGTACTTTAAATCTCACTGTGCATCTGTCATTCTCCTTCATAGACGCCTTTGTGCAAAGCACCTCCTCCCCATTTCCACCTCTCATCACTCAAGCTTCATTCAAGTCACCTTCATCTCCATCACCAGCATCTAGGCTCTGGGGGGTCCTGCTCTAATCTGTTTCACAGCTGGAGCTCCGTTCTGCAGAGAGACAGACCACCAAACACCTTTGTATATTCTGTTCATCAATAAATCATGTTCATTCTTTCTGATGATCTCTCCTTATTGAAATGTACTTAAAGTAAAAAAGTGAAAAGTTGATTCTTAAAGGAAAATTCTACCATCAATTTTTACGTGAAGGTAACTGAACCTGGTGCTATATTAATATTATAATAACAAATATTAGTACATCAAAATACAAATGTTGTTCAATCTAAATTCCAATTCTAATGACTGTTAAATATCTCATGTGTAAAAAGCCTGCATTGAAAACAGTACAGCACTTAGGGTCCAGCATAGCAGTGATATCAGTTTTACAGCAGGAGCAGCTTGGAGTCCAGTCTTCTTCAGCTGATTCAAGAAATCTGCAAATGTCATATTTGTACACAAAAATGAGGTTGTCGTGTAAATTATCAGGTAAACTAAATGTGCATGTTTTATGTGTTTCTAATGAAGGAATGGCCTGTAACTAAACAGAGAAACAGTTTAATACAGAAAAAGTCATTTTAATACAAAATTATGCAAAATGTTTCTAAAATTATATAACTCAATGAAGGACACAGTTCTATGTAAAAATGATCTATGACACAATGCACTTTATGATAAAGGCTTTATTCAGCCTAAAAACATGGCAGAATGTAAAACATGTGGACAAACTGAGCTGAGGTGCTTTAACCTCCTCTACATCCCTGTTAGCAGGATGAAGGCGCCCTCTTGTGTTGTGCATCACTTTCAGATTTCACTTGTTAACCTGCAGGAAGACAAAACTTCACTGAGCCTTCAGCAGCTTCAACATCATCAGTAAAGATTTAAATATGTGTAATATCACACTGTGTCAGTTTGTTCACAGGAGTCACAACCTGTAACACTGATGCTGCATTCAAGGACCATTACAAACATCTGAAAGGACTTAAGAACATGAAGAAAATGTGACTTGTTTCTCTGTAATGAAGCTGTTTTAGTGAAGAAAGTTGAAAGGTCACAGAGCGACTGCTGAATCTTCTGCTCTAAACATGAACTCTGAACTTTGTGATGCTTCAGGAGGAAAACTGCTTCAGTTATTCTCTCAGATTAGTTTCATATTTTCTGCATCAGATTTGAGTGAGATCCTGGAATGAAGACAGAAGAAAAGACTTTGTTCAAAGTTTGATTTATAGTCAAACCTTCCAGTTTATTCACACAATAAAACATCAACACAATATATGAATTCATTCATTAAAATCACAGTTTTTCCTCATTTGTTTGATGATTTTGACAAAAACAAACACAAACACACACACATGGTCTGCCATACTCATGAAGAGAAATGTCGACATTTTTCAATACAAATATTCCAGAAACATTTAGAGGATAGAGAAGTTTACATTTTCATGTGGAGAAATATTTTAGTAAATGAAAATGATGATGAGCAGTGATAGCCTCCATAAACAGTCACAGGAAAGATCTCCTTTAAAAACTCAGAAACATCAAGAGAACAACTAGAAGATGTGGAGGTACCACCCATAATGTTTGACTGACAGCTGATCTCTGTGCAGAAATGATGGAGAGAAAATAAAATGAAACTAAAATACAGATTTAAACTCACAATATGAAAGACTTCAGTCTATTTCAGTTTCTTGAACTCAGCAGTGGTTCCATAATCAGAGTAAAGCCACAGTCCAGCATAGAGCGGCTGAGTGAATGTGGTCTGGACTCTGTGGAGGAGAGTCATGGTTTCAGAGACGCTGTAGAAGGACAAAATACCTGCTCTGTGATCCAGGTACACTCCTACTCTGGAGGAACGAGGACCTGAGACAGGAGTTTCAATGTTGTTGTACCGAAATGTATAACTGTTGTTGTTACAATCTAATGACCAAGATTTGTCATTACATCCAAATAAACTTTCACCACTACCCCGTCCTTTTCTGCTGATATTCTTGTATGCGACTGCTACATAAACTCCTCCCCCTCTCCACTCCACCTCCCAGTAACAACGTCCAGTCAGACTCTCTCTACTCAGGACCTGATCATATACAGTGAATCTGTCTGGATGATCAGAGTAAGACTGTTGTTTCATGACTGTTGCTTTTCTGTTAGCTTCTGATAATAACAGATATGTGTTCACTGTGTTTGGATCCAGTGTGATTTCACATGAATAATTTAAGAATCCAGCTCTGGTCTTTGGCTCTGGTGGATCTGGCAGTAAAACATCCACTTCAGTGACTGTCAGTGAGATGTTTGTCCATTCCTCTCTCAGAATGTCCTGTAGTTTATCTCTGACCTCTGACACAGCTGCTGTCACATCCTCAAAGTAGCTCAGAGGACGGATATTGATGCTGGATGAGTCTGTAGACTCACTGAGTGCTGACAGTGAGGGGTAGTTGTGTAGAAACTGGATGTGATCCTCTGTGTGTGAGAGCTGCTTCAGCTCAGCATCTTTCCTCTTCAGCTCAGTGATCTCCTGCTCCAGCTTCTCCTGAAGCTCTTTGACTCGACTCACTTCAGTTTCCTGCTGGGATCTGATCTGCTGCTTCACATCAGAGCTTCTTTTCTGGATGAGATGGATCAGCTCAGTGAAGATCTTCTCACTGTGCTCCACTGTTTGATCAGCAGACTGATTGATGGCCTCCACCTCCTGTTGAAGCAGCTTCACATCTTTCTCTCTGTCCTGGATTCTCTGCTGGATGTTTTGTCGACTCACCTCCAGCTCTCTCTGCCTCTCAGTCCTTTCTGCTGCAGCTGAGACTGTGTCGTGGCCTTTATGTTCATCCACAGAGCAGAGATAACAGATACTCTGCTGATCAGTACGGCAGAACATCTTCATCACCTCATCATGACGAGAGCAGATGTTCTCCTGGAGCTTCTTGGAGGGCTCCACCAGCTTGTGTTTCTTTAATGTAGGTGAATCATAATGAGGCTGAAGGTGTTTCTCACAGTAAGATGCCAGACAGAATAAACAGGACTTGAAGGCTTTCATTTTTCTTCCAGTGCAGAAATCACAGGCCACATCTTCAGGTCCAGCATAGCAGTGATCAGCAGGAGCAGCTTGGAGTCCAGTCTTCTTCAGCTCTTCCACTAAATCTGCTAACATGGTGTTTTTCACCAGGACAGGCCTCGCTGTGAAAGTCTGTCTGCACTGAGGGCAGCTGTAGATTTTCTTCTTTTCCTCTTCATCCCAGAAGATTTTAATACAGTTCATGCAGTAGCTGTGTCCACAGGGAATAGTCACCGGATCCTTCAGAAGATCCAAACAGACTGAACAGCAGAATTTTGTTTGGTCCATTTGATTCATGTGCTGTGCCGTTTCACCGTCTCTCAGTGACTGTCAGACAGTTTCACTTTCTCTGAACAGAAACAACCTCTGTGCTCTGAAGGGAAACAGATCTCTGCTCTTGTTCACCTCCTACAGGAAATGAGGCTCACCAGCAACTGCATTTACACCATGTTGTTTAGACCCATCCTGATACAGACACATCTGTGAAGGGAGGCACTAAAGAAATATTCTTACAGAGCGACCAAGAGCCATTCACATGATGCAGGGTGTGGTATGTTTGATTACAGCATGCAGTAACAAGTCTGACCCAGTTAAAGTTTAACTTCATTTGGAGCTTTGAAATGTGACAGTCAACACTCAGCGAGTTAATTTTATATTTCAAAAAGTTCAGCAAAGTTTATGATGCTGTGATGAATAAAAATAAATGACACTTTATATTTTGACATTTTCTAATCTTAGTTCATTCTCACACTTACAGAATGATGCATGGGAACAACTGACTCCACTAAATCAAACCTATGTTCAAATGAGATTACTGCCATTAGGATCATTTAATAGTAACAAATATTTAAATTTAGCAATAACAAATGCAGATCGGTCCACAATGTTTAAAAAAACAAGCAAACAAAACATTATTTTGTAGTCTTTCCTGTGTACACAGTCACAGTAGATTTTAAATGAAAACATCAAGATGTGCTTGAAATGCAAACTTTCAAGTTTAATTCTAGTGATGTTCAGTTCGTGAACGAATCGTTCAATACTCGAGAATCACTTTACTGACTCGTGAATCATGATTCACAAGCGCAACTGACTCACTGACTCATCATTGTTGCTGTTAGCAAACTAATTCCATTAGTAGAAATATATCTAGCTTATAATTAAAATTGTGGGGAAAAAAACAACAGCCAGTTTCCTAACAAAAACATTTCTGCTCTGAACTGGAAGAAAAAACCCTGAGAAGAAGCTCACATCAAGACAATAGCTCCTTGGTTCACAGTAGCATCGTTCAGCTAGCATGCTAACAGCACATTTGAGTTACTGAGCTGAATCATGGCGTAAGGCGAATCACTCACTCACTCACCCCCTCCCTCCTGGCTCACAGCTTCTTCTTCTTGGTTGGCAACCAATGTTAAGTCGCTTCACCGCCTCCTGGGTCACAGCTCAGTGGACATTTAGATGAGAAAATATATATTTGACACATTTAAGGAAAATACCAATAAAATAAAATAAAAATAAATAAATGTTCCCTTTAGAATTGTTTTGCTCTTTTTTGCTCTAAAAAATAGTTGTTTTCTTTTACAATCATTCATCTTAGCAGTAGGATTTATATTAAAAGAGAAACAAATTAAGTTTGAGTGAAAATATACATTTTTGCACTCTCTGGTCAACTGACTCAGTGACTCAAATGACTCAAGAAACCCGATTCACTTTGGTGAGTGACTCATTAAAACTCGATTCAGTAAAAATAATCGAATTTACCATCACTATTTAATTCAAGGTTTTATTAAAATGTTATATGAATTGTTTAGTAATTTTTTACTAAGTGTCCATGTCAGTAATTCATTTAAATGTATTTTGGTCTTAAACTGATCCAGTAAATTTAATTTTGCCTCACCTTCTTAATCAAGTATTTTAGTAAAGATCAGTATTTTTTTTTTTTTTATTTCGATATGGGTAAAATTCTTAAGAGTACACACTCCAGGACCATTAAAATGAAGGTGGTGAGGAGATGTACTGAAATAATCCCTGGCCAAAGGTATCAATCTTAATTCAGACTACTGGACGAGCTCCATCAGCCTTTTGTGAGGTCTGTTTAAAGTAGACTAAAAAAAAAACTGACTGCAGCTTCCTCAGAAGTGGACTTTATGCACAGAAAGACATGGTCATACATGCAGCTGTAGCAAACTTGCAGTCATTTTAAACAGACTTGTTACTCTAATGTCTGTCTCTCTGTTAGTGCTGCCACAGACTGGCGACCTGTCCAGGTGTACTCTACCTGTAATTACTGGGACAGGCCCTAGCCCCCCACCCACCCACCAACCCTCCCACTGTGACCCTGAATTAAATATAAAGAAGAAAATGGATCGATAGGCTGACGTTTTTTAAAATTGTTCTAGAAATCTGAGCTGTTGCTGTGTCCTTGGATTTTGTGGTATTAATATTAGAGCAACCTTTCTCACAGAATTCCTTTATAAGCCATGTTACCTGAGATTATTCCTGTATTTACCTGAAGGCCCTGACAAATATGCTGTGTACATGAAGGATGGGAATCAAATCACATCTTAACTTCTTACAGTTAAGGAACCTGTTCATATTTATTTGATGAACCAATGATTTTCTATAAGTTTGTGATCCATCTTTTATTACTGATTCCAAGATGGTCTTTATGGAAATCCTATTTGGTTTTTAAAATTTTATTTCCCTTTTTCAGTTTGCCAGGGCAGCTCTCCACAGTCACTGTCCACATGGGTCAGTGGGAACATGAAGCACTCTGCTAATGTGTGTGACCAGCAAAATCCAGCATCCACCCAGTCAGCGTTTTCCATCGCCCTGCTGGAGTTTTTTGTTTGTCTGTGACTGGAGAGTCAGATTTTTGTTGAGGCTGGAGGAACAGCCTCACACTTGCAGAGGTGAGTCAGTTTTCAGAGGTCAACTAAAATCCTCCCACCCTGGTTTTTATGAAGTAGATCTTATTATGTGAAACATTAATATTTCAGTGACTGCTGCTTATACCACAGGTTAATCCACTGCAGGGCCGTGCAGAGACGTTTAAATGGGTGGGTGCTCAAAGTTAAAAAAGGGGCAGATAGCACAGGCTGAATAACAACAACTCACATTCATGGCGAATCTAAAATGGAATTGCATCATACTATATGACTGACATCAGGTGGGGACAATACAAAGTAAATGTAGCCTTTGTTTTACCTGATGGCGTACAATGTTGCTGTTGAGGGATTACCGCTGTTCCTGCTGCTGATAGTGCTGGAGGGCAGGGCTGTGTTGTTTTGAGACTGTAGACATTAAAAAGTCCATAGGTAGCTGATTAAACAAGTGCTTTGAGATAAAAATAAAATGTAAAAAGATTGGTGACAGCGCTTGGAACCATAAGGCAACAGATTTAAAAAACTGGGAAATAAACTGAAACCAGGATATTAATAGTACAAAAGACAGGGGTCATGGTAGGGTGAGAATTTATTAAAAAAAATCTATACAGACAGTGTGTGTGTGTCCTGTTAGCACCTTTTAAACATCAAAGAGCACAAAACATCACAGCATCAACTTTACATGGGAGGGATTAGATTCTAGAACTGTAAAATCTTCTTTCTTTCTTTCAAATATTAAAATACAGTAAAAAAAAATAAACCAATAGGAGCAAACATTTTATTAATCAGAAAACAAAAACAACACAGGGTATGTTTTGGAAAGAGCAGGAAGGAATAAGATGCTCTTCATGTCCTGTCCCTAATTATAACAGTAACTTTCTGTTTGCCATGTCCCGAAAAATGTCAATGACATCACTGTGGTTGACTGGAACATCCTTCTCAACTGCCAATAAAAGAAGGTCTGACAACCTCTCCTCTGAGCAAAGGGTGCGAAGTTTGTTTTTAACTAGTTTTAGTTTTGAGAAAGAACGCTCCACAGTTGCTGTGGACACTGGGAGTGTTCCATATGTCTTCAGCAGCTCAGTCATGTTGGGGAAGATCAGATGTGCATTGTTTTCTTTGACCACTGAAAGAATGGATGCCACACTAACTGGTGGGGGGCATGTGTATGAAGCATGAAAGACCTTAAGTTCTGTCTGTAATTTGTATTCCTCCTCAATGTCATAGAACTGGCAGAGTTTCTTCACAGCTTGGAGTGCCTTTGTTGAGATTATTTTCCAGTTCTCTGGGACTGTCAGGGTATGTAAGGCATTCAAGATTTCCCATGTGGAATTATCTCCTCCTTTAAAGCGTCTCAGAAGCTCCTGTGTCATTGTGTCAACAAAAACATAGAACACTTTAACACGGTAGTATTCTTGGGGAGTTGTGAAAGCATGGTCATCAGCAGTAGCTGTTGTGGCAGCAAACTTAAACTTTGCTGGCACTTTCCCCCTCCGAGCTTGTCCCGGGACCTCAGATGGGGGGTCCAGACCCACTGATGCAGCCTTCTCTCTAGCCTGTTCATAAATTTTTTCAAACTCTTCCTCTGTTCTGGTGTGGTCCAGGCTCTGCAAAACACCATCAACAATCTTGTATGCTGCAGCCAGGTCAATGTCTTTCTTCTGCAATGCATCAGATGCAGTAGCAGTCACTTGGAAGATGGGACAGGTGATCTCCAGACACAGGATGAATTCAAAATTGATGCTTTTCAGAAGGATCATTGCATCACCTGCTGAAGAGTCTGGAGGATCTTGCTGTAGTATTTCCTCCAGAAACTGCATGACAGCTGGAAGGATCTTCCTCATTGTCTTGAGGGCAGCTTCTCTGCAGGCCCACCTAGTGTCTGACAGCTTCTGCAGCTCCAGTGGGCGCTGCTCAGGGTACAACTTCTCCTGCATTTTAATAAATGCAGAGTGTCGTTTAGATGAATTGGCCACAAAAGTGTAAAGCTTTTCGATTAGGTTGAAAAAGCTGACAAAACACATGTTTGACTTTGCGCTCTCTACTAAAACCAGATTAAGGCAATGTGCCTGACAGTGGACATATAAGGTCTTTGGATTTTTTTTTTGTATTCTTGACTGAAGTCCCTTAAAGCGTCGGCTCATGTTTGCAGCCCCATCATAACCTTGACCCCGGATGTTGTCAATCTTCAGATTATTTTCTTTCAGTAGAGCTATTACTAGCTTTTCAAGAGCATCTCCAGTTGTTGACTCCACATTACACACCTGAAGGAAGCGCTCCTTGATTTCCATGTTGTGCACATATCTGACAACAAAGGAAACCTGCTCTGTGTGCGACACATCTGTGGTTTCATCCATCATGATAGAAAAGGTTTCACATTCTTGAATTTCTGCTTGGATGACACGTCTTACTGATGTGGCCAAAGCTTTAATTATGTTGTTCTGACTTCTGTTTGAGAGGAGCGAGACGAGAGGTCTTTTTCCAGGTCCCTGTCGCTCTTTTATGGCATCAAGGTGTAATTTAATTACGCTGTCATACTTGCTGAACAACTCAACTAACTCTAAAAAATTTCCTCGATTTTGGCTAGACAAGGTCTCATCATCTCCCCTGAAAGGCATACCCTGTCTTGCCAGGTAAAGAGTGATGTCTATCAAACGAGACAAAATTTCTCTGTTTCTCTCTCTTTCTTTGTCTTTTGCAGCTTGTGACACTTGGTCAGCTACTTCAAAAGCTGCCTCCAAGGTTTTTTTTTTAAATGAGTTCCACCTCACCATACCACACATGTGAGACTCTGATGAACTGTGCTCTTTAATCTTTTCTAGAGCCGTTCTCCACCGACTGAACCCTTCCGTTTTCCAGGTTTTGCGACTTGTGTACTTTTCATCATTTAAGAAAAGACGGCAGCTGAAACAAAACATGGCATCAGCAGTTGGAGAATACTCTAGCCATGGATTTTTCTCATACCACTTCTTTTGAAATGATCGTCCCTCTTCATTCTTTGGATATGATGACAGTACTGGTTGGCAGGGTCCAATATTATCACACATTTGAATAAAGGCCTGATCATATTGTATGTGGAATTGCATGACATGGGCAGGATCAGTTGGGTGTGCAAGTCCAAGTAGGTTTGAGAATGTCCTCTCTATGGCTTCACTAGCTTCACTCACCTCCTCTCTGGGCTCTGACTCACTCTCTGACTTTCTCACTCCAGTCTCTTTCTCCTGGCTTGTCCTTTCCTCTACATTCTCTCTAGGCTCTGCCTGTGACTCAGTCTTTGCCTCGCTTCCTCCTTCCATCTCCTCATCTGAACTATCACCCTCCACTTGCTGTTTATCTGAGAACAACGCACAATTTTATATCTCATTAATCTATTACTTAATTATCTACACTTAACAACTTTTGCACCTAGTCCATGATAAAGTCATGATAGAAAATGTTATAGAACCAAAACATTGCAACTGTTTTAATTACTGTTATTATCCTTGAATACCTCTACAATGCAACAACTGGTACATGTGCTATTGTTACCTGTGCTCTTTTTAATCCAGCTGGTGAGGGATCCACTGCCATTAGCAGCCTCACACAGCTCCTTTTGTAGCCGTTTCTTCCTCCTCTCCTTACGAGGCATTTCTGGAATATTTGTTATATTATTAGTAATAATTTTTAAAAATCTATACACATAAAACACACACACACATGCTGTGCTTATTTAATGTTTAAACTGTAGAGATACAATAATTTTACTGCCGTAAAATCAGCATTTTATCTAATTTGATATATAAACCTAATATCATCTGTTACTTAATATATTTTCTTTAAAAACAGTGGGGGGAGGGGGAGGGGGGGTGAATATCATAAATATAATAATCCATAATTATGTGGATATCCATATTAGATCGTTTTTAGTGAAATAAAAGCCCTCCAGAAAAGAAGGGAAAAGTCCTGTAACTTACTTTAAAACAAAACATGTTCCCTAAAACTGTGGACAGAGCTACAGGCCCCCTTGTAACACCCTTACCCAGTTAGCTAGCAGTTAATGACCACCACTACTTGTGCAGTTCATAAAAGGACATGTAATGTTTGTCGCGCTGTTGCACAAACAGCACGTTCATTTATTTCAATTTATTTGTTGCTATAGACTATAGTGTGCGCTGTACACCCTACTTACTGTTTTGTTGCAGTCAGCAGCACCTTCCAATTAATTTGCCTCGTCCAGCTCCGCACCAACCAGCTTGCAGAAAATGCGCGTGCACTTTGCAAGCTCGTACCCGGCTCGTAACGAGCGCGCTCTGCCCTCAATGGCGACCATTGGTCAATGGTAGTCATGTGACTGATGCAAGCCAGATTATTTAGCAAAATTGAGATTAACAGTTACATTTTATTGTTGAGGGGCAAAGACAGGGCTCCATACGCACATAAACATAAAAAAAAAAAAAAAAAAAAAAAACCCTTCAAGGAAGGGGCACTTGAGGCATCCTGGAGGAAAGGGGCAGGTGCTCAAGCACCCTCCGCCCCCCCCTCTGCACGTGCCTGATCCACTGTACAGATCCCTGATGGGAGAATCAGCCCTATTTTAGGCATTACCTGTAGTATCAGGTAAATGTTAAGAGGTAGGAACGTTCTGCTGGGTTGTTGTTGTGGGGGGGGGGATGAAAAATAATAAAGGACACTCATTGGAGTAATGGCGCGTCTCGTGTGTCTGTGAGTTATGCCTCCAGTCAAATAACATCCATAACCTCAAATAACGGAACATGGTGTCAGAAGACAACTGGAAACGTTAGTTGGGCATAAGTGAAAGGTTTCGGCGTCGGTGCCAGGTTAAAGGTCAGCCACAGAGGAGCTGCGCGAACAGAGACGTGACGTCATGAGTCAGTTTCAAGTCACCCCGCCGGAGAAGTTCACTTTTCGGTCCGACGACTGGACCAAATGGATAAAGCGTTTTGACAGATTTCGCATCACGTCTGGATTGGAGACACAAGCGGACGAAAATCAAGTGAACGCCCTTATCTACACTATGGGCGAGGAGGCAGAGGACATATTGGTATCCCTGCACCTGACTCCCGAAGAGGCGAGCGATTATGAGACCGTTAAAAGGAGGTTGGATGCTCACTTCGTAGCCCGCAGAAACATCATATTTGAGCGAGCGAAGTTTAACCAGCATCAACAAAAGACGGGTGAGCCAGTCGACAGCTTCCATACTGCACTGCATTGTCTGGCAAAACATTGTGGATACGGGACTTTGCATGACGAAATGGTGCGAGACAGATTTGTAGTAGGTCTGAAAGACAAACGATTGTCAGAACTGCTACAAATGGATCCAGAACTAACGCTAGAGAAAGCGCTTAACAGAGCCCGACAAAGTGAGCTTGTAAAGAAGCAACAAGAGATGCTAAACACTAACTTTAAAATGGATATTACCAACTCACAACTGAACCGCGTCCATGCTAAACGGCAAGAAGGGGCACGTCCCAAGCAGCTGACACCGCTACATAAACAAACCACCGCCAAAACACAGAAAGAAAAAAAGACACAATGCAGAAGATGTGGAGACATAAAAGGTCACAATCTTCAACAATGCCCCGCGAGAGAAGCTGCATGTAATTACTGTAAGAAAAAAGGACATTTTGCCAGGATGTGCAGAAACAAAAAACTGTGTGTGGTCAATGCTGCAACAGTTTCAGAGAACAGCGATACAGATGATGAGGTCGCTTTCTTGGGTTCCCTCTCTGCGGAAACGAAAGAGAGTCCATGGGTAACAGAGATAAATGTGGACAAATGCAACACACTCTTTAAAATCGACACCGGAGCAGATGTCACAGCAGTCCCAGAGACTTTCTACACACAGCATCAGTTGGGGAGATTGGATAAGCCCAAGAGGGTTCTGCAGGGCCCAGGAGGAACACGTCTGAAGGTAAAAGGCATGTTCACAGCCACTCTCAGCAAGAACAACCACAAAACCAAAGAAGACATTTATGTCGTACAGGGTTTATGCACACCACTGCTGAGCGGGCATGCTGCAGTGGCACTACAGCTGGTTGCCAGAGTGAATCATATTAGCTTAGACTCTATTGATGCTGTCAAACAAGAATTCCCCAAGCTTTTCAGCGGCTTAGGCAAAATGGAAGGGGAGTACAATATTGTTCTGAAGCCAGGGGCACAGCCGTTTTCCTTCTCGACCCCTAGGCGAATCTCTCTTCCACTCTTACCAAAGGTTAAAGAAGAGCTGAACCGGATGGAGCAGCAGGGAGTCATTTCCAAGGTGGAGGAGCCCACTGATTGGTGCGCGCCTATGGTGGTGGTTCCTAAGCGCACAGGCAAGGTGAGAATTTGCAGCGATCTCACTGAACTAAACAAATATGTCATGAGAGAGAAACATCCACTCCCTTCAGTCGAACACACACTAGGACAGCTTGCAGGAGCAAAAGTGTTTTCAAAGCTGGATGCCAATGCAGGATTTTGGCAGATTCCCTTATCCAGGGACTCTTCTTTGCTCACGACCTTTATTACACCTTTTGGTCAGTATTGTTATAATTGTCTGTGCTTTGGAATCTCATCAGCCCCAGAACACTTCCAGAAACGGATGGCACGCATTCTTGAGGGCTTAGAAGGAGTCCTCTGCCAGATGGATGATGTGCTCATCTGGGGGACGTCACAGGCAGAGCATGATGAGAGACTGCGGAAAGCACTGGTTCGACTGCAGGAGGCTGGAGTAACATTGAACGACAAGTGTGAGTTCTCCAAGAACAGGATAAAGTTCCTGGGGCAGGTCATTGAGGCATCGGGGGTTAGCGCAGATCCTGACAAGGTCCATGCCGTGAGTTCCATGGATGAGCCCAGCAACATAAGTGAGGTGAGACGCTTCCTGGGCATGGTGAATCACCTAGGAAAGTTCCTTCCTCACCTGGCGGAAAAAACGCGCCCCCTAAGAGATCTGCTGAAGAAGTCCAACCTGTGGTCATGGGGGCCACAGCAGCAGCAGGCTTTCGACGGCATCAAAAAAGAACTGACAACACCCCCAGTGCTTGCCCTGTATGATCCAAATGCTGAAACGTGCGTATCAGCTGATTCATCTTCGTATGGCTTAGGAGCAGTGCTTCTCCAGCGGCACGCTGATTTAGGGTGGAAACCAGTAGCATACGCTTCAAGAGCTCTCAGCGCGACAGAGCAGCGATATGCTCAAATTGAGAAAGAGGCCCTCGCTTCAACATGGGCCTGTGAGAGGTTTGCAGAGTTCCTAATTGGGAAAACATTCCACATTGAAACAGACCACAAACCTCTGGTCTCGTTGCTTGGCTCCAAGGGCCTGGACGAGCTTCCACCTCGTATACAACGTCTACGCATGCGATTGATGAGGTTCTCTTATGCCATATCTCATGTTCCTGGTAGAGACATTGCAACAGCAGATGTACTGTCCAGAGCTCCTGTAGGTGACACAACTGAGGGTTTGCCGGAGGAAGAAATCAACTTGTATGTGGAGTCCGTCATAGCCAGTCTGCCAGCCACAGAGCCACGACTCAGAGAAATCCAGACACATCAGGACAATGGCAGCATTCTAAGCCAGCTGAAGAAGTTCTGTGTGGAAGGATGGCCAGATAAGTATTCCATTGAAAGGGTTTTCCAGCCTTATCTGCCATTTTCAGGTGACCTCACAGTCACAGTGGTTTGCTTCTTTATGGGAGCAGAATAGTGATTCCCACATCACTCTAGACATTCTGTCTAAACTACATGAGGGACACCTAGGAATAACGAAATGCAGAGAGAGAGCTAAACAATCTGTTTGGTGGCCAGGCCGGAGCAGTGAGCTGATAAAAGTGATCGAGACCTGTGGCACTTGCTGCCGTGAGCGGACTAACCACAAAGAAACCATGCTACCTACCGAGTTCCCACAAAGACCGTGGGCCATGGTTGGAACTGATCTGTTCCAGATAGAGAATAAACAGTACCTGGTGTAATATTTAAAGAAATTAGGTCACTGCTGAACTGTATCTAACCATCATCCTTAACATTACATTAATTATCATTTCATCAAAGTGTTTATTGAAGCTGCTGGCATTATGTTATAAGTTATATTATAGGGGTTATCATAATCAAATATTAACATGTTTATTACAGGTGCAGTTATAACTACTTTAAAATGATTGAGTTAATATATATATATATCATAACTCAGAGCCTGAGTATATTGTTACAGTAAAATAGTAGCTGAGCAAAGGCCTGAATGTATTCAGCTTCTTGTGGTATTTGAGTTTGCTTAGTTACAGGTGACGAAAGGATGTCCAGTCCATGGGGACCTCAAAGGCCTGTGATCTTCACCATATTTGGATGGATGGGGAACTTCTGTGTCTGCAGTTATCTCTTAAAATACATGAATGTTCTGTACATGCAAATTATGTGCTTGTAAACGCAAGAGGGGGCGTTACAATACCCTGATGTTATAAAAGCAATCTAGAGTGTATTTTGGGTAGAGATGTACAACTGATGTTTTGCAGTTTGCACCTCTCCACGCTGCGTGCATTCATTAAAATCAATTGTTTGACCGACCTCTTCTGGACCATCATTGTTTTACTCTCGTCCTCAATTTCGAACCCGTAACATTTGGTGCATTGGCCGAGGGTTGAGAGAGGGAGAAAGTTGGAGATTGAGACCGAGAGGGTCCGAGGTACTCAAACAGGCAGACACGAGTCAGTGGTCGAAGTGAGTTGACATAAGCCGGCTTATCTAAAGGTAAGGCACTACCTGTTGAATTATTTCCAAACTGTGCCAGATTGACGATTACAAAATTGAAAGTCTACTCACTGAAAATTACTGGTAAAGGTCTGTTTTGATTTTGGTGAAAATCTCATGAGAATGGAAGTTGAAGTAATGATAATGAAGAATAAAATAAGTAAAGAGTAAAGAGAATAAGAGAAAATAGGATTAAGTGTAGTTGAAATGGTTGTGAAGAAGTAATAAGTGTATGGAAAAGTGAATTGAAATAAGGTTAAGGAATTACAGTGGTAAGTGAATATAGTAGGACAGGGAATTAGTGAATTTTGTGACATTAATGTCTCCATTGATTATAAAGCCGGGCTTGGACACCGATTTGGTTGGTTTTGTGGTTTTGTGGGGTGTCTTCAAAAGTAATTAAATTTCTGTAGAACGGAACTCTGGGAGTTCTAAGAAGTGCATTTCTCGGAGGTGACGCTCCAAATTTCCTGGGGACGCTTGGGATTTTCCTTTGGAAGGGATAGTCCGATTAGCGATCGTGGAGAACTTGGGAACCTCCAAAATAGCTAGTGGTTGGACCACTTTACCGTCCGGGACGGTACTTTGCACTTTTTTGGTCGATAGAAACCGGGTTTCGGGCGTGTAACATTACAATTATAACTTCGGGGAGGCCTACCATAGCTTTCCGACAGGGGTTTAGTTGGTTGCCGCTTTTAAATTGTGATAGGGTCTTAGCTATTTTGACCACGGCCCGGGGCCGAGACTGGTTATAATTGGTTACAAAAAACTCAGGGAGTTTATCGGTTGGACCGTTAAGGTTAAATTTTTTCTAAATTCGGTAGGTTGTTCGCTTTGAGGCCTTGTACATATTTGTATATTTTATAAGACGTCTCGGTGTTATAATTGGTTGTTATAATTTCTATGTTTGTATATAGGCTCTGTCTGCCACGGGTACTGCAGCAAGCCGGTTATTTTGAGAGTGTGTGTCTGTGTGTATGTAAATGAGATGCCTGTGACTTATTTAGAGTGACGTTTCCTGTTTACTAATGAGTGACTAACGACTGACTGCCGGGACTGGGTTCTGGGTGACTTACGTGTGTGTTTTAAGGCAAGAAATGTGTTTGTGCATATTAAATTTGCATTATTGTTGTTGATTATGAGGTTAAGTACATGAAAAACGTAAGTTGGAAGTAAGATTATTGTTTTATACATCTGCGAAATACGTAATAATTGTTGAAATTGATAGGAATCCTGTTTTACTGACGACTTGAACTGACATGGTGTTTGTGCATGAAGTTTGGTATTGATTTGCGTACGTACAAATGTTTGATAACGGTTCGTGTGTAGTTGAATATACATGGACAGGAGATGTTTATGATGTAACCTGTCGATGTCACGCTGTGGTTTCAGATACTCATTACGGCTTTTTAGTAACTTCAGTAATAAGGCGATCAGAAGAAGCATTATTAGATTTTGCATGGAGTAGTATTGTTATATTTCGGGCCCTGGAATTATACTGTAGGCAGGATAGAAATCTAAATCCCACTGACGCTGATTGAAAACACATAAGTATATGCACTTAGTACACCCACTCAAGAAATGATTGTGTGACTGATGCTGCAAAACTGACCTAAAGAATGGTGATGTGTGTGGATAATGTTAGTTGTCCTGATGTGTGAAAGAGCGCTATTAAAATGTGTGTGAGTGAAATGAAGGCATATTGCTTTTAAATAAAGATTTAGTAGAATTACTGATTATTTGTAGACTGTGAAATTAAAAGAAGTCTCTGCAGAAGCTGTAGGAACAGGAAACCGTGTGTGTGTCTGGGACAGGAAATGCATGCCCATAAAAGGGAAGCTCACGGTGACAAGTGTGCACCCAGAGTCGAGAGAGAGAGTTAACTGTGGGCAGATGAAGCAAAAGGGAGGTTTTAAGATAAATAATGATTATGATACTAATTATATGCTTTAGTGTGTTAATACAGGTGAACGTCTCTAAACCTGGAACCCTTGAGCACAGCAGCAAAAGCATACATTAACACAATTGGGAAAAACAGGCCACTCTTTGGCTTCAAATTATAGCTTCACCTGGCACTTTGTCCTTGACTCTGAGAAGAAGCTCAAAGGCCAGCTAATCTCCTGATGAAGACCGACAGAACATCGTGGATCAACAGCAGACAAAAGGAACCGAACTATTAACACCGACGACGCCAGCAGCAGCATGTATGCAACATGTACTGTGAATTACAGGCTGGGCAGTTGAACAGTGGGATAAAGAACTGTGGAAAAGCATTGGGCACTGAGTTTCATGTTTGCCATGCTTGAAAGAGAAGACTGAAAGATGGCTGGAGAAGAGCAAGACAGCATATGAAAATAAGATTGACTGACGACTCCAGAAACAGAAGGGAGGAAACCCCATGATAAAATATGCAGGGGGAACTGGAGGCTGGTCAAGAACAGTGTCAAATGACTGGGGGGCACTGAGGCGAAGGAACTGAATGTGGTATTTTGCCAGACTGGAACTTAACGTAAAAGAAGACGACGGAAAGATCAAGACAGAGAAGAAACAGACTGTGTTTGCTTTGAAGGCCGAACAGGACAGTGGGAAGAGAGGGACCAAGGTCAGGTGAACCAGGACAAGTTTGACTGCGAGCATATAGGATATGATTGGGCTGAAGTTGAACGCTGGACTCTTGAGGTTTAGGGATGTCCACCACATCACAACAAAGAGGTAAACAATACAAAAGGTAAAGATAATCAAAATAACTGACAATTATATTAATGAATAGAAAACACACATATACAAACTGTTACATGTGAGATTATTTTCGAAACGAATCAGAAGTGAGATAGCTTGAATGTAGAGCTCAGTGAAAAGATGCATAAATTAAATATGAATACATGAAAATGCAATGAATACATAAGGATGCAATGAAGAAGCAGCTTACACTCATGCAATGAAGAAACTGCTTACACTTAATTAAGATGATCACCTGGCATGCAATGAAGAAAACAGCTTACACTGCATTTACATGACAACATAACGCAAGGAAGAACACGCTTACATACATGACATAATTGGTATTTTTGACTAGAAAAAGAGAAATGGGTGGTTTAGTGGGTCGTTTAGGCACCCGTGATAATAATGCAAATGTCTTAGTTTGTTATTTTTAGGAGCAAAGCAGACCCGGACCAACTCTCCAGATCCAGCAGTTGGAAGAAAATTGTAGGTTAACGCCAATGGATATGTTAAGGCAAGTCTCTGGTTGAATTGTTCACAAAATCATGTGTCCATGAACCTGGAAAACAGGCCCTAGCTCCTGGCTGAAGATTAGGAGTGCTTATTTAAGGTGGGAAATTAAAATAGAGGGTTAGTAATTCGGGGAAAGAAAAAACGGACTGCTTAACTGGAGAATTGGGAAGGAGTTTGAAAGACTGCGAAGCCATAGATGCATAAATAACACACACAAACAGAAAATGCATTAACTCTAAAAAAAATAAGCTCATGAAGTTTAATGCATAGAGACATTGAATAAGCCTGACTAAGAACATAAGCATATGCAATGAAGATCTGCTTGCTGCTTGTATGAGTGAGAGAATGGTGTGAATGGTTAATAAAATTGATGGAAAGATTTAAAAAGATGGAAAAACACAAGAAAAGTATTAAAGCAGTTTTAAAAGGGTGACTTAGGAGCGCTGTTGCACTGATTGATAAAAACAAGCGATTAGTATAGAAAGAAAATGAAAATAATTGAATAATGTGATAAGGTTTAAACATGCATTTATCTTGTGACTGAGTATGAAAATTAGTTGGAGAGCTAATGTGAGTGATGACAGAGGAGCTTGCTGTGTGTGTGATTAAGGCCTTGAGGAAAGGAAGCAAAGTAGACAGTTGAGAGGTGAAAATTTGATTAAGAGGTTTATAAATTAGTGTTGACATATTGTGAGAACGTGCTTATATGTTAGGTTGAATGTGAGTTTGGTAAAGTGCTTAAAGGGGGATATTGTGTACGAAACGGTGTAGCTTTTTACGTTTTGGGTGTGTTCTATGGGTGAAATTTAAGATTGTTGAAGATTTTTGAGGTTGTTGTTTTATTTTTAAAGAGGGAGTTTTAATAAACATGGACATGTTTAAGGGGTTTTGTAACAGTGCACTTATAAAGAAAAAACCTGTCAGGTGATTTTGTTTTGTACTTTGATGAGCTAATACTCAGCTCTCTTTTTTCTCATTTTTGTTCTAAGCAGGCCTGCAAAAGACAACAATGAATAACGGCGCCGACAATAGTCTCAGGAAAACAAAAAGTAAGGTGACCTTTTCCGAATTACAATGGGTCAGATTGTGGGTCCCTGTCTAAGAGGATTGCAGCGAGCCAATCCAGTCTAAAAGTATAAAGAACTATTTTCTTAAGAAACGAGTAAAAAGAAAATAAATGATTATATAAATAAACTGAGTTTGCTGAAGGTGGTAAATCTGATTATTTGTGTGGAAGTCTACCAACACCCGATGTTAATGCGTGTGAGTGAATGTGTGGGTGAATGGACGGACCAGGAAGACCATAGGTTGGACCGACTGGACACTGACAAAAGACTGGACTAAGGTTGGACACATGACTGATAATTGTTCTGTTTTAACTTTTCCTTTATAACACAGGTTGGATCATAAGTGGAGAAAGTGAGTATAAAAGGTGATGTTCTAGTTAACATACAGGCTTTTGTTTATAGGACGTTTCAAGGATGCAGGCTGTGGATGGAGCCAAGAAGGGATTTTGACATGATGATTAATTTGATTTCATTCCTTAAACACAGGTTTGAAGGCCCGGAGCAACTATACCTAATATGATATGATTAACTTTTCTTTTAATTCCCTAACCTGAGTGAAGGATTTTGAGTTTGTAACACATGAGATGTGTCACAAAAAGGGGGGTCTTAATATATGCGATTAGCTACATGAAATGTGCTCTTTTAGGGTTACTAAGCAAATGTCTACGTGACCTTTACCTAATAACCTTTGTGATGATAAACTTGTTTACCGACTTGCTCTCTTGTAGAACATACAGACTTAGGAAAGGGGAACCTTAGCTCTGAGTGTATTAGAGCTTGTAATTAAATGTGGGACTTGAAAAGAGGAAGCAAATTTGGTACAGGACGTACTTGAGATGATTAGATGAGAGAAGGAGAAGGTCAGGAATAGTTTAAAGTAAGATTGAGAAATTAAATGGGGTAAAAGGGGGTGTAGCTTCAGGGCAGCTCACAGCCTGGCGTAAACGCACGGTGCTGTCGCACAGCTTAAGTTATTTGGTTGATTTATTTTATGACAAAATAATAAGGAAACATTAAAAATATACAACACGTTGAGGAGATCTCTTTTGTTATATTTTAGTGTTTAACATGGAAGATGCCTCTCTGGAGCTTCTCTCCTGATGCTACTCCACCAAAAGACGCTTATCCATAGAGACTATGTCAGCTCCCAAACAGACAACAACAAACCAAGACTAGCAAAAAACAATCTGAATATAAATAATAACAAATAAAGAACAATACAGAATAAAAATTTGAACCGAAGAATAAAATAGTGAAATGTGGATTATTAAATATTAAGTATTTCTCTTCAAAAGTCTCTGTTAGCTGACGCCGAGCGGTCGCAGCAGATGGCTGCCCGTACCTGAGCATGGTTCTGCTGGAGGTTTCTTCCTGTTAAAAGGGAGTTTTTCCTTCACACTGTTGCCAAAGTGCTGGCTCAATAGGGGGTCACAAGATTGTTGGGTTTTTTTTCTGTATATATGAAGCACCTTGAGGCAATTTTTGTTGTGATTTGGCGCTATATAAATAAAATTAAATGGGAATGTATTGAAGTAAAGTTAAATGTGATAAAGTAGGAATTAGTTCATTTCTCAGGGGAGAAATGAAAAAACGGGGACTGGTGTTAGGAATAAAAGCTATATTTTTAATATGAACCTGCCCATTATCTTGTTTTATGTACTTTAATAATGAAGGCTGGCTTGTAGAGCAAGGCCACCTTTTACTCACAAACAAGTGCTCAGCCAGACTGAAAAACAGGAAGTTTTAGTGCACAAGGCATATTAATAAATATAGACACAAAAAGAGGAACTCCCCATATAAACAACATTCAAAATGTGTGAAGTATAAAGTACCGAAATAACACTATATAAGTCACAGCTGATGATTCTAATGTTAGAGAGCTCTTGCAACTGGCGTCTGAGCTGTGCAGAGGTCGCTCTTAAGACAGGTACTTATGTAGGTTAACATAAGGTTGAGTCCAACAGAAGCAAGGCACCCTAAATGTGCACAGCATACAGCAGGGGTGGCCAAAATAATATAGGAAACAGCACATGTAGGGAGAGAACACTCACTAAAAGTTCTGACTACACATAGTGTGGTGGCTTATGTGAACTTGCAGGCGTTCACTATGACATCATTAGCACAACAGAGACTGAGTAAAGTTTTAGATGCTCGAAATCTGACACTTACACATGAAGGAATGAATATGGCAGATTTAATGGGATTAGGAGGACCTAATTACTGTACTAAGAAAGCAGAACTTGAAGGGAAGGTCAGGGAAGATTTAAAAACAGGACCTGTTGGGATTTGGGATTTAGAGATTCTTTTATTGCTATTATATAATCTGTCTTATGATGACTGCATTAATAACATGTTGTATAGTATTATTTTAATAGTATTGAATATGTTGGTCATAACAGTGATGTCTCTATTTACAGGTTGAGTTTATTTCAGACACAATGCATAACTGTGCTTGTTTAGAGTTGATGTTCCGTCCAAAGGGTTTTAAGCTTCACGGGTGAGAGTGTCCAGGTGATACATGTTGAGGGAAGATGAGAACATAGTAGGTTAATTGCATGCACGCTTACAAACACACATGATTTAAATATAGGCCAGGCCGAAGGCCTGGACTTTATGTAGCTTTTAAATTTACAGCTCCTAACTTGCAGGAATGGCGTGGAGTGTAATGAATGAATGGAAAACATGTTTACAGACACAAACATGAAATAGATTTATTTTGGAGGGTAAAGGTGGAATACATGGTGCTTTGTTTCTGCTTAGCCAGTATTGAGGTAAAAGGTGTTAAAGATACATATGCAATAAGTGAACAGGAAATGTGTGAGGGTGAGCCGGGTGAAACAAAATGTTGTAGATAATAGAAACTTGTCTAACTGGTATTAACAGTAACTTTTGCATGTTATGTATATGCTTGAAGCAAAAAGAGGAGTAAATGATGATAGAAAATTTTGAAGTGTGTTTTCTAGCAGAGATTTAGGCTGACATAGGGCTGGTGTATATTTTACCCGGGGTGTTTTTTAATAAAGCTAAAAGCGTTGCTCACACACATAAAGAGTATTGAGATTAGGTAAAGTTAATATAATGGATAGAGCCCAGAACATGATATTGTCAACCAACTTTGAATAATTAAAGGAACATTAGATGAACAAAGTAGGTTAGTGAGGTGTAGCAGAGAAAGGCTGTTTGTTTTTATCCCTTACAGGAGAAGATTTCCACTAGAGAGGGACCCAGGAAAGGAGCAGAGACCACTTAAGCATGAAGTGTTTTCAAGTGGGAGCTGGTGTTTTATTACTGGACCACCTAGAGGATATGAGGTGGTTTTCTGATTTGCTGAGTCAGAGGACGGCTAGAGAGGGTCAGAGCGAAGGAAGTGGACCTGGGAATGGTGGTTTTGGGGCCCATGATGCCATTAATGGATGTAGAGGTGACAGAGTGGGTCGAGGAGTGACCCAAGGAAATGGTGTGGTGATGTCTCTGGAGAGACATCAAGAGAGGGAATTGTAATATTTAAAGAAATTAGGTCACTGCTGAACTGTATCTAACCATCATCCTTAACATTACATTAATTATCATTTCATCAAAGTGTTTATTGAAGCTGCTGGCATTATGTTATAAGTTATATTATAGGGGTTATCATAATCAAATATTAACATGTTTATTACAGGTGCAGTTATAACTACTTTAAAATGATTGAGTTAATATATATATATATCATAACTCAGAGCCTGAGTATATTGTTACAGTAAAATAGTAGCTGAGCAAAGGCCTGAATGTATTCAGCTTCTTGTGGTATTTGAGTTTGCTTAGTTACAGGTGACGAAAGGATGTCCAGTCCATGGGGACCTCAAAGGCCTGAGATCTTTACCATATTTGGATGGATGGGGAACTTCTGTGTCTGCAGTTATCTCTTAAAATACATGAATGTTCTGTACATGCAAATTATGTGCTTGTAAACGCAAGAGGGGGCGTTACAATACCCTGATGTTATAAAAGCAATCTAGAGTGTATTTTGGGTAGAGATGTACAACTGATGTTTTGCAGTTTGCACCTCTCCACGCTGCGTGCATTCATTAAAATCAATTGTTTGACCGACCTCTTCTGGACCATCATTGTTTTACTCTCGTCCTCAATTTCGAACCCGTAACACTGGTCATTGTGGATTACTTTTCCAGATTCTTCGAAGTTGCCAAACTGACATCTACAACATCAGAGGCAGTGATCGAGCACTGTAAATCAATCTTTGCACGTCATGGCATACCAGAGCAGGTTCGCTCTGATAATGGACCTCAGTTTTCGTCTGATTCCTTCAAAAGATTTGCACAAGAATGGGGTTTTAGCCATGAGACATCCAGTCCCCACTTCCCTCAGAGCAACGGGGAGGCCGAGAGGGCAGTCAGGACCATCAAAAGTCTTCTTAAAAAGTCTGGCGATCCCTATCTCGCCCTTATGGCATACCGGGCCACTCCATTGGCAAATGGCTACAGCCCGACTGAGCTTCTCATGGGTAGAAGGATAAGGACAACTATTCCTGTCATCCCATCACAGCTAAATCCAAGAGGTGCGGACACAGACAAGCTCAAAGCTATAGAACAATTGTACAGACAAAAACAAAGACAAAACTACAACCGCAGACACAGAGCACATGATATGCTACAGCTCAATCCCGGAGACAAAGTGTGGGTCTCAGACATGGATACTAGAGGGACAGTCGTGTCCATGGCAGGCTCACCAAGGTCCTACATCGTAGAGACAGCAAAGGGCACGCTGAGAAGAAACCGTTACCATCTTACACGGACACCTGGGGCACCGGAGATTTCTGTCGGTCCACCAGAGGCTTCACCTGAGAACTCTGTTCCAGCTGCACACAGTGTGTCGGTTCCAGACACTATCTCACAGGAGGCCAGCCAGCAGACTCCTGAACCTGGGAGCCAAATCCCACCCAGGTCTAGGAGGCCTCCAGCATATCTGAAAGACTATGTTTGCTCATAGGGCTAGGAACTGAGTGAGCTATGGGGCAGAATAATCCCCACACTCAGGTAGAGGGTTGGGTAGTCTACCCCATCCCTCATAGAGACAATGAGAAATAAAGCAAATGGTTGCACTGTTTAAACATGTTGTTTGTAGCTGCACCAAATAGTTCAGAAATGTGCACTTATGCTTAGTGTTCAGAGTTGTATACTTTGAGAGGTTATTTTTGGACATTCTGAGTAGTCTGGGTTTGAAACCAAACGAGTTTAGTAAACAGGTTGTTACCAGATAAAACACAAGGAAATAGTATACTTTAAAGCACGCAGGTCTAATCTGTTTTCTTAGTTATATCCCAGCATCACATCCTATTTAGTAGGGGGGACGTAGTATCAGGTAAATGTTAAGAGGTAGGAACGTTCTGCTGGGTTGTTGTTGTGGGGGGGGGGGATGAAAAATAATAAAGGACACTCATTGGAGTAATGGCGCGTCTCGTGTGTCTGTGAGTTATGCCTCCAGTCAAATAACATCCATAACCTCAAATAACGGAACATTACCTGTTCCAACAAAGAAGTCTGGTAGATGTTTGTTTGCAGTCTGATGATGGGACCAGTGGCGGAGCGGGGGGTGGCTTACTGGGCTTAAGCCCGGGTTGTTTTTTCAGAAGCCCGGGGTCTTTTGGAGTGTAATTTTTTTTATAGTTAGTTGCCTGGCTGACAACTGTATAAAACAAAAAACTACACACAATATTCGAAGCACATAGTGCACACTGTGGGGAATTTACGACTGTGCGTAAATCCCCCCTAATATTGGTATGATCCGAGCTCAGACACTGAGCAAGGGGGCGGGGCAGCTGCTGCCTGAGCCAGTGCGCTGTTGGAGAAACGGAGCCAGGCAGACAGAGGAGACTGAAGTTCGACCAGGTACCAAAGCAAATCATTCTTACTGTACAAATAATGTAAATATGAGGGTGTATCACGAAAGATTGATGTCAAACTGATCACTTGACCCATGTTACGTTACTTGCTCTTCAAGTGAATCAACAAATGGCGAAATGAAAAGCCAAACAACAACAATGCTGTTTCTTTAGAGAGTCTTAGCTTACATGTGTGTTTATTTCATATTTTCAGTTGTTACCCTCCACGGCTAAATAAATCGGTTTCAGTAATGTACTGATATACAAGAATGGACATAAGGAGCTTCTTCCAAAGAAAAAACTCAGGTAGATGTTATTTTGTATATTATGCTTTGTATGTTGCTCAGTATATTTCTATGCAAAACAAGAGGAATTTCAATACACAGCAGTATATTCACAGTTTAAACCAGATATTTACATACACTTTATGGAAAACATAAGAACATTTTTTTTTACTGTACAACATCAATTTAGAGTAAACTTGTTTTGTTTTGGATAAATAAATATTGAAATATCGTTTGAATTAGTTAAATGTCAGAATAAAGAGAGACAGAGCTGTCTATTTTTTATCACTTTCATCAAATGTAGGAGTACATATACACTAAGTTTATTGTTAATTAATAAGAAAACTCCAGACGATTCCATTCTGAGCTGAAGAAGCTTCTGATAGGTTAGTAGAGTCCATGTGAGTAAATTGGTGGCACAGCTGTGGATGCATATAAGGCACCCCCAAAACACAGAGCCTGTTTCTTTGACATGGGAAAATCAAGAGATGTCAACCAAAACACCAGGAAAAGAATTGTGGAGCTCCATAAGTGTGGCTCAATTTTGAATACAATTTGGTGCCATTTACAATTAAGAAATACAGATAGTTTCTCTCTTTACTCTTAAAGTTAACAAATATGTTTTTATATTTATCAATCTAAAAAAAATAAACATTTAGTCTGATTTGATGTTACAATTAAAAAAGTGTTTGTGTTTTTATCTGAAGAGTATGTAAATATCTGGTTTCAACTGTATATTTGATGATTGTCAGCACAAAGAGGGAGAGAGAGGAGCAGAGATGGAGAGAGAGGAGCAGAGAGGGAGAGAGAGGAGCAGAGAGGGGGAGAGAGGAACAGAGAGGGAGAGAGAGGAGCAGAGAGGGGGAGAGAGGAGCAGAGAGGGGGAGAGAGGAGCAGAGAGGGGGAGAGAGGAACAGAGAGGGAGAGAGAGGAGCAGAGAGGGGGAGAGAGGAACAGAGAGGGAGAGAGAGGAGCAGAGAGGGGGAGAGAGGAACAGAGAGGGAGAGAGAGGAGCAGAGAGGGGGAGAGAGGAGCAGAGAGGGAGAGAGAGGAACAGAGAGAGAGAAGGAGAATGAGGACAGAACAGAGATGGAACAAGAGCAGGTGAGACAGACATGTTAGTCAAATGGTTGTTTACCAAAAGTATCACCGTATCAGAGGTACTCATGTATCTCGTACCTAGTGTTTCTTTTTAGGTTTGTTATTTTTCAAGTTATATATTTATTAAGTTATTCAGGCTTGTTTGCACAACAAGGCTAAATAATTATATAAACTTTTCTGAATCTAAATAGTGGACTTTGGTAGAATTAAAAAATAAGTGTAGTGCAGGTCTGTGATGATTTTTAGTGCTACTATCATCTAGTTCTGATTCTGGTTCTGTCTTGGTTAAGTCCTAAGTAGTCCTGATTTTGAACTGTTGTAGTCCTGTTTTAATTCTGGATCAGTTCTGGGTCTGGTTGAATTGGGGTTTAGTCTTCGTGTCTTGATACAGCTCCGACTTTGTTCTGCCTCGCTGCTTAATTAAAAAACTAGTTTAAGGTGTCCTGCAGATGTGATGTATATTTTTCCCTATATGAAGTCATTCTTTTTTGAACAAAACTCAAAACAGAGCCAATTAATCTTTCAGTCATTTAACCCCCCCCACCCCCACCCCCCCCACCCAAAAAAAAAAAAATCCCACATGCATACTACCCTTTAGGGATAAGCCCCGGGTGTTTCAAATGTCTGGCTCCGCCTCTGGATGGGACCACATGCTCAGCATCTCAGTTTGTTTCTTGGTTATTATTCATACACAGTCATGTGATGTATGGTGATATCTATAATTGGACCAACCTGGTGCTCTTCATTGATGAAGGCTGTTTGAGTCTGAATGTTTGACCTTGTGTGTCTTGTGTTCTCTGGGCTTTGCTGACCTCAGTCTTTTTACAAGATCAGAAAACAAAACCAGGATTACTGTAAATGTTTCTTCTCCAGGTGGATGATGATAAAGCTGTGTGACACGGGATGCCACCTTTAGTCTTGTGGAAAGCAAAGCTCAGAAACAAGTGTGATTGAGATGTTATATGGTACCCAAATGTGTGCTGCTGAGAAGGATATTCAGGGACACCTGCAGCCAAATCCAAGCCTCCTCAGGTTAATCATAGTTGCTATAGAAGGACTCAGACAGCTGAGGATTAAAATGTTTGATTAACGGATGAAAAAGAGAATTTCTTCACTATAATTATCACTTTTTAAATTTTGGCAACTTCAACTTTGCCAAATTACTTTGACACCTGAATTGAAAATGATATCATACTGTATTCATTAAGAATCAGGAGATGCTCCACCATGAATCATCTCATTGGCTGTAATTTTGAAATATAACACCAACCTGTCCTCTAATCTCCTGTCTGTTCACTGGATTGCTGAAATTAAGAGCGAGTTTGATCTTTTTAGATCTAAATGATCCAAACTTGAGCTGTAGTGTTTAATAGTAGTAATACTCTTAACCTCTGTATGTGGTTTTCACTATTAGGATATCACTATTAGACTTTTCAATCAGCCAACTTCAACAAAAGAACACAGCAGCACTCAGTGATCACCACAGATGAGTGTGTTTCTGTAACATTCATCATCTGATCCCTGTTGGTCTGTGTGCTTCTGCTTTTGGTAACTATAGTAACCATAACGCAGTCACTCTAAACATATAGCATCCACTTTCCAATTACTGGTTACTGGTTACTTCCTGTCAGTGTATTGGGATGTTTCACCAACATGTGGCAAACGATGTTCCTGCCATTCATGGTGACATCACCAGAGAAAGCCCCGCCCACCTCAGGACCTCCCCCTGTCATATGTTGATCATGATGATTATGAAGATGACAGCGAGCGCAACTCAGACTGTAAAAATCCACGACCAGGATGTTTAGATGTTTTCTAATTATTAATGAATATTAAGAGCCTGTTCGTGTTGTTTATCTTTGTTTTTGTGTCATTTGTTAATAACAAAGTTCACAAATTCAGACAGTTTACATTCTGCATGTGTTTTCATCTTTACCAGCTACACTCTAACTGCAATTAAGAAAACAAACATTAGAAACTGCTGACTCAGTGACTTTGTAAAATATTTAAGTGGGTCAGGTAGAGCCAGCTGTTGAATTCCCATGAACACTTACCATATTGTACCTGTACAGCATGTTTTTGTATGAGACAGATTAGTAACAGAGGCCTTGTTCTCAGTAAGTTTGAAGTCATTTCCTGATTTGTTTGGTAATCTCTGCTCTTTCTGTATTCTGCTCAGTTTGAATGCTTTGTCAACAAAACAGACAACAACGGAACAATTTTGAATAACAAACTGTAACATGCGCTAATATTACACATCTCCAAACAACTATCCATATTTCAAAGTTTTTCATCAGTGTCTTGATTGTTGCTGTGAAGAGACATGTTGCTTTTAAAACCACATGCAGTGTGTGACCATGACTGGCACACGGTCCACTGAGACCATGAACGCCACTTCTTTGAAGCGTTCTTCTTCTTCTTGGCATCAAAAAGAAAGCAGAAACAGCACGAGCTGCTTTGATCTACCAAAAGGAAAAAACAAGATATCTGAGGTGAAATCAATCAGGTGAAATAATTAAGATATAAACAATAATTCAATGCAATGTCTCAGGTAGCTTAGTCTGCTACAACTGTTCATAAAAACTAAACAAATGAACACTGTGTCAGGGAACTCTTGTGTGGGAACTAGTGGCTTTTATGTTTTTATGTTTGTAGTCATTTAATTTCCATCTATTCATTTAACTTAGGGGGAAGAAATGTCAGGTTGGTGCTCTGTTGTTGTAACTAAATGAGTTGGTTCACTTTGTGGCTCAGCTGTATGTGGGGTTATATCTCGAGCTGGGTATCGATTTTGATTTTTACAATCGATTTGATTCCAGTTCACAAGGTCCTGATTCGACTCGATCCAATTTTGACTCAGACAGTCAGAAATATTATAATTCTGATCATTTATCAGTACATTTCCATATTTTAATATCTATGTATAAAAACAAAGCTGACACTTGTGAGGCTTTATCAAAGGTGTAAGCATCACATCCAGGGCTGGACTGGGACAAAAAATCGGGCATTTTGACTAGAGACCGGCCCACCAGGTATTAAAGCCATAAAGCCTTTGAATGAAAATGAACGCTGTTGTGACAGTGATGTACACTGTCTTGTTGGTATATGTATGATTTCCATACATTTTACGTCAGATAAAAACTTTGGTTGTAAGATTCAGATAATTATTTAATAAAAGCTGGACATTTTAAATGACAATAAGAAAGTATTTCTTTGTGCCCCCCTTTCCCTGTTAATGCCCTACCTGGCCCCCTGGCATAACTTTGCTAGACCCGCCCCTGCACAGTTACCAGCTGTCAGCTACTTAGAAAAGGATCCTGGTGTTATTTGTCTCTCAGAAACAGTTCATAACTTCCCTTCAACTCATTCATGTCACCTAAAAGGTAAACCTGTTTCTCCATCACCTGTTCAACTCTGATACTAGAAGTTAATATTAAATAAATTCTAATAACAGCTGGGCCCTGTTTCAGAAAGCCGGTTTAGAAAACTCAGAGTTAAAAATGATACTCAGGGTTGAGTAACCCCGAACTGTCCAACTCGGAATATTCGGTTTCAGAAAGGCTGATAACAATTAGTTCAATCAACGCGGAGTTGCTTTAACCCCAAGTTAAGCGCGCGCACGAGGATACATAAAGCCCTGATTAGTGGAGCACAGATTAAGCGAGTCACCATGGAGACAGAGGGAAAGAAGGCGCGGTCAATGTATTTTACAGCGCTTGAGGCCGAAATTCTGATGGCAGCATATGCCGATAACATGCATATTTTGCAGAAAAAAAGTAACACAGCCTCAGCTGCAAAAGAAAGGGAGCATGCATGGCAAAACATAGCCGACAGAGTCAATGCGTGAGTGTTAATTTAAATATTGATCTAGGGATTTCCACCCATTTAACACGTTATTTTATTATATTTAATTTTAGTGTTTATTTCATACATTTTATTTTGTGATGTGATGTGAGCGCAGGTGCAACCCAACAGGCCCCAAACGTTCCTGGCAGCAAGTAAAAATGAAATATAAAAATATAGTCCAAACAGGTAAGGTGTAATTGTATTATGAGCCATAGTGCTTGGTCTGTTTGTCCTATGTAGATCAATTGCAGTTAGAGGCTACATTATTTTTCTTTCTGTAAGCACTTATTGAAATTATCTGAGCACATTACAAGTACATATTTGCTTACTCAGTATGCTCAAATGTGACCCGTTATAGCCAACAGAAAAAAAGCGGAGGCCCGAAAAACAGGTGGGGGTCCTCCACCACCACCACTCACAGAGGCTGAGCAGTTGGCCCCAGCCAAAACAGTGGGCGCCCTGTGGCTGAAGGCATCTCTGCGGGGACATCCTCTGAGTCAATAACCCCGCAAGACACAAGTGCCTACATAAGAGGTAAATTCAAAATAATACATGATGTGCATACATCCTTTCTTCACAGTCACCTTTGCAGTGCTACTCATTCATTTGATAAACTCTTTACCATAATGAATTATTTTGTAGTGAAGTTATCTTCCTACTGATTTTGCCTTCCCTCAGTCTTGGTTGTCTTTGAGAGCATAATGACAATGAAGTGTAAGGTGATTGGTATATGTTTGTTAATTGCCATTTGGTTCCTTGTAAGTTATAAGTGACCTGTATAAACCTCATATTTTATCAGTTGATGGTGATGGTGTACTGCATCTGGTGCAGCCTCCTGTTGAGCCAGACCAACATGCAGTTGTGAGTACTCTTAATACTCCACAGATCATATGAGTTTACAGTAGAACAGCAATGTTGTTAATTTCTCTACTACAGGAACTTGAAGAAACATTGACAGCTGTCACAGAGGAGGAAGCAACAGAGACACTTTATGAGGTTTACATCTTACAATGCAAAATATAACAATTGAATAAAATGTGGTACTATAATAAAACCATGGACTTTCTATGTCTCTAACAGAGTGATGATGGAAATGCAGAGGAAGAGGGTCCAGCCACTTCTCCAACAAACCTTTCCTCAGTAAGATGTTCAGCACTGATTTACAACCAACCTAAGTAGGCATGTACTATGAATGTCAATGCTATTTCCCGTGTTTCCATAGCTCCCTGTAAAGCAGCTGTATAAGAAATATTTGATCAAGAAAATAGAAAAATGCGACTTGGAAATGGAACACTTCAAGCAGCAGATCCAAAAGACCAAGATTGAGATTTTACTCCTGGAACATCAGTTAAGGGTGGGTGAAGTGGTCAGAGATGGACGAATTAATTCAGTGTTTGAACAACATACTAATATACTTATTAATACTTTGTGTACAGGAAATACAGGCGACCAATAAAGCCAGTTGAACAAAAAATCTGTTTATTCATCTTTCAACATGTTGAGGTGATGGGTCACAGGAAATGATTGTGACATATGGTGTCTCTGACTGCTCTTCCATCTTGTATGTCCGTGGGAGGGTCAGGATGTTCATGGTTTGGATCACTGCTGATGTTTGGTTCAGAAGGACAGTGTTCTCCTCTAATTGTGGCAATGTTGTGAAGAATCACACATGCCACAATAATGTCACATGCCCTTTCTGGGGTGACCCTGAGTCTTTGAAGGCACTGGAACCGGGCCTTAAGCATTCCGATAGTCATTTCAACTCTGGCTCTTGTCCTGCAATGAGCCAGATTATATCGCTGCTGTGGGCCCGGTTCAGGGTCAGGGTAAGGGGTAAGCAAATAGGGTAAACATGGATACCCCCTATCACCAAGCAAGTAGCCAGTGAACTCTCCTAAGACAGAAGGATACACTTCAGTTCAAATGTCCCTGTAGCAATTGGTCTTTATATATTTTAAAGTGTTTTCAACTCACCATGTCCAAATTTTGTGCTCAGTGTACATTCACGAAAAATTTGTGAGTCATGAACAGAGCCTGGCCACTTGGCTTCCACATTTGTGATAATGTTGGCAGCATCACATATGATCTTCACAGTGCAGAGAACACAAATTAGCATCCATTACTATAATGAAATAATTTGTTAGTTTGAAATGCTACAGGGAACTATGTACCTGTACATTAATGCTGTGGAAAGACTTCCTGTTCACATAGTCTCCTTCATTTACTGAAGGAGCAATGATTGGAATGTGAGTGCCATCTATACAGCCAATCACGCCTGGGAACCCTGAAAATAAATGTAAATTTTAAGTAGTAGTTCAAGTATCACCACATCATGAATTAGGTTTTGTTCATCCTGATACCTGCAATTTTGTGGAATCCCTCTTTGATAAATCTTGTGGGTCTATGACCGGGGAACACCACAAACGAGTACAGGAGACGTTTCAGTGCAACTGTAACATTCCTGACTGCCCGACAGACAGTAGCCTTGGAAACGTGCTCAGCGTCACCAATATTATACAGAAAGCTCCCGTTTGCAAAAAAACGAAGTGCAATACAAATAATATGTACAAAACTGAGAGAATGTCCGCGATGTGTCACATGAGCAATATAAGGCCTGACGATGTTATTCAAATAAATTATAGATTGTGCTGAAAAACGGTAACGTTCACACAGAAAATCATCAGGAAATGATAAAATGTCCAAACGCGCTCTAATCACTCTCTCCCGGCGGAGAGCTCTGCGGAGAATTTGGGCTTCAACATCTACTGGCTCTTCAAGGAAGGGGCACGCCATGTCTGACACTTCCTACAGTCAGATTTCCGACAAAGAGGCGGAGACAGTCAGGGTTAGTTGAAGTAAACCTGCTAGGGGGCAGGTTAGCTTCACGGAGTGTGTCGTCATAGTAACTCACTCAGAATTAATCTAAACTCGTTTTGTGAAACCGAAAACCCAGAGTTTTCGTTAACTCAGGGTATACTTACTCAGAGTTTGCACTAAACCGGCTTTCTGAAACAGGGCCCTGATCAAGCTTAAATGTGCTGCTGTTGTTTAGCGCGACATCCTCCGGTTTCCGCTTTCTGGAGCAAAGTGGGCGATAAACAAACGAGAGAGAAAAGCCAATCAGCTGTATAGAAACTCCGTCATGCTAGCTAGTACGCAGTATGAGTTATTGTAACTGACTGTAAAAAGTCAGCACAACGAAAATAAACTACACCTTAACTTGGTTTATATCTGACCCAGATAGACTGCAGGTCATAACTTCTTACCTGAAGTTCAGTTCACCTGACACTCGGACCGGCGGCCACCTAGGGTCTCTCCCTCATCCACCTGCTGGCCTCTGTGGAAGCTCCGCCATAGCCACCACCAAACAACTGAGTTATTTTTACACATCGGCCAGCATCTGGCCAATCCACCACCTCTCATTGTTCATGCCGTTACAACAAAAAAACAAAAAAAAAGTAATCGGCCCACCTGGTAAATGCCCGGTATGCCCGATGGCCAGTCCAGCTATGATCACAGCAGATGCCTTTGTGTCAAAGTAACTGAGGATAAAACACAGAAAAACATGGAGGAGATTTACCTGGCCTGGCTTTTTATAGCAGATAACCTTAAAAATATTCTGCAGTAGAACAAAAACTGAAGAAAACCATAAATCAGTATATGAAGATTACGTGATGCTGCTGAAGTGAAGCAGAGCAAAGTTACAGAGATTTTATTAGAGACACAGCTAAGTGTTTTGCAATTTGGCATCATTTTAAAAATTTCTTCAGTATTGAACAGCAGAAATGAGGCTTTCTTGTCAGAGGTCACTTAAAAAAAAAAAAAACAGGAGCCGACAGCGCTGTACACAACGTTAGACTGGTGCATAATAAGCAAGTGAATGATGCAGAAAACAAATTTGAGCTGGGAAACTGTTCTTGAAGTACACTGAGAGAGAGAGAGAGAGAGCTGTGCAGGAAGTGAGATTTTAACGTGGTGGAACCAAAACAGCAAAGGTAGGAGGGATTTTATGAGGATGTTTATCAAATGTGAAGCGTAGTTTTGATCTTCTTTTGCTGCTCGTTCAGTGAATTTTGGTCAGAGAGTGACATAAACTGCAGCTTCAGAATATGTGAGATGTCAGCATTCAGTCCCGACAGCGTGTCTGTGTACATGCCATCAGGTGAACGATCCACACTTTGTGTTTACATCTTTGTGTGGAATCTGTTTACCTGCTCTCGCTTGCTGTAGGTTGCCTCCCCAAGTGGCCGGTCTCCACCATCACTGCAGTGAAGCCTGTTCATTTAATTAATGTTTGCTAATAAAGTGTCTTCATTCACGGTTCTGTGTTGACAGCCCTGCTATCTAAGGAGTTTCTTTTCTGCAGTTCTACATTTGCAGTTTGTTTGTCTAAACTTTGTTTTATGAAATTGACCTTCCTCACCTCTGCTTGTTAATCCTTTCACACATAGTGGTCACGACAGTGGACAGCTATTCAAAGGCTGTTTTCTTGTTTTTGTGTCAGTGTTGATGGTATACTTGCACATAAACACAACACACAGTGTCAAATTCATGAGTCATGTAAAAAAACCTCTTTGACAAGTACATGTTTAAAAAAATGAAGTTCAAAAATCTTTTTTTCATGCCTAAAGATGAATAAAAATACTTAAGAAAAAAATCCTGACTGAGGTTGTCATAATTCATGCATGAAAGGGTTAATAATGAGCCCGTGTGCCTTTTGTAACTGTTACATTTGCACTGGCTATTGTAACCTCTCCTGGGGCGTAACTTTCTCCCCAGGTGGCGCTGTCAACACCATCTAGTTGCCTTTACCTGTTTTCCGCCTTTGTGTCGCCACATTTGCATATATCTCTATCAATTAAATCTGGTTTGAGGTCTGCCATATTTAAAATTCAGTTATTTCTCTCAGAAATTTGGGATCTAAATGACAAATCTGTTATACTGTCACTGTTTAGTGTAAATGACTCATTGGGAGAAAATTAAAAATGTTAAAATTTGAATTAAATCCCATCACCTGATATCGTGTGTTAAAGAATATCAAACTTGTAAAAGTTGTTTAGAATTTATAAAAACTAATTGTAAGTAAATTCAAACACGTGAGCTTTTCTTTGTGTTGAATATCAACACTGTGGCTTAAGACTGTGAACTTTACTTCAGCACAACTAACAACTGAGTTGAGTTTGCTTTATGTTACATTGTAAATATGTTAGGTTCTGATGTTTATTATTAGTTAGGGTTTAGTTGAGTTTTAACCTAGTTTATGTTTCTCCTTCGTCTCCTTGTTTGAGTCTCTTTCTGTTTTTTTCCATGTGTTATTGCCTCGTCTGTAGGTTCCCTTTGTGTCTTGCTCCCTCTCTGTCTTGTGTCAAGCTTGTGTGTCCCAGTTCATGTCTCAGTGTTTCCTGTTTTATTGTGGATTACCCTTCTGTGTATTCATGTCCTCTGCCTTCCCCTGTTCTTTGTCAGGTTGTGTGTTTTCTCCATGTCAAGTCACGTCTGGCCACAGCGTTTTATTTCTACTTCTCAGGTTCATGCTCATGTTTTTTTTTTCATTACCTGTTCAGTATAATGTTTCAGTCATCATAGTAATTTAGCTGCTCCCAGTTTACTTTCTAGTTTAGTTTGTCCCAGTACGTTTTGCCTTGTTTTCCAATTTTGACTTCAGCCCAAAATAAACAGCTCACCTTTTTTTCTTACTTTGGTTTTCTCCTTTGTCTGCATTTTCGGTCGGCATGGTCCAAATGTCTTATGATAAGAAGAAAAACTTTTTTTTTACTAAATGACCTAAATTTCTCCCCAACTTCTGAATTCTATCAGCTTTGTCTGCTGGTCTGAAGTTAATAAAGGACAAGAAAGATGATTTTAGTCATTTTATTTGCCTCATGCAGTTTGACTGTGTCGTGTACTGATGTTGAACAGCCATATTTATCCCTCTGCTGTGTCAGTAGGATTGTATTGTACAGCATATGACTGATATGTGAGGACTGCTTATGTAATATGATAACAGACATCTGGTCTTAGATCATTAAACTATAAATAGCAGTACTGATAGATACTGAATTTACTAAATAACTGGATGAACATGAAAAATGTCCGTCGTAAATGATGATAAGAGTAACTAGAATAAATTCAGCTAGTCACTTAAAAGACGTTCTTAAATGTCCTTTAAGAGGTAGAACAAATGAACAAACTGTTAATCACTTACCCGAGATGAAATCTGCTCAGCTACTTTGAAAACAGCTTCTAACTGGTTCCTCCTTTAACAGGATGGCTTCTCGGGGTTAGGCCATCATGCAGTCCAGCAACCTTTATGGTTCTGCTTTGATTCAACAAGAACTGGTAGGAGAGCCTTTCAGTGCCTCCAGCCTCCTCTGACAGACACAGGCATAAACACAAGCATGCATTCACATGTTTATGTCTTCCAGTTTGATCATTTTGATTTTCTCATCCTGTGGACAACAACATACATGGATGCAGGTTTATTGTTAACTTTTAAAGGTTTATTTATTGAACATATCCAGCTGCAGCCACATTGTGATCCTGAACTGGATAAGCACTTAAGAAAATGTGTCAAGAAATGGACATAGATCAACTTACTATATTTCTCCAAACAGACTGGACCAAATATGGTTCACTGAGTTCGAGACTTTAACAATCTCTTCTATGTAAGAATGTCTCGTGCTGATAAACCTGCAAATTTGACAAAACTGCTGTTTCTCAGACTACATGTAGCAGTCCTCGTATGTCAGGTTTATTCAACATATTTACATTTATGTCACACTTTTGTCTGCTTTCTCATTTTCATAATCATTACTTACATTTTGATGATATACTTTGAGTTTGTAAATGATCAGATTACATAATTGGAGTACAGTTTATCCAATTCATGGTCGCAGATGGTTGAAGCCGATCCCAGCTGCCACAGGGCAAAAGCAGGACAGGCTGCCAGTTTATCACAGGGGTAACGCAGTACACGTGACAGAAAATCCACTGAAATGTTTGATATCTATAATAATAATCATAAATATATTATTTCAAAATATTACTAAAAAAACAAAACAAAACACCCATCTCGCCCCTGTGGGCGGTTTATCCTTCAAGCTCGGGTCCTCTACCAGAGGCCTGGGAGCTTGAGGGTCCTGCGCAGTATTTTAGCTGTTCCCAGGACTGCGCTCTTCTGGACAGAGATCTCCGATGTTGTTCACAGGATCTGCTGGAGCCACTCGCCTAGCATGGGAGTTACTGCACCTAGTGCTCCGATTACCACGGGGACCACCGTTACCTTCACCCTCCACATCCTCTGAAGCTCTTCTCTGAGCCCTTGGTATTTCTCCAGCTTCTCGTGTTCCTTCTTCCTGATATTGCTGTCATTCGGAACCGCTACATCAATCACTACGGCCGTCTTCTCCTGTTTGTCTACCACCACTATGTCCGGTTGGTTAGCCACCACCATTTTGTCCGTCTGTATCTGGAAGTCCCACAGGATCTTAGCTCGGTCATTCTCCACCACCCTTGGGGGCGTCTCCCATTTTGACCTCGGATCTTCCAGGCCATACTCGGCACAGATGTTCCTGTTCACTATGTCGGCCACTTGGTTATGGCGTTCCATGTATGCCCTGCCTGCTAGCATCTTGCACCCTGCTGTTATGTGCTGGATTGTTTCTGGGGCATCTTTACACAGCCTGCACCTGGGGTCTTGCCTGGTGTGATAGACCCCAGCCTCTATGGATCTTGTACTCAGAGCTTGTTCATGTGCTGACATGATTCGTGCCTCTGTGCTGTCTTTCAGTCCAGCTTTGTCCAGCCACTGGTAGGATTTCTGGATATCAGCCACCTCCTCTATCTGCCGGTGGTACATACCGTGCAGGGGCCTGTCCTTCCATGATGGTTCCTCGTCTCCCTCCTCTTTCTTGGGTTTCTGCTGCCTGAGGTATTCACGGAGCACTCGATCAGTTGGGGCCATCTTCCCAATGTATTCTTGGATGTTCGTTGTCTCATCCTGGACTGTGGTGCTGACACTCACCAGTCCCCGGCCCCCTTCCTTCCGCTTAGCATACAGCCTCAGGGTGCTGGACTTGGGGTGAAACCCTCCATGCATGGTAAGGAGCTTTCTTGTCTTTATGTCAGTGGCTTCTAGCTCCTCCTTTGGCCAACTTATTATACCAGCTGGGTACCTGATCACGGGCAGGGCGTAGGTGTTGATAGCCTGGATCTTGTTCTTACCGTTCAGCTGACTCCTCAGGACTTGCCTGACCCTCTGCAGGTACTTGGTGGTTGCAGCTTTCCTAGTGGCCTCTTCATGGTTCCCATTCGCCTGCGGGATCCCCAGGTACTTGTAACTGTCCTCTATGTCTGCAATGTTGCCTTCTTGCAGCTCGATCCCCTCAGTTCTGACTACCTTCCCTCTCTTTGTTACCATCCGACTACACTTCTCCAGCCCAAATGACATCCCGATGTCATTGCTGTATAGCCTGGTAGTGTGGATCAGTGAATCGATGTCTCGTTCACTCTTGGCATACAGCTTGATGTCATCCATGTACAGGAGGTGGCTGACAACTGCTCCGTTTCGTAGTCGGTATCCATAGCCAGTCTTGTTAATGATCTCACTGAGGGGGTTCAGGCCTATGCAGAACAGCAGTGGGGACAGAGCATCTCCTTGGTAGATCCCGCACTTGATGGTGACTTGTGCTATGGGCTTGGAGTTGGCCTCTAGTGTTGTACGCCACATCCCCATTGAGTTCCTGATGAAGGCTCTTAGGGTCCTGTTGATCTTGTACAATTCTAGGCATTCCAGTATCCAGCTGTGGGGCATTGAGTCATAGGCCTTCTTGTAATCAATCCAGGCTGTGCACAGGTTGGTCAGTCTGGTCTTGCAGTCTCGGCTGACTGTTCTGTCTACCAGTAGCTGGTGTTTTGCGCCCCTGGTATTCTTGCCAATCCCTTTCTGTGCCCCGCTCATGTATTGACCCATGTGCCTGTTCATCTTAGCCGATATGTTGCCTGACAGGAGCTTCCATGTAGTACTGAGGCAGGTTATTGGTCGGTAGTTGGATGGGACCGGTCCCTTCTTAGGGTCTTTGGGGATCAGGACCGTCCGACCTTTGGTTAGCCATTCCGGGTGTCTCTCGTTAACTAGCAGCTGGTTCATGTGTGCTGCCAGACGCTCGTGGAGTGCAGTCAGCTTCTTCAGCCAGTAGGCGTGAACCATGTTGGGGCCTGTTCTCTTATTGTTCCCTTGCCACTGAGAGTACACCTTTGCTGATTCTGTGGAGAACAGCTGGTTTATTCTCCTGCCTTCTATCTCTCTGGTATACCTCCTCAAGCGGCTGGCCAAGGTTGTCAGTCTTTGCTTGGCAGTTTCCAAAGCCTCAGGTATGGACAGCTTGCTGTATTTCTTATGCACCTTCTTTGTCGCACCTTTCTGCAACTCCGTTAGTTGGCTAACCTCCCTCCGTGCTACTTTGATCTTGCCCTCTAGCCTCCTTCTCCATGGAAGGTACTGCTCCTTGTGGCTGTTCAACTTATAGACAAGGATCTCACTGATCACTGCTGCCGTATTGTAGATCAGCTTGTTAGTCTCGGTAAGTGTGGCTGTAGGTATCATCCGTAGTGCTGCATTAACATCATCTAGCAGACCTTCTGAGGGTACTTCACTGCTACGGGGGATCCAGGTTTCAAGCTTGGCCATGATCCTATTTTTCAGGTCAGTTCCTCTCGCACTCAATGATCCTTCTCCTATCGCACTTGGGGCTTTGTACCCAATCTCGGGTGGGGGTGATGATATCTCCCCCCTGACCTGGCATCCTGGCTCCCCCTTGCCGTAGCATTTATGTTGTACCTCGTCAATCATGCTATATATATATATATTTATATATATATACTTGCTGACTTTTTCTAATCACTCTATAAATGCTCTCCATTATGATGGTCTTACCTGTAAACATTGCTGTATACACCTGAATCTAGCGAGAGTGGATTCTGGAGTCTTCCCATCCTCCTGTTAGTGATCCTCCATCTGAATGGATGATAACAACCTTCTGAACAAATGAGCAGGTGTAGAAGGCTCTACTGGCCCAGATCTATGGACTAATTTCTGCTAATAACACCCATTAAATGGGGATTGTGAATGTATAATAAGTAGTACAGACATCTCAGGACACATCTTACGATTCAGCATATCAGTGATATCAGTATTATAGCAGGAGCAGCTTGGAGTCCAGTCTTCTTCAGGTGATCTACTAAATCTGTAAACATGGTTGTTATTATAGGGCAGCAGGGTGGTTAGCACTGTTGCTTCGCAGCAAGAACGTCCTGAGTTTAATTCCACCACCAGGCCGGGATCTTTCATGTTCTCCAGGTGTTTGCGTGGGTTCTCTGCAGGTATTCCGGCTTCCTCCCACAGTCCAAAAACATGCAGTTAGTGGGGTTAGGTTAATTTGAAAAACTAAACTGCCCATAGGTGTGAATGTGAGTGCGAAAGGTTGTCTGTGTCTATGTGTTAGACCTGCGACAGACTGGCAAACCTGTCCAAGGTGTACACTGACTCTCACCCTAAGAGAGCTGGGATAGGCTCCAGCGCCCCCCACAGCCCTGAAAAGGATAAGAAATAGATGGTTGGTTTTTCTTATATACAAAACTGAGATTCTCCTGTAAGTAATCACCTAAACTACATATGCATGTTTTGTGTGCTTTTAATGAAGGAATGGCCTGTAACTAAACAGAGAAACAGGTTAATAAAGAAAAAGAAATTTTTATGCAAAATTAGGCAAAGTGTTTCTAAAAATACATAAATCAATAAAGGACACACTTCTATGTGAACTAAAAATACGTTTACAAGATTCTTGTCACTTTCATATCACAAAGTTTTTAGATTGTGGACAAACTGAGCTGAGGTGCTTTAACCTCCTCTACATCCCTGTTAGCAGGATGAAGGCGCCCTCTTGTGTTGTGCATCACTTTCAGATTTCACTTGTTAACCTGCAGTAAGACAAAACTTCACTGAGCCTTCAGCAGCTTCAACATCATCAGTAAAGACAAATTTAAATATGTGTAATATCACACTGTGTCAGTTTGTTCACAGGAGTCACAACCTGTAACACTGATGCTGCATTCAAGGACCATTACAAACATCTGAAAGGACTTAAGAACATCAAGAAAATGTGACTTGTTTCTCTGTAATGAAGCTGTTTTAGTGAAGAAAGTTGAAAGGTCACAGAGCGACTGCTGAATCTTCTGCTCTAAACATGAACTCTGAACTTTGTGATGCTTCAGGAGGAAAACTGCTTCAGTTATTCTCTCAGATTAGTTTCATATTTTCTGCATCAGATTTGAGTGAGATCCTGGAATGAAGACAGAAGAAAAGACTTTGTTCAAAGTTTGATTTATAGTTAAACCTTCCAGTTTATTCACACAATAAAACATCAACACAATATATGAATTCATTCATTAAAATCACAGTTTTTCTCATTTGTTTGATTTTGACAAAAACAAACACAAACACACACACATGGTCTGCCATACTCATAAAGAGAAATGTCGACATTTTTCAATACAAATATTCCAGAAACATTTAGAGGGTAGAGAAGTTTACATTTTCATGTGGAGAAATATTTTAGTAAATGAAAATGATGCTGAGCAGTGATAGCCTCCATAAACAGTCACAGGAAAGATCTCCTTTAAAAACTCAGAAACATGAAGAGAACAACTAGAAGATGTATAGGTACCACCCATAATGTTTGACTGACAGCTGATCTCTGTGCAGAAATGATGGAGAGAAAATAAAATGAAACTAAAATACAGATTTAAACCCACAATATGAAAGACTTCAGTCTATTTCACTTTAATCAACTCAGCAGAGATTCCATTTTGCCAAATCCAAACTCCAGCATGTACAGCATAGTAAACCAAAAGTCCAGCATAGAGCGGCTGAGTGAATGTGGTCTGAACTCTGTGGAGGAGAGTCATGGTTTCAGAGACGCTGTAGAAGGACAAAATACCTGCTCTGTGATCCAGGTACACTCCTACTCTGGAGGAACGAGGACCTGAGACACGAGTTTGGATGTTGTTGTACCGAAATGTATAACTGTTGTTGTTACAATATAATGACCAAGATTTGTCATTATGTCCAAATCCACATTCACTCCCTGCTCTGCTGATATTCTTGTATGCGACTGCTACATAAACTCCTTCCCCTCTCCACTCCACCTCCCAGTAACAACGTCCAGTCAGACTCTCTCTACTCAGGACTTGACACGATCCAGTGAATCTGTCTGGATGATCAGAATAAGACTGTTGTTGATTCATTAATGTTGCTTTTCTGTTCCCCTCTGATAATAACAGCTGTTTGTGTGCTGTCTTTGGATCCAGTGTGATTTCACGTGAATATTTTAAGAATCCAGCTCTGGTCTTTGGCTCTGATGGATCTGACAGTAAAACATCCACTTCAGTGACTGTCAGTGAGATGTTTGTCCATTCCTCTCTCAGAATGTCCTGTAGTTTATCTCTGACCTCTGACACAGCTGCTGTCACATCCTCAAAGTAGCTCAGAGGACGGATATTGATGCTGGATGAGTCTGTAGACTCACTGAGTGCTGACAGTGAGGGGTAGTTGTGTAGAAACTGGATGTGATCCTCTGTGTGTGAGAGCTGCTTCAGCTCAGCATCTTTCCTCTTCAGCTCAGTGATCTCCTGCTCCAGCTTCTCCTCAAGCTCTTTGACTCGACTCACTTCAGTTTCCTGCTGGGATCTGATCTGCTGCTTCACATCAGAGCTTCTTTTCTGGATGAGATGGATCAGCTCAGTGAAGATCTTCTCACTGTGCTCCACTGTTTGATCAGCAGACTGATTGATGGCCTCCACCTCCTGTTGAAGCAGCTTCACATCTTTCTCTCTGTCCTGGATTCTCTGCTGGATGTTTTGTCGACTCACCTCCAGCTCTCTCTGCCTCTCAGTCCTTTCTGCTGCAGCTGAGACTGTGTCGTGGCCTTTATGTTCATCCACAGGGCAGAGATAACAGATACTCTGCTGATCAGTACGGCAGAACATCTTCATCACCTCATCATGACGAGAGCAGATGTTCTCCTGGAGCTTCTTGGAGGGCTCCACCAGCTTGTGTTTCTTTAATGGAGCCACATCATAATGAGGCTGAAGGTGTTTCTCACAGTAAGATGCCAGACAGACTAAACAGGACTTGAAGGCTTTCATTTTTCTTCCAGTGCAGACATCACAGGCCACATCTTCAGGTCCAGCATAGCAGTGATCAGCAGGAGCAGCTTGGAGTCCAGTCTTCTTCAGCTCCTCCACTAAATCTGCTAACATGGTGTTTTTCACCAGGACAGGCCTCGCTGTGAAAGTCTGTCTGCACTGAGGGCAGCTGTAGATTTTCTTCTTTTCCTCTTCATCCCAGAAGCTTTTAATACAGTTCATGCAGTAGCTGTGTCCACAGGGAATAGTCACCGGATCCTTCAGTAGATCCAAACAGACTGAACAGCAGAATTTTGTTTGGTCCATTTGATTCATGTGCTGTGCCGTTTCACCGTCTCTCAGTGACTGTCAGACAGTTTCACTTTCTCTGAACAGAAACAACCTCTGTGCTCTGAAGGGAAACAGATCTCTGCTCTTGTTCATCTCCTACAGGAAATGAGGCTCACCAGCAACTGCATTTACACCATGTTGTTTAGACCCATCCTGATACAGACACATCTGTGAAGGGAGGCACCAACGAGTCATAAAATGCTTATTTTATCAGTTCCAGGGTGTGTTATGTTTGATTTACAGTATGCAGTAAAAACTTTGACCTAGCTAACCTTGTTAATTTGTAACTCAGTTTCTACAAAATGCCTTTTATTGACGAGTTAATGAAAGCGTACTTCACGATCAGTTGTATTTATAAGGAATTAATTTTTCTTGCAGCACATAGACACAGCATGATGATAAGTACAAGGACCCTGAAAATATGGTGTAAAAAGCTACAACTGTTCAGAAGGAAAAAAAAAAAAAAAAAAAAAAAAAAAAAAAAAAAAAAAAAAAAATCACAAACTTGGAAGAGTTAGCCTGATTCTACAAAATGAAATGATAATGCACATGTGACCCGTGGTAGGTACCTATTTAAAATAGGACAGAGCCGTAGGCGCACAGTCAGTTAAAAAGAATTAAATTTTTAATACAAAATAAAAGTAACAATGTAACAGCGGCACTTAAAAACAATTAAAAACTTTACCTTATTTAAAAACGATAAAACTGTATGATTGCCCGTTTGACAGGACAAGCGCTGCGGGGAACCATTTAAGAACAAATCAACATAACAGGTTAAAAAGGGACGGCAACTGACACACGACCCCAAATGGGCAAAACGCTATGGAGAAAAACAAAAGCTTCAGTGCCGTCTTCACTCAGGCCCACCGCTGTGCATGCAGAAGCGGTGAGGAAAAAAAGGATTTGTTTTCCCTGCAGCGCCTTCACCGTTCGCGACAATATATATACATTTAAGAAAAGGGTTAAAATACTAAAAGAATCAAGATTTGTGGTGCCTACTGATACAGAAAAAATAAAACAAAAACAAAACAAAACAATCGACAGCCGCAACAGTCAGTCTGTCGACTTACACCAGTTTAAAACAAATTAAAACACACTGATGTGTCGGGTCCTTTGCCCGCAACCAGAAATCCACCGGGCAAAGCAGCAGCTCGGTACTCTGTGAATAAAAGGCAGGAGATCACTTATGCTGGACAATAAAACACAGGAATATTCCTCAACTGAATTGTTTTGTTACCTGTCCACAAGTTCGTGTCACACCCTAATAAATGTGGGTCAGTGGCGATGAAGTCCACTATACCGTTCTCACGGGAGCAATGTTTCCCACCTACAAGGGTGCACATAACTATAAACCTCTGCCAACAGCCAGAGCTCAAGTGGTACATTTTTGTGTACCTACCGTTCTAACAGAAGTTTAGGGGAGGACCCATATCAGACTTTCATAGACAGAAGTTAACACCAACTTGCCCAACTTGGACCACACACTTGCAGCTTCAGGTTTGCTGAGGAATACCTAATTGCCCACACCTGCGCTTATGAAAGGAGCACAGACCAGCTCCGCCCACCAGGGGCGGTTCCAAGTCTCCAGGTCTCACCTGTCACACACAGATGCAAGCATAACCATGTCTACATCCTTCTGGATTAAAGAGAATTTTGTGTTTTGTATCACAAAACCGGATAAGACGGCTGATCAACTCTTCTAAACTAGGCATTTTGTAGAGGGTTTAACTCTCAGTTCACTCCAAACTCCTCAGTCACCTCTCTGTCTGGACGCTGGTCATCACTAAAAAGTTTGCATTCTCCTCCTACAACCATCTCTTTGGATTCAGTCATCACTCTGCTCCTACCTGCCTGTCCTTCTGCCCGCTGTTCTGGAGATCAGCACAGACAAATCTGTGAAGGGAGGCACTAAAGAAATATTCTGGATGTGAGAAGAGCGAGGGTGTTTTTTTTTTTTTTGTTTGTTTGTTTTTTTTACAAGGTTTTAGAGCCTCCTTAAGATAGAACTATTTATTTTGAGGTTAAAGTTCTTTTTTTTTCTAGGAAAAAGTTGAAATATATGGAGATTACAGTTGTTGTTTCGAGATAAACTACCACGGCTGCTGTACCCTCAACAAAATGCTTTGTATAGATGAGTTAATGAAAGCGTACTTCTCGATCTATTTTAGTTATAAGAAAATCATTTTTCTTTCGCCAGATGAACGTGTAAAGAGTTTAAAATAGCTTCTCTCAAAATATAATATTGAAAATAATCAGAGAAAAATAGTCACCTCCAAGAATTTTTTCGTTATGTTTGTATTTGTTAACCTGTCATTTAAACATTCCTGTTGAATTATGGCAGTTTCAGGTAATGCTATTACACATGCGAACACTAGAGGGCACACAGCGCACTGGTGGTATCGAGCAGTGTTTTGGGGCACAGAGGAAGAATAAACCTTCCTGCTGTGAAGCTAACTCTAGCTTAACGTTCATGTCTTTTCTATTCTTTACCACAGGTTAGTAAATATGCATTAAAATAAATGTTCACTGCACCCCTTATGAATAGAAAAATGTTGTTTATTTGGTAATTTGCACAACTTGATAAAGGAAGTGGGTTGTTATGAGAATTGTGTGTAAATTGTGAGTTAAAGCTGCAGGTGAGATGATGCTAATGCTAGCTTAGTGGCTAATGTGGAATAGTGTTTGTGTTTGTGTGCGTGTGTTTGTGTGTGTGTGTGTGTGTGTGGCAGTTAACCTAAACCACATGAGAGACTGTGTTTGTTTTATACCAAAACCATTATTTTTGTAAGAAGTGAAACCATTAAAAAAAGAAGTTACATTGTCAGTACATTAGAAACACATGTCACAAATAATTTAGTGCTGTAACAAGTATTAAAATGATTAAAAACAGATTCATTTAATATGCTTTATAAATGTATTTAAAAAGGAAGTACAGGGAGCACAAGTGTGTTTGTGTGTCTGTCTTTATAAAGAATGCTATATTTTTATATATGATAAAGTTTAATGTTAGATATTGTAGTTGTAATATTTTGAATGGACTCAAGCAGCATGTTTTGTCAGAGTTGTGCTGAGAGATTTATATAGACTCTAGCAAAGGAAACTGTGGCCATGTATTGTAAATGGGACTGAAGCAGAAGGTCTTTCCTTTGCATTGAATGTAATGATTCCTGAAGCTGTTCAAAGACACTATTGTGAAGAACAAACCTTCCTGTGAAGATAACAGCAGCTCAATCTGTGTGCCTTCTCTATTCTTTACCACAGCACCACACGTTGTTGGCACAGGAAACCAGTTGCATCTGGTCAAAAAAAAACAAAAAAAACAATCTTGGCTGACAATGCACAGATTCAAGGATAACAATGGTTACACCCTTGTGGATTACAGAGGATGTATTTTGTATCACAAGACAGGATAAGATGGCTGATCAGTTTGTTTCACTAACTTATCTAAACATGGCATTTTGTAGAGGGTCACAGTGTCACAGTGCCTTCGCCCTGCAACTCCCTCGTTCCCCAAGTCTGTCTCATTGTTGATTACCTGTTTGCCACAGACCAAGTATTTCCTGTTTGCAAATAAAGTTTGTGAAATTCAAGAGAGTGCTTCGCATTGTGTCTGCATCTGGGTTCACGTTAACACAAAATGATCAATACCTTTTTTTTTGTCCTATCTGGCACTGTAGCAATCAGAATTATTGTCTGAAGGCCAAGAAAAATGCCCAACAGATTTACTTTCCCAAGTGGGCCTTTTGCTATACTGGTCCACTTGATTGTCATAGTTTGTTTGATCTTTATTAGTTATTTTTGTTCTAAATTATTGTAATCAGGCCAGACTGGACTCGGGGACGGGAAAGAAAAACGAGAAGGAAAGTTCGGAAGAAAGTTAACAGAAGGAGAGGGAAAGAAAAAGGAGAAAAGAGATGGAGAGAAAAGACAATGAAAATCTGCTTCATCACCTGCTGAAGGAAAGAAAAACAAAAACAACAAACAAAAAGAAAACAACATAGTAGCAAAATTAGAGCAACATCCAACATATGCATAGGTAACAGTAAATAATAAATGCTGAATCTTTTTAAGCAGTACACAAAATCGATAATGCTTGATATGTTGAGGCAGCAGCCACCCAAGATAGTGTGAGTCTGTAAGTACCTGCGTGCACACGTGAGTGTGTGAGCGCTGGTATTCATAAGGTTTCTCCATGCAAGTGTCTAATAGTACATATTCTGTCTCACGGGTATTTCTGAGGCATGTTTTTATAAGTTTGTTATATGACAGGTCAGAGTCATTTGTTCTGTAAGTAATGGGATCAATGTTTCAATGAGGTCTATTCCTGATCTTCTAATGGCAAACCTGCCATCTAGTGGGTTAATGGGGAAGCGCCAAGTGAGGGGATGAGATGAGTTTTTCTCCCAGCGCTCGACAGGGAAGGTCCATTTCTCCGTGTCTCTGAGAGTTCCTGCATCTGTTGCTCTTGAAAAGGCATCATCTGTAAGTGTCATCATCTATAAGTGTCATCATCTGTAAGTGTCATCATCTGTAAGTGTCATCATCTATAAGTGTCATCATCTGTAAGTGTCATCATCTGTAAGTGTCATCATCTATAAGTGTCATCATCTGTAAGTGTCATCATCTGTAAGTGTCATCATCTATAAGTGTCATCATCTGTAAGTGTCATCATCTGTAAGTGTCATCATCTATAAGTGTCATCATCTGTAAGTGTCATCATCTGTAAGTGTCATCATCTGTAAGTGTCATCATCTGTAAGTGTCATGGGCCTGGCTCTGCCACCCAGGGATCATGTGTTGTTTTTGGGTTTGATGTATATTTATTAGTTTCATTTGTCTTCTGGAATGCTTATGGTTGTTTGTTTGTGTGATCTGCTCCTGGTCCCTCGTTTCCCCGTGTACGAGTTGGAGTGAGTGTGTGTTTGTGTGTGTGCTGTGGTATGTTGGTTTTGCTGCCACACCAGGCTTGGAGAGTCTCCCGTCTTTGAGCCAGCCACACCTGGGATTAATCACTCACATGTTGCCGATGTGCCTAATCAAGGAGCCCTACTTAACAGAGCAGTGGAGCAGCAGTTGATGTGGGATTGTTATGCTAGGATCACAGTTAGTTCTTCAGCGCGTTGATCGCGGTTTCTGTTGTCTCCTGTGGAATAGTTTAAGTTTTTGTTGGACAGTGGATAGGACTGTATTAACTGTGGCGTCTCTCGCTCCTAGGTCAAATGCAGAAACGTGTGGAGGGAGCAGCACACTGTGTACATAGGCACCAAGGAGGACAAAACTTCACCACATATCAAGGAGAGGAATCACGGCCTGGGAATTGGGAACACACTGTGGATTGTTGGCACAGTTTCATAGCTTCTTGTAAATAAACGCTTTTTCCATTCAGAACGTTTCGCATTTGGGTCCTCCTTCAACCAACCCTGACGGTAAGTGTGGCGAAATGATTGATCTGACGTGGTTTGACGTGGGGTCACCCAGCAGCCATGGTGCAGAAGCCTGAAAGCCCTGCCCTCAGCCAGCCGCGCCAGAGCGAACCAGGCCCAGACGCCCGAGTTCCGAGGGCACACCACCGCCTGGAAGGGGCATGACCGGGCCACGGGCGCCAGGCCCCGTCAAGCAGCTGCGAGGATCGAGACGGGTACATATCTGAGCACCCAACAAACTGCCTGAGGCCCTGCAGCCACAGGGAGGCCCAGCGTCCCAGACCCTGACCAGCCCTCTGTCCCTGATAAATGATCAATACTTTTGGTGTCTTAATGTGGCTCTAATGCTCATTTGTATGTTTGATTACAGCATTCAGTAACAAGTCTGACCCACTTAAACTTTAATAGTTTAACTTTACTTTGACTCTTGTACACGTCCACATGTACACGGGTATTTTTGAAAACTGAGATTTTTCCATTTTATTTTATTTTTTTTTTAAAATCCCGTCCACATGTAAACATCATAAACGAAGGCAAACGCTTTTAGGAACATGCCAAAGCAACAGGTGGCGATATAATCCTAACTGTGTAGAAATGCTGGCCAATCAGAAGTCTAGAAGCTAGGGTGGGAAAGAGTAAACAATGATGGCGCATAGAAGCAGAACTGAGTCGTACCTGTAGACAGACAGCGAGGTGGAATTATTCCTCACTCGAATATAAAACAGCAAAAACACAAGAAAACGTGGACTGGGAGACTTGTCAGGGGAAATACGCCGACATTCACCATCTTTTTTTTAGAGCCATACCGTCTGAAATGTCACAAGAATTTTCTCATCGCAAGGAGGACATAACCAGGGCCATCATCACCACCAAGCTGAAGGCTAAAAATGGGGAAATGTAGGCAAGCGGTAGACTCCGGTCGAAAACGCCAGTTGGCAGAGTGGTCCTACTGTACTTCGAGCTGTGTGAACAGATATGGGGTGGCTCGCCAGCGATGACTGCCATTCAGTCAGCTATAGAAACAGCAGATGTTGACACAGCTTCTCATCATTTGGATTCTGCATCCACTTCATCTGCACCTGACATCTCGACTGTGGAAGTGTCAGATGTGTCTGATCACAGTCTGAGGACAGAGATTTGTCCACTTCTGTGGTGAAGGAGCGAAGACATCTACTTCATGTAAGTATGGCGTAAATATCGCTTTTTAAAATTGATTATGATAATAAGGTTAGCCTACCATACATGTATAAATGAATGTCCTACTTTATTTCAGTAGCCCAATTATAGATGCCTTTAGCACCTTTAAGTTTGACCTGGTAAAGATGCAGCTCAGCTTCATTTCTTTAACTACTGTGTAGCTTAACCTATGCAGAGTCATCATAATGACAGATTAATATTCATCTGAATCTGCAGTATAACTGTGTTGGTGTTGAATCCCTCCCTCAAAAATGTTGTGGAGTTGAAAGTAAAGGGAAAGAGAACACTTAAAATATTTAAGTACAACACTTCAGTAAATAATAATCTTGGTTTTCCACCACTGATCTATTTTAACATTTATTGTGGTTAATTTGTTTTTCATTATTTTATTCTACCACAGACAGGACAGCCTTAAAAGAAGACTTTCAACTGAGACACAGCTGCTGAATGTTGCAGAGGTGGACACACAGATGAAGAAAAGATGAAGGATATAATGGAGACATCTGAGAGGCGAGTTTCTGAACATTACAGTAAATTATCAGTCACTCTTGATAGACTTACAAGTTCAATTGCAGATGGATTTTTAATGCTAAGACGAGTCATCCACCACCACAGCCTTTCAACCTGCCACCATACCATGGTGGGCACATGTGGTGTACACACTGTACCTGGCACATTTCCACCCAACATATTATAATAACTGAGCAGCCAAGCAGCACACCTAGCCCAACCTTACCTTTGCAGGGAACAGGGCAGTTTTCCTTCACATGAGCACGAGCAGGATGATATTTGAAACAATCTGCATCATTACTTATGCTGGGCAATAAATAACTTATGTTGGAGGCTGTGTGGGCCGCATCTGTATGTTTTATTTATCATTTGAATTTATTTTCATTATGCTCCATGTTAAAACAGTGAAAATATGTTGTTGTTGTTGTTGTTGTTGTTGTTGTTGTTGTTTTTTTTTGTTCTTTTTTTGCATTTTAAGAATGCTCAACTGTTGGCATGTTAAATGTTTTCCATTAGCTGTTGTGCAACTCCAATGTTTTCTGTTCAAAACAGCACTTAAGTGTAAGAGGCCGTCCTTGTGCCCTCACAAAACCTTCTTTTATCCTACTTCTGAGAAGTTTGTTTCTTTATTGAAAGGCAGCTACTTTTGTATTCAAGTGGCTTCTTCTTTAAAAATGTTAATAACTAAAGACAGTATTTTGGATTTTGTCTCACTGGCTCTCTCCAGAGTTTATTCAGTAAAGAAATGAACTGAAATTTTTTACATGGGTGACAAAATGCATACAACATGTTAATAAAAGGTCTTATTCTCTGTAAACAACATTTAACTTAAGGTAAGGAGCCACTTTCTTTTTGAACATGTTCAGGATCACAGTGCACAGATTGTGAAGTGTCACACTCCCTGACTTACAATTTCTGTAGATATGACGGTGTCCTACAATAGAAGAGAAATCCTTTTTTATGGATCGAGGAATTGAGTAAGGACTCTCCTGACCCTCTTCCCTTCTGATGTCATGCAGTCAGCTCTGTGGTAAGTCTGTGTGGCTGGCTGCTTGTCCTTGTCCTGCTGAATTACTTCAGTGACTATATTCTCATCCATCATGTCCTTGTTGGCCTCACAGTAGTTATGGAGCACAAAACAGGCATAAATGACAAGGAGAAGTTCATTTAGATTAATGTCCATTGACCTTTGCAATGCTCCAAACCGTGCTTTCAGTCTGCCAAAAGCACATTCAATGACCATTCGAGCTCGACATAAGCATAGTCCAACATACTGTTCCTGAGCAGTGCTTCCCCGTTTGCGTATTCTTTCATTAGGTAAGGAAGCAATGGGTATGCTGGATCCCCAATAAGAAAAACTGGAATTGCCTCCTCATGTTCCACAATTTGTTTTTTTGGAAGAAGGAATCATGCCACTTTTCAAATGTGTGTTCAGCATGGAATTTGCAAAAATACATGTGTCGTGTACACTGCCTGGCTATTTCACCACAACATTAATAAATTAACTACCTGTAGTCACCGTTGGCTTGTATGTTCATAGAAAACCTCCCCTTCCTGTTAATATAGTCCATAGAATTTGTGGATGGTTGCTTTATTTCCACATGGGTCCCATCCACAGCACCAATACACTGAAGAATTCCATAGGCTCGGTTAAACCCGCTACAAGTTCCTCTACTTTGGACTCGGTGAGTGGTAACTGTATAAACACAGGGCCCAATGAACAGTAACTGCTGTACATACTTGTCTTACTATTTTTGACACCCCTTGCCTTGATAGACGAAAGCGTTTGCAGTCTTTCGTAACCTCCCCTCATCAGCTAAATAATAAAGTGTGCATTCAACTTCTTTTACAACACTAACGGTCAAACTCATTTCGGTTGTTTGGCCTTCGATGTGTGGATGAAGTGGCTGACAGAGAGCCAAAAGTGAAGTGCTCGACATGCAAAAATGTTCTCTCTCCATTCTTCTGGAAGAACCGTCTCACTTTCAAAGTTGTCCCACCAAGCGGTGGTCCGACCCGGTCTAGTCCAAAACCGACGACGTGGTTGGCGTCGGGATTTAGGTTGTGAGAGCGTCTGTGTAGAATTTAGAAGCCACGTCCAGAGTTCACTGTGACAACTGTCTTTCGAAATGGAGGGACAGTAACTGTGTGTATATGTAGCCTGTTAAAACTTCAGAGAGTAAAATTATCAGTAACTTTTGTCTAATTGTACAAATTCATCTTCCCGAAACAATAACGTGGCGCACAGCGTGATGTCAAAAAAGGCGCACACCTTTAACGTTGCATTTTCTCAGTTTTTCTCGTCCACACCTAAACGCTAAAACTGAGTTTTTGAAAATCTCCACTCTGGCAGGACTTTTTAAAAATCTCCTTTTTCAGTGACCCAAAACGCAGTTTAGTGTGGAGGAAAGGCCCAAACGCACAGAAAAATCTGTGTTTTCAAAAATACCCATGTACGTGTGGACGTAGCCTGTGATATTTGGCAGTCAACACCCAGGAATGTCAAACACTTCAGCAAAATATATGGAATTATAATGAATAAACTTTGTACTTAATATCACAATATTTTGTAATCTTACTTCCTTCAGCGAGGCTTCAAAACAATCTGACACCATCTCCACAGCGACACCTGCTGGCCAATTTGGTTATCGCCACATCTTGATAATGCTGTGAAACAGTGACACAGACGAGCCCTGCACAATTAAAACAAAGCTACTTATTATATCAGACAGTCAATAACTGTGATCAACACATTTTGGAGAAATTCTCACAGAACGAAGGAAAGAAAAATGATGAGACTGTTAAAGACAGCAATCTGTGAATGTAGTGATCAGTGTGCTTCAGCAAAGATCTCCATCTGTTAACATTCGTGTTGCTCACAATAAATCTATTTATAAAGTAACACATACAGAGAAAAGACTGCAGTGTTTACTATAATAACCACACAGGTTTACAGCTGTTTTTGGGCTCAAAGTTTGGATGTGTTTGGTTGACTTTTCAGTTTTCTGGGAGTTCGTGTCTGTCATCAGGTTTTTTCTACACCTGTCAAGCAAAGCTAGAAGCTGGCATAGTGTTAGCTTTGATTTTTAATCAACTTAATATTTATATATTTAAATGAAAAGACTAAATGTGTTGTCCTTCTTTATAAAAAGTTAACATTCATCACATTTTCTGACCAATCATAACACTCCATCTCACACACATCTTTAAATCATCCTCTGCTGAGCAGCCTGTGAAGCATGAAGAAACCTTCCTGAACTTTCCACTGCTGTGGATTTTCCATTTTCTAACATCATGTTTTGCTGTCAGTCTGGAGTTTTGGTTATAATGAACCTGCATTACTTCAGTTGTTTTTGAGTTATTCACAAAGAAGCATCAGTGAGAAAATAAACAGGAAAAAACTCTGTCGTGAAAAGAAGAAACAGATCACGTGTAATTAATGAAAGTGTTTTTCTAGCTTTTCTTTTTTACAGTATAAATATATTCTTCATGGTGACACAGTGAGTAACAGATTATAGTGAGGATGACGTCACATAATACTGAAAATAACATTTTCTGTTAACAACAGTAGAGGCAACAGAAGATTCACACTGATGGATGAAGCCCATCAGTGTGAATCTTCTCTTCTGCTACAACGTCACCTGCTGTCTTCAATCCTCCATACCCGACAGTAACAGCTGACTGTTGTGTTGAGCTTCTTTGTGAGATCTGTTAAATGTAAAGTTCATAAATCCACTACAATTTTTGTGAATGTATGTTTTTTTGTTCTCATTCCTGGAGCTACCAAAAAGCAGAGGTGGCAAAAGTGCAGACATTCTGTATTTAAGTAGAAGTACAAATACTCGTGTTACTCAACTAAGAGTAAAAAAGTTCAGGCTCTGAAATAAAGCTTCTGTGTAAGTTCAGTAAGAAAGATCTATGGTCTCACATCTGTCCGCTCCCAGGTGCTGCCGGCTGAATCTAAGCTTTATCACTTCCACTGTCAAGCTGTTTGTGTCATCACTGGTCTGGTCCAATCACATTCTCCCAGGCTTCTCCAGGCCAATCACCATTCATGCTGCGTACTTTAAATCTCACTGTGCATCTGTCATTCTCCTTCATAGACGCCTTTGTACAAAGCACCTCCTCCCCATTTCCACCTCTCATCACTCAAGCTTCATTCAAGTCACCTTCATCTTCATCAGCGAAGGCGGTCGCACTTCTCTCCTCTCCTCTCCCTTATCTTCCCTGCTTAGCTTCTTATGTCCTTGTCTTGTCTTGTGCTTTTTACTACCCTGGAACACTCTCTCACAGTCTGTGTCTAAAACCTAAAGAGAACTATGGACACACACAAACACATACACTTACACTGATAAGCATTCACTGTCCCCCCTCCCCTTCCAACGCCTTCGATGCTTACCTCCCCCATGATGTGGACATCGGGTCAACTGGCGGCGCAGTCGATAGGTTGCAGCAGTCCTAGATCAGATGTGCACACTGTGTTTATTGTGTTATGATATCCCCCCTACCCTACCCTGTGGCTTGTCATGTCTTTCATAATGTTGTGCTGTGGACATTCATGTGCTTTTTTTTTTTTTTGTGCAGAGGAGTTTTTTTGTTTCCTGCTCTCGTGCTGTCCTGCCATGGAAGCACAGCATGAGAGGAGGTCTCTTTTTTTCCTCTTGTATCGTCCCGTTGTTGTGTACATTTCGGTGTTCTTTTCTGTAACGCTACCGATCTCCGACTTGTAACCCCATGTGATGTCTGTGTTATGTGTGTAAGGTCGGGGGGGGGGGGGGGGTCCCATCTCACTGCAGGGCAACCTGCTTGTGACAAATAAAGCTGATTCTGATTCTGATTCTGATCTCCATCACCAGCATCTAGGCTCTGGGGGGTCCTGCTCTAATCCGTTTCACAGCTGGAGCTCCGTTCTGCAGAGAGACAGACCACCAAACACCTTGTATATTCTGTTCATCAATAAATCATGTTCCTTCTTTCTGATGATCTCTCCTTATTGAAATGTACTTAAAGTAAAAAAGTAAAAAGTTGCTCCTTAAAGGAAAATTCTACCATCAATTTTATGTAAAGGTAACTGAACCTGGTGCTATATTAATATTATAATAACAAATATTAGTACATTAAAATACAAATGTTGTTCAAATCTAAATTCCAATTCTAATAACTGTTAAATATCTCATCTGTAAAAAGCCTGTATTGAAAACAGTACAGCACTAAGGGTCCAGCAGAGCAGTGATATCAGTTTTACAGCAGGAGCAGTTTGGAGTCCAGTCTTCTTCAGCTGATTCAAGAAATCTGCAAACGTCATGTTTGTCATATTTGTACACAAAACTGAGTTTGTTGTGTAAATTATCAGCTAAACTAAATGCGAATTTTTGTGTTTCTAATGAATGAATGGCCTGAAACTAAACAGAGAAACAGTTTAATACAAAAAAAGTAATTTTAACACAATATTATGCAAAGTGTTTCTAAAATTATATAACTCAATGAAGGACACAGTTCTATGTAAAAATGATCTATGACACAATGCACTTTATGATAAAGGCTTTATTGAGCCTAAAAACATGGCAGAATGTAAAACATGTGGACAAACTGAGCTGAGGTGCTTTAACCTCCTCTACATCCCTGTTAGCAGGATGAAGGCGCCCTCTTGTGTTGTGCATCACTTTCAGATTTCACTTGTTAACCTGCAGGAAGACAAAACTTCACTGAGCCTTCAGCAACTTCAACATCATCAGTAAAGAGAGATTTAAATATGTGTAATATCACACTGTGTCAGTTTGTTCACAGGAGTCACAACCTGTAACACTGATGCTGCATTCAAGGACCATTACAAACATCTGAAAGGACTTAAGAACATCAAGAACATGTGACTTGTTTCTCTGTAATGAAGCTGTTTTAGTGAAGAAAGTTGAAAGGTCACAGAGCGACTGCTGAATCTTCTGCTCTAAACATGAACTCTGAACTTTGTGATGCTTCAGGAGGAAAACTGCTTCAGTTATTCTCTCAGATTAGTTTCATATTTTCTGCATCAGATTTGAGTGAGATCCTGGAATGAAGACAGAAGAAAAGACTTTGTTCAAAGTTTGATTTATAGTTAAACCTTCCAGTTTATTCACACAATAAAACATCAACACAATATATGAATTCATTCATTAAAATCACAGTTTTTCCTCATTTGTTTGATTTTGACAAAAACAAACACAAACACACACACATGGTCTGCCATACTCATAAAGAGAAATGTCGACATTTTTCAATCCAAATATTCCAGAAACATTTAGAGGATAGAGAAGTTTACATTTTCATGTGGAGAAATATTTTAGTAAATCAAAATGGTGATGAGCAGTGATAGCCTCCATAAACAGTCACAGGAAAGATCTCCTTTAAAAACTCAGAAACATCAAGAGAAGAACTAGAAGATGTGGAGGTACCACCCATAATGTTTGACTGACAGCTGATCTCTGTGCAGAAATGATGGAGAGAAAATAAAATGAAACTAAAATACAGATTTAAACCCACAATATGAAAGACTTCAGTCTATTTCAGTTTAATCATCTCAGCAGTGTCTCCAGGACCAACTAAATTATCGTAAAGCCAGAGTCCAGCATAGAGCGGCTAGAGCGGTATTTGATTGTTTATTACTGGTGCAAACAATTCATTTATTCATGGTGCAAATATATAGTAGACTCAGGAGTTTAACTCAGTTTTCTTGGCCTTTGTTTATCGTTTCATTTAAAATCTTAATGGGTAAAGATCATCATAATTACATATGAAATTATATGTACAAATTATATGTTCCATTACACTATTAACAGCACAGATTATACAGCAAACATCAGATTCATGGATGGAGCCAGAGGCTAAATGACTGTTCAGTCCTCTTTAGGAAACGATCTTCATATGACGACAAACACGACAACAATCAGCTGTCAAACTGTACAAGAAGTTCACAGTAATGTAAAAGAAGTTATATCACTTTATTTTTAAATGTACGCACTCAGGGTCAGGACTGAAGACGCTGATCGAGAAAATACTCTAAATATAAATATTCACCTAAACATTCAAAATTATTCAATTGCATGAAAAGAAATATGAACTCTCTACAATACTGGCTTCTGATTGGTTGAAAAAGCAGGTGCTGAACTTCAGAAGAGCTAAACCTGCAAAACTGTGTAAAACCAGAGTGGATGCTGCCCTCTGACCTTTCAGAAGTACGATCTTTTTATGAAGACACAGAGGCAGAGTTATTATTCATCACTTTAAAGATGATATTCGTTATATGTTCTTCACTCGTTGTCTAGTAAAGTCCAGAGAATGAGACACATCATTTCAAAACATACAGCTGCATGTTAGAGATCACAGAGTTCTTCAGTCTTATGAGAACTCATGGAGACTAAATGTCAGACACATCAACAGTAAATGTCGTTCCTCCCCCCGTGAGTTTGTGTCCTCCACACTTGTTTACACCAACATCTGAGGTTTGAACAGTGAGCAAAACCACATGTTACAAAGCTGCTGAGCTACTGAATACTGGAATATTTCATTCAATATCACCATCTGACCAAAGGACAAACACAGAGAGGATTAGAGCGCCAAACTTTGTTTCAAACTGTTTCAGATTTTAGAGGCAAAAAGCAGAATTTCTACCTGGACAAAGAAATCAAAGCAGGAGAAAAACAAGCTTTTTACATTTATTCAAAGGCATTATGTGAATGTACTCTGAGCCACAGCCTCCTAAAGTAAAGACATTTTATCATCTAAACCAGACAGAGTCATGTTTTCAGCAGTGTCTGTATCCTCCATATAGACCATGCCATGGTCCACCTCGGGTGACCAGGTGTCTGACTTTATGTGGGACTACACAGCGCTCAGTCCTTGTTTCCCTGTGCCACACACACATTGAGCCAATGTCCAGTTTTTTTATTGACTCTAGTTTCTGTCGATCGGTAGGCCCACAAAAAATCCCTGTACAGGAAGTAGATTTCATCTCTCTGATAAAAGGAGTTCTAATCCCTGATCCTGTGAGTCTGACCCAGTAGATAATATTTATATGATCATATTTATGCCTTTGTTGTTTCACAAAGGGTTAAAAACATTCACAGGTTGGACTGTGGTTCTCCTTTTAGCGTCTCTGCTGGAATTTTAACTGTGAACCTCTTAGATCCAAACTTCTGAACTGCTCATCTCACAGAGGACAAAAGGGAAGAACCCCGAATCTCTTCTTCACCTCACTTTTATACCTGCTCACCCTTTCTCCCCCCTTCCCTCACTGGACGTCACATCTTCACACTTGGGCCAATCAAGTTGTTAATCATCCGATGTCCACCCACACCTCATCTCTCTCTCTCTCTGATTTACAAGATTTACCACAAAGTTTAAACTTTAAAATCACTTCATTACTTTTTCTTTCTTATTCTTAACATAGAAAATTCACATTCAAAAACTTAACACAGAATAAAACAGAGTAGCCCAGTAGTGGGACATGGTTCCAGCAACTCTGATGGTGACGGCCCGTTTGAAGCTGAAGCTCCGGCACGTGTGTCAAAAAAATCAACACACTGCTTCAGAAACACTGTGCTGAGGCTTGGTTTGACTGAACAGAGTCACGTGATCAATGACGTCTGAAGCTTCATTCAGCACGTCACTGCTTCAGTACCTGATTCAATGATTTATAAGGAATTGAATCATTGGTGGGATTTGTGCTGTGTTTTGGTGATTTTGTGAGAGTGAATCAGTGTGCGACATAATTATAGACATGGAGCCAGGAAGAGAGGACGCTCTGCCTGTTCCTAAATAAAAAACAGTTCATCAGCAATTCTGCTCCCAGGTCTAAAATGTACATAAGAAATATGATGTACACATAATCGTAATTATATAACTTATAGTATGTTATATATAAACGTACCAGTCTGCTGGTTAATTACATAATCAGGTGGAGGCAGTGACCTCACAACCTCCTATAAGCTTTAAGTTAAGGTTACTTTATTTATACCCATAGGTAAATTTGCTTTACAGAACAATGACAGCATTTGACCTCCCTTCACAAACACACACACCTAATGAAACCTGACAAAACACATATTTAGTAATTAAACAAAATGAATCAAATCAAAAACAGTTCTTATTGAGTTCAGTGACAGCAGCAGGGACAAAGCTGTTTTTATAATGCTTTGTCCTGCATCTTGGAACTAGAAACCTCTGTCCTGAAGAAAGAAGCTAAATCCACCCGTAGAGGATGGGAACCATTTTTAAGGATTGATTAAGCCATCTGTGGTACCTGTTTAGAGTACAGGGAGTCTAAACAGGCCTGTGACTCATCTATCAGACGACTGGACCATCTCACTAACTGATTCAGTGAATGTTTCTCTGTGACAGAGGTCTGACTGAACCATGCCACCAAACAAAAACATAAAACAGACTCAATAAAAGTATAATAAAACTATTTTAGAAAATTAAAACCTGTTTTGTCCCTAATCTCAGGAATCACTGTAAAACAAAGTTAAAATCTTTCAGTCAATGTGGAAATGAACAAGTTTCCTGAGGCAGTAAAGGCACTGGTGACCCTTTTTACAGACCGATTTGCAATAAAAGTTCAGTTTTTCATTGATTATGGTCCCAAGATATTTATATGATTGCACTTGCTCTATTTTCTGACCTTTAATTAAAGTGACTCTGAGCCCATTTTGTTGTTTCCTAAAATCAATAACCATATCTTTTGTTTTAGAAATGTTCAATTGGAGATAAGACTCCTCCCACCACTGAACAAAGTCATCAATGATTGGACCGTGGTGAGTTTCACCCTCTTTCAGTAAGCTGACAATAACAGAGTCATCTGTAAATTTAATGATGGCCCTGTTTTCATATCTGCTCTGACACATGTTTGTAAAGAGAATGAATAATAAGGGCGATAAGAGACACCCTGGAGGAGAAGCTGTGGAGGAGAACACTGGGTCAGACAGAACCCCGTTTATTCTCACTCTTTGTGACCTGTCAGTTAAAAGATCTAAAATCCAGCAAACCAGGTTTTTCCTGATTTCAAACTGTTCTAAAAGTCTTTTAATTAAAATATGGGGCTGTATTGTATTAAAAGCCAAAGAAAAATCAATGAAAAGAAGTCTTGCAAAAGTCCCTTTACTCTCTACATGTTTAAGAATCAGATTAGAGTCAAAAGCGCGTCCTGCACTCCTCTGTTGGGCCTGTACGCAAATTGCATTGGATCCAGCTGATATTCAATCTCTTCCATAATCACATTTCTGATGATTTTTTCAAAGACTTTCATGACAACTCAGGTGAGGCAACAGGCCTGAAGTCATTCAGGACGTTTGGACGACTAGATTTAGGGACATGAACGACGACAGCTTCCTTCCAAAGCGAGGGCACATTTTGTATTTGAAAGGATTTATTAAAAATAACCTGAAATTTAGGACTGAGCTCTTTAGCACAAGATTAAATTAGGCAGCACTAATGTTATCAGGGCCCTGGCTCTTGTTCACATTAACTGTATGAAAGGCCTTTTGGACATCGCTGAGTTCAGTGATGAAGTGTTGAGTATCTTTCAGTTTCTGTTTCAGTTCAGAAGAACTAAAACGAGCATAAAGCAAATTCAAATCTCTGTCTGACTTAAAACCGTCTAAAATGATCTGACTGCTGCTCTGGGGATTTTGAAACACTGATATAGTTTTTTATACAAGTCCAGGCAGACCCAACATTTTTTGCAGCAAATTTGCTTTCAAGAAGGTTTTTGTAGATCTGTTTTGCTTTCAAGATCTCGATTTTCAAGTCTTTGGTGACTGCCTGAAAGTCAGTAACAGCCCCCTCTTTAAAAGCCTGTCTCTTTTTCCTTAAACAGGATTTGATGCATTTGGTGACCCATGGCTTATTGTTAGGGTACACTTTAGCACGCTTAAGGGGTATAATCATGTCTTTACAAAAAACTGCATATGAGCTAACATCCACCAAAGCATCAAGACTGAATAAAAACTTCCCAATCTGTAAATTTAAAACATTCCTGCAAGGTAAGCACAGATTCTTCTGACCACATGATTGATTGATGATAACATAATTTTTTCACCCCCCAAAAATTCATGTTCAAAGCAACATATCAGCCCGATATCACACAGAACTGTCACATGACATCAAACACAAGCTGTCAGCTCTGCAGAGTGGGCAATCATAATGAAGCAGTTCATTATAAGCTGCAGACTCAAGCTGCTCTTCATATATTTGTCCACCAGATGTCACCAAACAGGACTGTGATGAAAGCTTCGAGTAATGAACCGTTTTTCATTACAAGCTTGGCCAACTGACTACAATCTACAATAAACTAATATGACTTTTCAATCCTCTCTTCAATCACTTGGTACCACCAGGAACCTTTAAATGGGCCCTCAAGCTGCCTGGAGACTGTTTTGTCGTGCACATCAGAGAAACCACAGGTAAGACAATCTTATCCAAAAGGTCAGTGTAACAGTGTTGTTTTCCACCAGCTTAACCAGACTGCCCATACTAACTGAAATTTCTTTTCCCAGGCAGACATTAAACAGCAGCAGCTGGAAAACTGGAAAACCTAAAGCCAAATAATCAATAAAATATAAACTTTTGTATGAGTGAGTATTGATAAACTGAGCATAATTAAATCTCAGTGAAACCACATATAAGTTCTGGTAACTGGCACATATTTATGTTTAATATGTTGTTTTATATTTTGATCAGTTTCAGGTGTTTGTGCGACTGTGTTAACCATCAGTAAAACCACATATAAATCACACTTCTGTGTTTAACAATTACAACACTTGATGCTGTTTTTCTGATTCAGGATTATGTGTGTGATGAGTTGGCCACACAGTTCTTATCTTTCTGCTTCACACACACACAAAACTGCCGAGGTTGAAGCTTCAGTCTCTTTCTACCCCAGGTCTCACCACATTTCCAAAATGTAAACTCTGAGTCTCATAAGAAATGTGGTTCAAAAAGATGTGCTGATCTATGAATGCATCCTTACTGAAAGCTAAAGATGTCCAGCAGACAAAAACAGCAGCTGAATGAACAGTTATCATGAGCGAGTGTACAAACACTATCACAGGAAATAACAGAAATAAACTGTAGTTTCCATTTATACCTGTAGTGTTTTTTCAGCTCGATGTCATCTTCCAATATGTAAAAATATGATTTCATTGTATCTTAAACAAATACAAACTTTTTTCTTTCCCCCAGAATTTAGACAAATGAACAAAAAATAAATGATTATTTATTTAGGTATTAAAATAGGAAAAATCAGTTTAAATTAGAGTACCATTAAAACAAGAAATTAGCACAGAAATGCCAAAACACAAAAACAGAACAATAAAGTGTCTTTAAAGATGATTCAAAAACAGTTGTAGGAGCAGTTTTATGAACCATGTTCTGTTAATATACTGACTAACCAGCAGCAACACTCTGACTCAGTGTTTCCATCTGTGTTTATTTCCATCTTTACAGTCAGGCATAAACATCTCACAGCAGCTGGAAAAACCAGTGAGCACACTTTAGAGGAAAACAGTGAAAGTTTCTGTTCAACTGTAAAATATTCTCTGTAATGTAAATTGTTCTGCTCTCTGACAAACCATCAGAGGTGCAGCACGTGTATCATTTGGTGTTTGAAGCAGAAACAAAAGCAAAGAGTTAAAGGAAGACACATTTGAAGAAGAAGGAAAATGAAAACAAGACGTCACTGAGCAACAACCTGACAGAACGAGAGCCAACAGTTTACTATCAGAACTGAGGCTGATCATTAACAGGGAGCAGCAGGTAACAAGGTCATCAGCAGTGGAGGAAAGTATGGAAGTAATACTCAGCTTCATATTTGAAGATACTCGAGTATCTTAGCTGCAGGTCTGGAACAATGGTTTTATTTCCTTTCCCATTAAACATCTCACACAGCCCCTCATCTGTGACCCTTAGCAAACCCACTGGATATCTACCTGTACATAAAGGAGATCAGATCAGTTCCATCTAGACCAGCTGTAACAGGAAAATGCTGCTTACACTTTGATGCATCAGTTTCAGTTTGTCATATAAGACAATATATCAGATTGAGGCATTATTTTCCTGCAGTGAGTAAATCTACTTTGTACTTTACTCTTTTCTTTTAGGTAAAGGGTCTAAACAGTACTTGTACACTGTGGAAATCCCATAAGAACGTCTCCTGAACTCTGAAAAATAACAAAACAAAGACTAAAAAGAGGTCATGGGTGCTGATGATGATGATGATGAAGACGAGGAGTAGCATGCATTTAAAAAGTGACTGATGTCCTAGAATACAACAGAACAGTGTCTCTACAAACTTATGAAAACATGACAGTCTTGCATTAGTTTGTATTCTTATGATTTCAAAAAAAGAGGGAAAAATCTCCTTGAAATCCACAATTCCTTTTTGTTGTTTCTTAGTGTGTGACGTATTTTATTGCCTTTATGATTGGTGCAAACAGTTTCCTGATTCATAATGGAAATAGATTTTAGACACAGGAGGAGCACGCAGTGATCAGCAGGAGCAGCTTGGAGTCCAGTCTTCTTCACCCTGAGGAGGGACATATATGCAGGAACAGTTGTCATAACTGTTACAACCACCAGATGGCGAAAGAGTCCCACTGCAACTTTAAGCCATGAAGGATGTGTCTTGATGTTTGCTTGTGATAAATCTGCTTTATGTGAGTCTTTTTCAGAAAGTAACAGTAATATGTCTGATTATATGTCTTTAATCAGTAAAGTCTCGCTTTGCTAGAAATCAATGAATAAATAATAAAATTGTAAACATGCAGCTGTATGTTAGAAGTCAAAGGGTCCTTAAGTCTTCTGTAAATTGACGGGGATCAAATGAAGGACACAAGTATCTGTTCTTACTCTAATAAATGCTGCTTTAATATCCAACAGACTATTTTCCTTCCTCATCAGCAGTAAACAGCTCGACTCCGTCTGTGCATTTGTGTCCTCCATACTTGTTCACACAGACATCTCAGGCTTGATGCCACGATGGAGTGTAGAAACCTGACAACCCTCTGACTCATGTTCAAATGTTCAAGGACATTTCTCAGGATCATGTATGACCCCTTTTGGAAACTTGGACTTTCATTAATAATATTTGTGTTTCTGAGTCATTTTTGTGGAGACTTCTGTCCAACGTCGTGTCCAAATGAAGCCTGAAGCTTTTCTTCAGCCTCTTGTCAGATGGTCAGCAACAAAACTCTGTTCCAACCAATGTCTGATAAGAGATGAGACACAGCAGCTGAGCAAATGATCATTTCATGCTGAAGACATCCTCAGACAGAATTAAATACATACATAAACACAGCCTGGTGCCAATAACACAGCTAATGACACTGCTGTATCACTGGCTTTACTGATTAAAGACCATATCTGAAGGAAATCTTTGAACACAACAGAAAGTGACCTTTTAAACCTGCGACACTGATGCTGCATTCAAGGACCATTACAAACATCTGAAAGGACTTAAGAACATGAAGAAAATGTGACTTGTTTCTCTGTAATGAAGCTGTTTTAGTGAAGAAAGTTGAAAGGTCACAGAGCGACTGCTGAATCTTCTGCTCTAAACATGAACTCTGAACTTTGTGATGCTTCAGGAGGAAAACTGCTTCAGTTATTCTCTCAGATTAGTTTCATATTTTCTGCATCAGATTTGAGTGAGATCCTGGAATGAAGACAGAAGAAAAGACTTTGTTCAAAGTTTGATTTATAGTTAAACCTTCCAGTTTATTCACACAATAAAACATCAACACAATATATGAATTCATTCATTAAAATCACAGTTTTTCCTCATTTGTTTGATTTTGACAAAAACAAACACAAACACACACACATGGTCTGCCATACTCATAAAGAGAAATGTCGACATTTTTCAATCCAAATATTCCAGAAACATTTAGAGGATAGAGAAGTTTACATTTTCATGTGGAGAAATATTTTAGTAAATCAAAATGATGATGAGCAGTGATAGCCTCCATAAACAGTCACAGGAAAGATCTCCTTTAAAAACTCAGAAACATCAAGAGAAGAACTAGAAGATGTGGAGGTACCACCCATAATGTTTGACTGACAGCTGATCTCTGTGCAGAAATGATGGAGAGAAAATAAAATGAAACTAAAATACAGATTTAAACCCACAATATGAAAGACTTCAGTCTATTTCAGTTTAATCATCTCAGCAGTGTCTCCAGGACCAACTAAATTATCGTAAAGCCAGAGTCCAGCATAGAGCGGCTAGAGCGGTATTTGATTGTTTATTACTGGTGCAAACAATTCATTTATTCATGGTGCAAATATATAGTAGACTCAGGAGTTTAACTCAGTTTTCTTGGCCTTTGTTTATCGTTTCATTTAAAATCTTAATGGGTAAAGATCATCATAATTACATATGAAATTATATGTACAAATTATATGTTCCATTACACTATTAACAGCACAGATTATACAGCAAACATCAGATTCATGGATGGAGCCAGAGGCTAAATGACTGTTCAGTCCTCTTTAGGAAACGATCTTCATATGACGACAAACACGACAACAATCAGCTGTCAAACTGTACAAGAAGTTCACAGTAATGTAAAAGAAGTTATATCACTTTATTTTTAAATGTACGCACTCAGGGTCAGGACTGAAGACGCTGATCGAGAAAATACTCTAAATATAAATATTCACCTAAACATTCAAAATTATTCAATTGCATGAAAAGAAATATGAACTCTCTACAATACTGGCTTCTGATTGGTTGAAAAAGCAGGTGCTGAACTTCAGAAGAGCTAAACCTGCAAAACTGTGTAAAACCAGAGTGGATGCTGCCCTCTGACCTTTCAGAAGTACGATCTTTTTATGAAGACACAGAGGCAGAGTTATTATTCATCACTTTAAAGATGATATTCGTTATATGTTCTTCACTCGTTGTCTAGTAAAGTCCAGAGAATGAGACACATCATTTCAAAACATACAGCTGCATGTTAGAGATCACAGAGTTCTTCAGTCTTATGAGAACTCATGGAGACTAAATGTCAGACACATCAACAGTAAATGTCGTTCCTCCCCCCGTGAGTTTGTGTCCTCCACACTTGTTTACACCAACATCTGAGGTTTGAACAGTGAGCAAAACCACATGTTACAAAGCTGCTGAGCTACTGAATACTGGAATATTTCATTCAATATCACCATCTGACCAAAGGACAAACACAGAGAGGATTAGAGCGCCAAACTTTGTTTCAAACTGTTTCAGATTTTAGAGGCAAAAAGCAGAATTTCTACCTGGACAAAGAAATCAAAGCAGGAGAAAAACAAGCTTTTTACATTTATTCAAAGGCATTATGTGAATGTACTCTGAGCCACAGCCTCCTAAAGTAAAGACATTTTATCATCTAAACCAGACAGAGTCATGTTTTCAGCAGTGTCTGTATCCTCCATATAGACCATGCCATGGTCCACCTCGGGTGACCAGGTGTCTGACTTTATGTGGGACTACACAGCGCTCAGTCCTTGTTTCCCTGTGCCACACACACATTGAGCCAATGTCCAGTTTTTTTATTGACTCTAGTTTCTGTCGATCGGTAGGCCCACAAAAAAACCTGTACAGGAAGTAGATTTCATCTCTCTGATAAAAGGAGTTCTAATCCCTGATCCTATGAGTCTGACCCAGTAGATAATATTTATATGATCATATTTATGCCTTTGTTGTTTCACAAAGGGTTAAAAACATTCACAGGTTGGACTGTGGTTCTCCTTTTAGCGTCTCTGCTGGAATTTTAACTGTGAACCTCTTAGATCCAAACTTCTGAACTGCTCATCTCACAGAGGACAAAAGGGAAGAACCCCGAATCTCTTCTTCACCTCACTTTTATACCTGCTCACCCTTTCTCCCCCCTTCCCTCACTGGACGTCACATCTTCACACTTGGGCCAATCAAGTTGTTAATCATCCGATGTCCACCCACACCTCATCTCTCTCTCTCTCTGATTTACAAGATTTACCACAAAGTTTAAACTTTAAAATCACTTCATTACTTTTTCTTTCTTATTCTTAACATAGAAAATTCACATTCAAAAACTTAACACAGAATAAAACAGAGTAGCCCAGTAGTGGGACATGGTTCCAGCAACTCTGATGGTGACGGCCCGTTTGAAGCTGAAGCTCCGGCACGTGTGTCAAAAAAATCAACACACTGCTTCAGAAACACTGTGCTGAGGCTTGGTTTGACTGAACAGAGTCACGTGATCAATGACGTCTGAAGCTTCATTCAGCACGTCACTGCTTCAGTACCTGATTCAATGATTTATAAGGAATTGAATCATTGGTGGGATTTGTGCTGTGTTTTGGTGATTTTGTGAGAGTGAATCAGTGTGCGACATAATTATAGACATGGAGCCAGGAAGAGAGGACGCTCTGCCTGTTCCTAAATAAAAAACAGTTCATCAGCAATTCTGCTCCCAGGTCTAAAATGTACATAAGAAATATGATGTACACATAATCGTAATTATATAACTTATAGTATGTTATATATAAACGTACCAGTCTGCTGGTTAATTACATAATCAGGTGGAGGCAGTGACCTCACAACCTCCTATAAGCTTTAAGTTAAGGTTACTTTATTTATACCCACAGGTAAATTTGCTTTACAGAACAATGACAGCATTTGACCTCCCTTCACAAACACACACACCTAATGAAACCTGACAAAACACATATTTAGTAATTAAACAAAATGAATCAAATCAAAAACAGTTCTTATTGAGTTCAGTGACAGCAGCAGGGACAAAGCTGTTTTTATAATGCTTTGTCCTGCATCTTGGAACTAGAAACCTCTGTCCTGAAGAAAGAAGCTAAATCCACCCGTAGAGGATGGGAACCATTTTTAAGGATTGATTAAGCCATCTGTGGTACCTGTTTAGAGTACAGGGAGTCTAAACAGGCCTGTGACTCATCTATCAGACGACTGGACCATCTCACTAACTGATTCAGTGAATGTTTCTCTGTGACAGAGGTCTGACTGAACCATGCCACCAAACAAAAACATAAAACAGACTCAATAAAAGTATAATAAAACTATTTTAGAAAATTAAAACCTGTTTTGTCCCTAATCTCAGGAATCACTGTAAAACAAAGTTAAAATCTTTCAGTCAATGTGGAAATGAACAAGTTTCCTGAGGCAGTAAAGGCACTGGTGACCCTTTTTACAGACCGATTTGCAATAAAAGTTCAGTTTTTCATTGATTATGGTCCCAAGATATTTATATGATTGCACTTGCTCTATTTTCTGACCTTTAATTAAAGTGACTCTGAGCCCATTTTGTTGTTTCCTAAAATCAATAACCATATCTTTTGTTTTAGAAATGTTCAATTGGAGATAAGACTCCTCCCACCACTGAACAAAGTCATCAATGATTGGACCGTGGTGAGTTTCACCCTCTTTCAGTAAGCTGACAATAACAGAGTCATCTGTAAATTTAATGATGGCCCTGTTTTCATATCTGCTCTGACACATGTTTGTAAAGAGAATGAATAATAAGGGCGATAAGAGACACCCTGGAGGAGAAGCTGTGGAGGAGAACACTGGGTCAGACAGAACCCCGTTTATTCTCACTCTTTGTGACCTGTCAGTTAAAAGATCTAAAATCCAGCAAACCAGGTTTTTCCTGATTTCAAACTGTTCTAAAAGTCTTTTAATTAAAATATGGGGCTGTATTGTATTAAAAGCCAAAGAAAAATCAATGAAAAGAAGTCTTGCAAAAGTCCCTTTACTCTCTACATGTTTAAGAATCAGATTAGAGTCAAAAGCGCGTCCTGCACTCCTCTGTTGGGCCTGTACGCAAATTGCATTGGATCCAGCTGATATTCAATCTCTTCCATAATCACATTTCTGATGATTTTTTCAAAGACTTTCATGACAACTCAGGTGAGGCAACAGGCCTGAAGTCATTCAGGACGTTTGGACGACTAGATTTAGGGACATGAACGACGACAGCTTCCTTCCAAAGCGAGGGCACATTTTGTATTTGAAAGGATTTATTAAAAATAACCTGAAATTTAGGACTGAGCTCTTTAGCACAAGATTAAATTAGGCAGCACTAATGTTATCAGGGCCCTGGCTCTTGTTCACATTAACTGTATGAAAGGCCTTTTGGACATCGCTGAGTTCAGTGATGAAGTGTTGAGTATCTTTCAGTTTCTGTTTCAGTTCAGAAGAACTAAAACGAGCATAAAGCAAATTCAAATCTCTGTCTGACTTAAAACCGTCTAAAATGATCTGACTGCTGCTCTGGGGATTTTGAAACACTGATATAGTTTTTTATACAAGTCCAGGCAGACCCAACATTTTTTGCAGCAAATTTGCTTTCAAGAAGGTTTTTGTAGATCTGTTTTGCTTTCAAGATCTCGATTTTCAAGTCTTTGGTGACTGCCTGAAAGTCAGTAACAGCCCCCTCTTTAAAAGCCTGTCTCTTTTTCCTTAAACAGGATTTGATGCATTTGGTGACCCATGGCTTATTGTTAGGGTACACTTTAGCACGCTTAAGGGGTATAATCATGTCTTTACAAAAAACTGCATATGAGCTAACATCCACCAAAGCATCAAGACTGAATAAAAACTTCCCAATCTGTAAATTTAAAACATTCCTGCAAGGTAAGCACAGATTCTTCTGACCACATGATTGATTGATGATAACATAATTTTTTCACCCCCCAAAAATTCATGTTCAAAGCAACATATCAGCCCGATATCACACAGAACTGTCACATGACATCAAACACAAGCTGTCAGCTCTGCAGAGTGGGCAATCATAATGAAGCAGTTCATTATAAGCTGCAGACTCAAGCTGCTCTTCATATATTTGTCCACCAGATGTCACCAAACAGGACTGTGATGAAAGCTTCGAGTAATGAACCGTTTTTCATTACAAGCTTGGCCAACTGACTACAATCTACAATAAACTAATATGACTTTTCAATCCTCTCTTCAATCACTTGGTACCACCAGGAACCTTTAAATGGGCCCTCAAGCTGCCTGGAGACTGTTTTGTCGTGCACATCAGAGAAACCACAGGTAAGACAATCTTATCCAAAAGGTCAGTGTAACAGTGTTGTTTTCCACCAGCTTAACCAGACTGCCCATACTAACTGAAATTTCTTTTCCCAGGCAGACATTAAACAGCAGCAGCTGGAAAACTGGAAAACCTAAAGCCAAATAATCAATAAAATATAAACTTTTGTATGAGTGAGTATTGATAAACTGAGCATAATTAAATCTCAGTGAAACCACATATAAGTTCTGGTAACTGGCACATATTTATGTTTAATATGTTGTTTTATATTTTGATCAGTTTCAGGTGTTTGTGCGACTGTGTTAACCATCAGTAAAACCACATATAAATCACACTTCTGTGTTTAACAATTACAACACTTGATGCTGTTTTTCTGATTCAGGATTATGTGTGTGATGAGTTGGCCACACAGTTCTTATCTTTCTGCTTCACACACACACAAAACTGCCGAGGTTGAAGCTTCAGTCTCTTTCTACCCCAGGTCTCACCACATTTCCAAAATGTAAACTCTGAGTCTCATAAGAAATGTGGTTCAAAAAGATGTGCTGATCTATGAATGCATCCTTACTGAAAGCTAAAGATGTCCAGCAGACAAAAACAGCAGCTGAATGAACAGTTATCATGAGCGAGTGTACAAACACTATCACAGGAAATAACAGAAATAAACTGTAGTTTCCATTTATACCTGTAGTGTTTTTTCAGCTCGATGTCATCTTCCAATATGTAAAAATATGATTTCATTGTATCTTAAACAAATACAAACTTTTTTCTTTCCCCCAGAATTTAGACAAATGAACAAAAAATAAATGATTATTTATTTAGGTATTAAAATAGGAAAAATCAGTTTAAATTAGAGTACCATTAAAACAAGAAATTAGCACAGAAATGCCAAAACACAAAAACAGAACAATAAAGTGTCTTTAAAGATGATTCAAAAACAGTTGTAGGAGCAGTTTTATGAACCATGTTCTGTTAATATACTGACTAACCAGCAGCAACACTCTGACTCAGTGTTTCCATCTGTGTTTATTTCCATCTTTACAGTCAGGCATAAACATCTCACAGCAGCTGGAAAAACCAGTGAGCACACTTTAGAGGAAAACAGTGAAAGTTTCTGTTCAACTGTAAAATATTCTCTGTAATGTAAATTGTTCTGCTCTCTGACAAACCATCAGAGGTGCAGCACGTGTATCATTTGGTGTTTGAAGCAGAAACAAAAGCAAAGAGTTAAAGGAAGACACATTTGAAGAAGAAGGAAAATGAAAACAAGACGTCACTGAGCAACAACCTGACAGAACGAGAGCCAACAGTTTACTATCAGAACTGAGGCTGATCATTAACAGGGAGCAGCAGGTAACAAGGTCATCAGCAGTGGAGGAAAGTATGGAAGTAATACTCAGCTTCATATTTGAAGATACTCGAGTATCTTAGCTGCAGGTCTGGAACAATGGTTTTATTTCCTTTCCCATTAAACATCTCACACAGCCCCTCATCTGTGACCCTTAGCAAACCCACTGGATATCTACCTGTACATAAAGGAGATCAGATCAGTTCCATCTAGACCAGCTGTAACAGGAAAATGCTGCTTACACTTTGATGCATCAGTTTCAGTTTGTCATATAAGACAATATATCAGATTGAGGCATTATTTTCCTGCAGTGAGTAAATCTACTTTGTACTTTACTCTTTTCTTTTAGGTAAAGGGTCTAAACAGTACTTGTACACTGTGGAAATCCCATAAGAACGTCTCCTGAACTCTGAAAAATAACAAAACAAAGACTAAAAAGAGGTCATGGGTGCTGATGATGATGATGATGAAGACGAGGAGTAGCATGCATTTAAAAAGTGACTGATGTCCTAGAATACAACAGAACAGTGTCTCTACAAACTTATGAAAACATGACAGTCTTGCATTAGTTTGTATTCTTATGATTTCAAAAAAAGAGGGAAAAATCTCCTTGAAATCCACAATTCCTTTTTGTTGTTTCTTAGTGTGTGACGTATTTTATTGCCTTTATGATTGGTGCAAACAGTTTCCTGATTCATAATGGAAATAGATTTTAGACACAGGAGGAGCACGCAGTGATCAGCAGGAGCAGCTTGGAGTCCAGTCTTCTTCACCCTGAGGAGGGACATATATGCAGGAACAGTTGTCATAACTGTTACAACCACCAGATGGCGAAAGAGTCCCACTGCAACTTTAAGCCATGAAGGATGTGTCTTGATGTTTGCTTGTGATAAATCTGCTTTATGTGAGTCTTTTTCAGAAAGTAACAGTAATATGTCTGATTATATGTCTTTAATCAGTAAAGTCTCGCTTTGCTAGAAATCAATGAATAAATAATAAAATTGTAAACATGCAGCTGTATGTTAGAAGTCAAAGGGTCCTTAAGTCTTCTGTAAATTGACGGGGATCAAATGAAGGACACAAGTATCTGTTCTTACTCTAATAAATGCTGCTTTAATATCCAACAGACTATTTTCCTTCCTCATCAGCAGTAAACAGCTCGACTCCGTCTGTGCATTTGTGTCCTCCATACTTGTTCACACAGACATCTCAGGCTTGATGCCACGATGCAGTGTAGAAACCTGACAACCCTCTGACTCATGTTCAAATGTTCAAGGACATTTCTCAGGATCATGTATGACCCCTTTTGGAAACTTGGACTTTCATTAATAATATTTGTGTTTCTGAGTCATTTTTGTGGAGACTTCTGTCCAACGTCGTGTCCAAATGAAGCCTGAAGCTTTTCTTCAGCCTCTTGTCAGATGGTCAGCAACAAAACTCTGTTCCAACCAATGTCTGATAAGAGATGAGACACAGCAGCTGAGCAAATGATCATTTCATGCTGAAGACATCCTCAGACAGAATTAAATACATACATAAACACAGCCTGGTGCCAATAACACAGCTAATGACACTGCTGTATCACTGGCTTTACTGATTAAAGACCATATCTGAAGGAAATCTTTGAACACAACAGAAAGTGACCTTTTAAACCTGCAACACTGATGCTGCATTCAAGGACCATTACAAACATCTGAAAGGACTTAAGAACATCAAGAAAATGTGACTTGTTTCTCTGTAATGAAGCTGTTTTAGTGAAGAAAGTTGAAAGGTCACAGAGCGACTGCTGAATCTTCTGCTCTAAACATGAACTCTGAACTTTGTGATGCTTCAGGAGGAAAACTGCTTCAGTTATTCTCTCAGATTAGTTTCATATTTTCTGCATCAGATTTGAGTGAGATCCTGGAATGAAGACAGAAGAAAAGACTTTGTTCAAAGTTTGATTTATAGTCAAACCTTCCAGTTTATTCACACAATAAAACATCAACACAATATATGAATTCATTCATTAAAATCACAGTTTTCCCTCATTTGTTTGATGATTTTGACAAAAACAAACACAAACACACACACATGGTCTGCCATACTCATAAAGAGAAATGTCGACATTTTTCAATACAAATATTCCAGAAACATTTAGAGGATAGAGAAGTTTACATTTTCATGTGGAGAAATATTTTAGTAAATCAAAATGATGATGAGCAGTGATAGCCTCCATAAACAGTCACAGGAAAGATCTCCTTTAAAAACTCAGAAACATCAAGAGAAGAACTAGAAGATGTGGAGGTACCACCCATAATGTTTGACTGACAGCTGATCTCTGTGCAGAAATGATGGAGAGAAAATAAAATGAAACTAAAATACAGATTTAAACCCACAATATGAAAGACTTCAGTCTATTTCACTTTCATCAACTCAGCAGTGGCTCCATATTTATAGTAAACCCTCAGTCCAGCATAGAGCGGCTGAGTGAATGTGGTCTGGACTCTGGAGGAGAGTCATGGTTTCAGAGACGCTGTAGAAGGACAAAATACCTGCTCTGTGATCCAGGTACACTCCTACTCTGGAGGAACGAGGACCTGAGACACGAGTTTGGATGTTGTTGTACCGAAATGTATAACTGTTGTTGTTACAATCTAATGACCAAGATTTATCATTATGTCCAAATCCACATTCTTTACCCCGTCCTTTTCTGCTGATATTCTTGTATGCGACTGCTACATAAACTTTTCCCCCTCTCCACTCCACCTCCCAGTAACAACGTCCAGTCAGACTCTCTCTACTCAGGACCTGACACCTGTCAGTGAATCTGTCTGGATGATCAGAATAAGACTGTTGTTGATTCATTACTGTTGCTTTTCTGTTCCCCTCTGATAATAACAGCTGTTTGTGTGCTGTGTTTGGATCCAGTGTGATTTCACATGAATATTTTAAGAATTCAGCTCTGGTCTTTGGCTCTGGCTCCACTTCAGTGACTGTCAGTGAGATGTTTGTCCATTCCTCTCTCAGAATGTCCTGTAGTTTATCTCTGACCTCTGACACAGCTGCTGTCACATCCTCAAAGTAGCTCAGAGGACGGATATTGATGCTGGATGAGTCTGTAGACTCACTGAGTGCTGACAGTGAGGGGCAGTTGTGTAGAAACTGGATGTGATCCTCTGTGTGTGAGAGCTGCTTCAGCTCAGCATCTTTCCTCTTCAGCTCAGTGATCTCCTGCTCCAGCTTCTCCTCAAGCTCTTTGACTCGACTCACTTCAGTTTCCTGCTGGGATCTGATCTGCTGCTTCACATCAGAGCTTCTTTTCTGGATGAGATGGATCAGCTCAGTGAAGATCTTCTCACTGTGCTCCACTGTTTGATCAGCAGACTGATTGATGGCCTCCACCTCCTGTTGAAGCAGCTTCACATCTTTCTCTCTGTCCTGGATTCTCTGCTGCATGTTTTGTCGACTCACCTCCAGCTCTCTCTGCCTCTCAGTCCTTTCTGCTGCAGCTGAGACTGTGTCGTGGCCTTTATGTTCATCCACAGAGCAGAGATAACAGATACTCTGCTGATCAGTACGACAGAACATCTTCATCACCTCATCATGACGAGAGCAGATGTTCTCCTGGAGCTTCTTGGAGGGCTCCACCAGCTTGTGTTTCTTTAATGGAGCCACATCATAATGAGGCTGAAGGTGTTTCTCACAGTAAGATGCCAGACAGACTAAACAGGACTTGAAGGCTTTCATTTTTCTTCCAGTGCAGACATCACAGGCCACATCTTCAGGTCCAGCATAGCAGTGATCAGCAGGAGCAGCTTGGAGTCCAGTCTTCTTCAGCTCTTCCACTAAATCTGCTAACATGGTGTTTTTCTCCAGGACAGGCCTGGCTGTGAAAGTCCTCCGGCACTGAGGGCAGCTGTAGATTTTCTTCTCTTCCTCTTCATCCTAGAAGCTTTTAATACAGTTCATGCAGTAGCTGTGTCCACAGGGAATAGCCACCGGATCCTTCAGTAGATCCAAACAGACTGAACAGCAGAATTTTGTTTGGTCCATTTGATTCATGTGCTGTGCCGTTTCACCGTCTCTCAGTGACTGTCAGACAGTTTCACTTCCTCTGAACAGAAACAACCTCTGTGCTCTGAAGGGAAACAGATCTCTGCTCTTGTTCACCTCCTACAGGAAATGAGGCTCACCAGCAACTGCATTTACACCATGTTGTTTAGACCCATCCTGATACAGACACATCTGTGAAGGGAGGCACTAAAGAAATATTCTTACAGAGCGACCAAGAGCCAATCAAATGATGCAGGGTGTGGTATGTTTGATTACAACATGCAGTAACAAGTCTGACCCAGTTAAAGTTTAATATTTTATCTTTTCTTGGTGCTTTGAAATTTGACAGTCAACACTCAGCGAGTTCATTCTATATTTCAAAAAGTTCAGCAAAGTTTATGATGCTGTGATGAATAAAAATAAATGACACTTTATATTTTGACATTTTCTAATCTTAGTTCATTCTCACACTTACAGAATGATGCATGGGAACAACTGCCTCCACTAAATCAAACCAATGTTCAAATTAAATTACTGTACAAGACAGGCAGCAAGCTTGATTTCTTGATTATTTTTTTTAAATAGTAAAATATATGTAAAACTATTAAAAAAAAGCAAATACAGATAGTTTTCTATTTCTACATTCTTTAGTAATTTTTCCTGTGTACCAACATGGATTTCGAAACGATACATTAATATGTGCTTAAAATGCAGACACTCAAATATAACTCTACAACTTGTTTTAAACTAACTCAAAATTCACATTGAAGATACATAGTAGACATAAGAATCAGTTTTCATGCCCTTTGTTTATTCTTTCATTTAAAATCTTTGTCGTAAAGATCATCATAATCACCCATTAACTTTCATGTACAGCTTAAATGTTTCACTACACTGTTGGCAGCAAAGATTACACAGCAAAGCCGATTAAACTAGAAGCTAAACGACTGTTCAGTCCTCTTTTGGAAGCAGTCTTTAAATGGGGACAAGCATTAACTTTTGTCATAAACTGTATCACCACCAGATGGCGATATTAGTTTGTAAGTAATAACGACCTGAGACACAGCTGCTGATCGAATGATTATTTCATGGTGAGGAGATCCTCCGACAAAATGAACTTAAATACAGATTAATAACAGTTTGCTAAAGATGGAAACTCACTGCAAGGACAGAGTACTGCGTTTTTTTCACTTTGACATTTTTATTTTCACATTGAACTTGAACATTTTTCTGTTATTTTGCAAATTCTCCTATTTTATATATTTCAATAGAAAACTCAGGAGAAATTCTTTGGTAAGTTAAACATTTTTTGGCAATAAAACTGTTTCTGAGGGCAAAGCCAAGTATTCATCCCATTTCACCACCTGAGAAACATTCCCCACAGCAAACAGGTTTCACAAAAGTCTTTACACGTCTCTTCTGTTAATCAGTGTCTAAAAGTGAATTGACACGTTTAAGCTGTATTGCTACTCTCAAGTGTCAGTGAAATATTGAATCTAATTTTACATGTTTTTGTTTTATGAAAGTATTTTTGTGACCTTCAGTAACTCCATATTGTGGACAAAACCTCCACCAACAGCAGGAACAGTTTCAATAATTTGCAAAACTGGACATACTCACAAGAGACAGAAAACTAACAAAATAAAGCTGGAAGTGACGCACACTGAGACACAGACATGTGAGCTTGATACTGGGACTGGGGAATAAACAGACCTGGAGACAAAAGGACAAAACACAGATGATATCAGACAGACGACAACAGGAGAGACTAAAGACAACACAAAGATGAGACAAACACAGACTAGACATGAAAAGGGGACAGACGTGACACAAACAAGAACCAAAACCTAGAAGCATAAGCAACAAAACTCTCAAAGACTGAACATAACTATTTCATAATTCTGAAGTATGAATAAAATGTCCAACAAACTCAAAAACCTGGGTCAAATACCCAGGAGCATGACAGCCAGACATTAACCTTTTTCATTGAAAGGTATTCTGTAAAGTTCAGTTTTCAGATTCCACTTGGTGAGTCTCTTAAAAGCACCTGAAGGTAACTTCAGATTTTCTTCCTGTTTCTAGGGCAGAATGATGGTCTTGTGTTATCAAACCTCAGGCTGGTGCCTCCAGTGTCCATGCATGCAGAAGCTTCTGGTTCATGTGTCAAACCATCCAAAACAGGAGTTTCCAAAGCTGCCGGGGTGCAGTCTGTTCAGTGTTTCATGTCATCCCTGCAGAGCCAGACAGGAGCACCAGGCCTCCTATTTTCAGTCAAGGAAGGTGAGACAAAACCAGTAACCATAGTGCTCTGTGTCAAATATTTTCTATTCTATTCTTTCTATTCTATTCTGTCACTGTGTGTTAACCCTGTGCAGGGTGAACCCTGCCTTTTGCCCAGTGAAACCCGAGGTTGATGGATGTTACTGAGTATTACTAATCATGTCACAGAATCTATTAGACAAACTCATTTTACACTGTGGGCCACTTACAGGTAACTTTGATCATAAGTGGGCTGGACATGTGAAGCTGCACGATTAATGTGTAAAATTACAGAAAAGTTCTTTCAGTTGATTCCCCAGACTGTCCTGTAATTATAAAATATAAAGTCTTTCATTAACTTAAAAATAATGTCCTATTTTTCAATGACTCCACTATAAAAAAGACAAAGAAATAAACTACAAATTTAGTGGAAAAAAAACAGGAACTTTAATTGTTTAACTGTCACCTAATGACTTTGGTGTAGTATGAAAAGCAACTAAGGGGGATTCTTTATAATGTCAAGAAAACCTAAAATTGTTATTATTATTATTAGTGATAAATGTTAAAATTCATTTCACATTTTCCAGTTTCTGCAGGCTGATTCTGGCCCCCAAGCTTTATGTTTAAAACCTTTGTTATAAGGGATCTAAATATAATAAATGAGGAATAATCATCGCCTTTATCAGAAAAAATTATATATATTATAACATGTACAGGTACAATTTAATAATAATATTTTTGCAAAAATTAAGACATAAGTGAAGAGATTATATTGTATTAATAGAAAAAAAAAACGCTTGACATAAATTAATTACAAATATTAATTAATTAATACCTAAAAAAATACCTTGCAGATAATTTTAGGCCCCTGCAGCTCAAAAAGGATGTCGCCTTATAAGAAAGTCTTATTTGGTTAATCTGCTCTTTATTTTCTCAATAATCACTTCACCGGCTGGTCTAAGGAACTGATCTGTTTCATCCAGCCTTCAGTGCAGTTGTCATGGTCCTGGGTCGGTGACCCAGCACTTTAAGTTTATTATTATCCTTTTTCTAGTTTATTCTGATTTTGTATTTGTTCTTAGGGTTTGAGTTGTGTGTTTCTTTCATCCCTACCTGTGTCTCTCCTCTGTGTTCTGTTCGTGTCCCCAGTTGGTTGTGTAAAACAGTCTGTGAGTTTCTTGTTTTACTTTGTAGGTTTGTGTCTCGTTAGGTCCATCAGTTCCAGCTGTGTCCCCTCCTGTCTGCCATTTCCTAATTACCTGGTGTGTGTATTTATACTGCATGTCTGCCTGTGCTCCTCGTCGCGTCGTCTGTGTTCCTCTGTGAAGTTTCCGTGTACTTAATGTTATTTCATATTTCTCCGTGTCTCTCTGCTCTCCGCTCCATGTCCTCCCTTTTGTATTAGGTTTCCCAGTTTAGGTTTGTGTTTAATTCTGCCCACATCTTGGTTATTGTTCACTGTTAATAAATCCCACTTGCACTTCCGCCATTGTCTGCCTCTGAATCCTCCTTTCTCACCTTCATACGACTGCTGCCCCAGTCGTGACAGCAGTACACACTCCAACATGCATAATGAAGCAAAGCACTAAAGAAAAGCTGCAAGATTGAGATTTGAGGAAGCAGAAATAGAGAAAAACTATTTAAAACTATTCAAACAATAAACTCAGTTATAAAAATTGAGACAGATTAATTTTATGGCTGTAAAGTAACTGATTCATCTCATAATCATTTGAGCTATTCTGATGTTTTTGTCTTTATTGAATGAACTGAGTTTGACAGAGCAGGTGAATTTAAGTAAATACTTTCCATTTTCACGTATAAGTTTTAAACTGGAGATGTGTTGATAGGACTGCAGGAGAAAAGAGCTCGTCTGTAGTCTGTGGCTTCTGACTCTGACAAACTCTTTGTGCTCCAGGAAAAAACAGATGTTTATACCTCTGGAGTCCTCAGCCTGAACTGAAAGACTGAAGAGTTGTTTCATTAAACTGAGCAGGCACTGAGTCGTCTCCAGCTACGGTACATTTCTCATCTGCTCTGAGCTGCTTCTCAAAAGCCTGCTGATGGATTCAATTTCCTTTAATTGTAGCTAAAGGCGCTGACTTTTTGTTGGATGCGACAGGCGTGATCTAAAGCGACTGTTGCAGTAAACGCCTTTATTTTCCATAAATCTGCAGACGTTGAGCTGCAGCTGTCTGCAGAGGCACAGTAATGTTAAAGCTACATCTGATAAAATGAAGCGTTCACAGCAGCAGCATGGGGATGTGCAAAAGTCTCCTCAACTTCTGCTTTAAAACTTTTAATATTCAGTGATAAAGTTTTATTGAGAAAGTGACTTCCCAAACTGGGTCACGTTCTTTTCTTTTTTACTTTAAGTACAGCTGGATGAAAAAAGTTATTTATACTTTATTAAGTATATTTTATTGCTTTCTGATTGTAGCACAAAAACAGACTAAAGATAAAAAGAGTCATTTATGGGAAATGACAGAGACAGACACCTTTTTATAGGCTCACTGTATTATTATCAGTTAAACCCAGCAGCACTGTCACCAAAGAACTTGCTCATAAAGTTCATATGATTGTTGGGGTTTTCTCTGTTTTCTGTATTATTGTAGGTTCTTTACTTTACAATAGAAAAGGCATTGATGCAACTGTAGTTGTGATTTGGTGCAATATAAATAAAACTGAATTTAATTGATAATGATTTGTAAAAAAAATACTTTTCAAGTTACTTGAAGAACATCAATCTCTAAGTAAAAATTTAACTCCAGAAAGAAAAACAACAGATTTTCAGTCGTCTGGCTCATCACGACAGGTTTGATGAGCCCTGTGGTGTTCAGGTGTATAATGTGGTGTGGAGGTGTGTATGCAGCAGCACCGAGGTCCTCAGCTGATTTGAATTTCAAATATCTGTCTTGGGCATAACTTTGTTTATGGCAGCCTGTGTGATTCATGCTGTATTCACCTTGCACGCTAAGGTGCTGGCCAATTAAATCACCGGGAAGGCCGATGAACACCCGGCAGGCTGCATAAAGTTTGATTAAAATCTGCTGCAGAAGATAACTGTGAATTCTGACAGCCAATTTCACATGTCAGGGTTTCAGTCACTAAAGACTGGCAATAAATGGAAATGTCAAACGATTCATTACAAGGAGCTGCCAACTTTAGAGGCTGGTTAATCGTGACAAATCTTTTCCTTCACTCAGGTTAGCTAGTAGATTGTGGCTCAAGCAGTGAACACATGTTATCTCTATTCGGACTTCCCCAAGTGTTCTTTATTTTATTTTTTGCTCTTGCTGTTTTCTTTTATTAAGCAGCTTTAATCTTGTTCCAGCTGTGGTTCAGGTGGTACAATTGGTACCAATCACAGGGTCAGTGGATTGGTCCACAGTTTCCTCCAGTCCACATGCCAAAGTATCCTTGGACAAGACACTGAACCCCAAATCCATCAGCGTGTGTGTGAATGTTGGCTAAAGCCCTCAGGCACAGATAGAAGTGCTGCATGAATGTGTGTGACTGGGTACATGAGACATGTAGCAGAAAGTGCTGTGAGTAGACAGGACCTATGCAAGTACGACACCATTTACAAACAACCAACGCTTTTAATTTTCACTTTTTTCACTTTCATTGTGTTTTTATTTTGCCGGGGTGCATGCCTTATCTTCTCTCATCCAGTGTTATGTTGATTTATTCATCATTCAGTCTTATGTGGAGTTCAGGTCCAGAGATAATAATTGAGGCCAAACGCCACTTTTAAGATATTGGACATAAAACTTTCTTTTTTAATAAAAAGGGCAGTGATGCTAAACCAACCTTTAGTTATGCTGCTATCTCCTTAGATCTGATGTTGATAGCTATTTCCCAGGCTAACTGCTGTTCAGTTCCCCAAAACAAACAACCACTGAGGCACAACTCAAAGTTAAAAATGTGCTCTGATGAAATGATCAGTTTGGCTGGACTCTCTGCTGTTGCAATAAAGTTTAATATCCAGCCATCCATGAAAATGAGGGTTTCTGGAGATTAGAGGATTTAGAAGTTAGCAGTAAAATAGCAACAAAAACATGGAAAACCATCAAAACTTTGCATGAAATGTAAGGAAAGTTGTGTCTGGTCATTTATTTCTTTGTTGTAAAAATGCTTCTTGGCAACAAATCTTATGCCAGTTTACCTAATATGACACATGTAGTAGCAAATAATAAATAAATAATAACCTGTGGTATGCTTACACTTCTGATCTACATGCAACTATACAAACATGTCAGGATTATTATATTGACTGCTTGAGCTACTGCAGTGACGACACTGAGGCCTCAAAGCCTTAATTCAGAGCATTGATTCAGAGCTGGAGTGATCCAGGTCTTGGGTACCAAAATCCCCCCAACCTACCACCAGTTTGCTTTCACTTTAAAGTACAAGGAATATACAATTATGCTAAGAACATTTGTACTAAAAAATGAAATGTCTGGAGCATCTTATCCAATTTTTACATGAAGCATCAACAAGATGAGGTTTCTTTAAACTTGTTCCTGTTTGTTTGTATTCAGTTCCCAGCTGAGTTGAGACAGCTGACTAAAAGAAAGAACAGATTACTTTCCAGTTACCCAGACGGCTCCAGCTTCCTCCTATAGGGAGAGCACCGGCTCCCTCATGCAGTGAAGCAAAACTATGAGCTTTGTGTCTCATTTTCTCTGCTGTGATCAATAATTCAGCTTTACAGAAGCAACTAAGTGAGTAAGAGTGAGTGAAAGACTCCCACTGTTTCAGAGAGAGAGCTCATTAAACACAAACTGAAAACAGTTATCAGAGAATATGAACTGACATGAATACATGGCACAAAAAACAGGAGGTGATATAAATGAATACTTGTCACATGCAAAAGGGTTATGGCAAAAAAGGAACATGTCTCTCACTTCCTGTCACTGGGTCATTTCACCCATCGTTTTGAGTTTTCTTGTGTTTTGATGTCATTTCATATTATATTTCATGTTTAAGTCGTCTTTGGTTAAGTTGATGCTCTAGTGCTGAGGTTGTTCCTGTTTAGATTTGTATTATTCAGTATTTCCCCCCTTGTGTCTTTGCCCTCTGTGTCTCCCTCTGTGTGGCTGTGATTATCTTTGTTGTGAGTTCTTGTTTCCCTCATGTTTCATCCTGTGTTCCCCTTTCTGTCATGTTATCCATGTTTCCCCAGTCATGTTCTCTGGGGCTGTGTCCAAATTCAGGGGTAGCATGCTTCGAAGAACCCGACCTACCCGGTCCACATAGGGCGGGTCCTTCGAAGGCCGGGGAGGCTGTTGTGAAATTGGACAGTGTTCTAGCCTTCAGTAAAGTCTGCACTTTTTCCGGTCTCTAGCGCCAAAGCGTGACAACTTTAAAATGGACCCAGAAATGTCACAGTGACTGAATGATTGCTGGTCATTCGTGCACATTTACTATATTATATAAAATATGTAAAATAAATCTCTATGAAACTCATAGAAGAACATTTTCTATTTCTGTTTATTTTCTACAATTCGTTTGATCCTGTAACTTATTTTTTATTTTATATATTTTTTGCCTGTCCTGTTTGGCTCTTTTGCCATCAGAATTATTGTCTAAAGGCGAAGAAAGATGCCCAACGGATTTACTTTACCAAATGGACCATCCCAGCCTTGCCGTAATGGTCTATTTGATTCACCTTTTATTGTTTATTTTATTTTTTATTTTCACTTGCTAAATACGGGACAGACTTGACTGGGGAAAAGAAAAGGGAGAAAGAAAGAGGGAAAGAAAAACAGCTGAGAAGATGGACAGGGATAAAGGGCAAAAAATAAAAACCAACAAAATAAGCAGACAAAAAATACATATATCAATCACCTGGATCACCTGTTGAGAAAGAAAAAAGAGAAAACAAGCAGAAGAAGACGAGAGCAATAGAATAAGCAACATCACGATCATCTATGGGAATATAACAGTAAATACTAAATATTAAACATTATTGTGCAGCACTTAAGATCGACAGCGCACAGTGTGCTTTGAGGTAGGAGCCAAAAAGAGTGTAGTTTGTGTGTGTGAGCACCCGTGTGCACACCTGTGAGCATGAGCCCGCTTGTTTTTAAACGGTTCCTTCATGTAATGATCTGCTAGAGGGTGTGGGGGGGCCACAGCCCCGTCCTCCAGGGCATGAAGCAGGTATGGAGGAGATCAAAACTCCAGACATCCAGAGGCCCCCAGGGGCAGCCGCGCCACTGTCCCAGAAAGAGCTGAGGAGAGTCCCAGATGAGGGGTCACTCAGCAGCCGCGAAGCAGAAGCCAGGGGGGGGTTGTAGTGACGTGCCCGTGAGCTCCGCCGGCAGCCAGCAGTGCCAGAGTGACCGAGCCCCAGGCCGAGAGGCTGAGGGCACCCCACCCCCGAAGTGGCCCGAGCGAGCCCCAGGCTCCAGGCCCCGATAAGCAGCCACCAAGGAGTGTGTGTGCACCTGGACGCCCATCCCCGGACACATAGAATCACTAACGCACCGATGTCTGAGGGCGTCCGCCACCGGCAGGGGAAGTGGTGGGGGGAGATAGGCCTCCAAACCTTGGAGGACCTGAGATGTCCCCAGAGAGGTGGCGTCTGATACCCAACCTGACATATAGACACAGACATACAGGCACACACAGATACAAACATCCATTCCCACCCTCATGCTCTCATAGGCAATTACTCCACACTCAACCAACGTGGAGACAGACATAAAGAGACGCTGTACACACAATCACACTCCCCAAGCGTACTCTAAGAACCGGGTCTAGGTACCCTTGCCCCTGGAGGGGGAAACTGCACCCAGACCCAGGTAGTGTTACCCTTTTTCCCTGGGATGGAGAAAAGCAGACCGCCCCAACTCCGCAGCAGCAGGGAGGCCCCACATTCCAGACCTCAGTCGGACGGCCAACTCCTCCTCCCAGCCCCCCTGCTCCAGCAGGCCGCAGAGAAGGGGGGTGTGTGAAGACTCCAAACCTCCCTCCACCCGCTCATATGTAGTGTTGATGCATGTGTGTTCTAAGGTGCATTTAAAACCCAGGAGGGCATGGAGCCACCTGCCAGAGAGCAGCAGGTAAGCGCATAGCCCCTCCTGATAGCCCTCAATGTCTACGTGTATTTAAAATTGAGAGGTGGGCAACGACGCCAGGGGTGAGGTGTACACCCTGATGGTAATTTGGAGTCCGTGTTGTGAGCCCACCCCCAAGATCCTATATGTATGTGTTATGAGAGTGTGAGTAATGTGAATGTCTAAGTTGTGAGATAAAATTGAGGTACCGGCAGCCATTAGGGGACAGACGGGGGGATGCCTCCCCTGCACCCTGGTGACACACCTTTACCCCAAGGCCCTGCATGTGTGGGAAGGGTGGGGCAAGTGACCCTTCCCTGGGGCCAGCTCCCCCGCTGACCCCAGTCTAGAGAAATTTTCTTAGGGTGGCATGAGGGTGGCAAAGAAATCAAATGGGGTGGCAAAATCAAAGCCTTTTTTTTCAAACACATGTGACATATATATAGTTATATATGGTTAAAATAATTCAAATGCAGTAAGTATACATGTTTTTCATACAGTCTATAACTTAATTATTGTCTGTAGCCCACATAATTACACACTTTAGTTACATAAAACATGTGAGTTTTGATCTTATGTACTGTATAGCCTGTATAATAAATAAATATGTAGCCCAATGAGTATAAAATCCAGAAAGCTACACAACATGGGGCGGTTCATTTACAAACACAAGTCTAACTTAAGTTTCACTGTTTTTTGTTAGAAAACAATCACATTGTTACAGCTTAAATTACACAAAATGTCAAAAATCTGCACTGTCATGAACAAAAATTTAAACCTAATTTTTTATGATTTGTTAGATTAACCCACTGAGGTCTGAAATACAACCGGCCATTTTTGACTCCTTTTGAGTTTACGTTTGTATTTCACCCTCAAATTAGTTCATTTTATTTTTCCCCCTTGCCTTGTTTGGTGTCATTCTTTTCAGCTCAACTGAATTTAGTTGTTTTTTCACTGACATACTGCTTTAGTATTACTGATCTGAAATCACACAAAGAACTTAAACTCCTAGAAGTATGTTTTTACTGTAAAAAAGCCCCAGACATGTTGAGTCAATTTTTATAACTTGAAATGTACATTTTGTAAACATATACAACTATTTATCTAAAAATGCCGCCAATACACCTCCTGTTTTTTTTTCCATTTTGTACAACCATTTAAAAATATTACTAAAACTAAAATGAGAGAACAATCAGGTGTTGCAATAAGATGCCCCACAAATGATGTGTGCCAGTTAAAAAAAGAAAGTTTGTCCACCAAAAGACAGAGGAGAACAGCACAGGGATAAACCTGCAGCCTGACAACAGGAGGTGTATCACTCCGCTGGTTTTCTACTTAGTGACAGTGTTTACATTGCAAATGTGCCTTTGTGACATTCATTAGTGCCCTCACTGACACACAAAACAAAACGACTACACAACAGAGCAACTACACACACTAAGTATACACTCCACACTAAACGTCACAAATCTCCCACATCTTAAAACTCTCTCTCTCTCACTCACTTGCTCTGTCTGCTGCCGTTACTGTCTCTCCCCAAACTTTTCCCTCTTCCTAAACAACCAAATCCTACGTCTTGACTTTTTTTTAAATTGGTCGACATGGTGCATTTTTTTCCCGATAGGAAACGTGGCTTTTTTTCCTTTCTTTACTGTTTTCACGCTGTCCTTAGAAAATGCTTAAAACACACACACAAAAACGTGACGACAGTATTTAGAAAAAAGCGTGGCTTATATATATTATCATAACTCTGGAATTACTGGCCTGTAATTAAAATTTAAAAACTTTGAAGCCCAAACTTTTAATGTGGGCTGAAATAGAGACTCAGCGTGGCTGCAGCTTGTTGCTATGTCAGCTTAGATCAGTCATGTGATTTGGAGGTGCAGCGTGTCCGTGGACCACAGAGGGTTAATAACACTCACCTTGCTTCCATTTCCAGAGTGTAACATCCAACCAGCTGTGTAAAAAGCGAAATTCCCATGGTGTTGTTCAAAATGTGCTCTGACACAATCATAAGCATCGCTTGCTACTGAAAACAAGAAAAAAGCCGGTCCTGCTATGGGCTGAACCATTTGTTAATGGTGGAGGGGGGGAACACTATGCAATATATTCAGTTTTAGCATTTATATTCACTGTTGACTGTAACTACACTCAAACTGTTAATGCTATCTTATTTTAATAAACAACACTGTCATATGCAAAACTGGGGTGGCACTTGGGGTGGCAAGGATGCCACCCTTCTAGATCCGCCCCTGTTGATCAATGCCATGAGCTTCAGTCTTCCTGGTGTTTCTTAAATGAAGCCTCTCTCAGTGGGTCAACAGAACTTCTGGCACAGGACAGCTGTGATGAAAGAAAGGGAAGAAGTTTCTCCAAACCTCTGGACCCAGGAAAACCAGCTTGGTCCTGATGGTCTCCCTCACTAGTTTCTCTCCAGGGTGAATGTAGCTGTTGATATAATATGGACTCTATTATTAAATGAAAAGGACAAATTAGACTACACTACTGAAACGTTCTGCTGCTGTTTTTAAAGTCTCCATGGTACCAGGCTGTAGAGGGCTCTGAAGATTTAAACAGTTTTAGATCCATTACACTCACAGTCTTATGTTAAAATCTCAAAGGACAGCATTATATTTTTGATATTAACAGTAACTCTGGGCCTCTGTAGAGTGTGCAGATGATCTCATCGCTGTCTAAAAATGGATAACAAACATAAGAAGTGCTGAATCCTTCAATAACACAGACTATTAGAGTAACAGGTGTGTAGCATCGCTAACTAGCTAGCAACAAGCCTCCAACACAGTGGGCGTTTATCAATATGCGTACTTGTGCGTACTTGCGTTCTCGTGTACTCGTGATACGTCATCAGTCGGAGACCAAGTACTGTTCCAATTCGAAGTACGCATCAAGCCGAGAACGAGAAAAAGTCCCGGATGTGTTCTCGATCCGCCCGTTTTATCGAGCATGCATCGGTGTGGACTTGGGACAGCTATATATCCCAGAATGCATTTCGTCCAAAACTCAACAGCGGACTCCCGGCACATCGTCCCCCCCCCCGCTCGCGGTCTTCTCTCTACTCAGGTTAAAGAAACCCCAGCAGCCATCTATAGTATTGAGTGTCCACTAAAATAGAAATAAAAGCGTTCTAACATCTCACCTGCTTGTTTTTATTAAGGTATGTACAGGTATGTACATGTACACTATTTTTATTAATAGAGGTTTCACTACTGAGGTTAACAATGATATATAAGTCACTTAGATCACTTCTAAATGTTGATGTTTGGTTTATTTCAGTGTTTTAGTTGTTCCTGAGTAAACCGGTTTGGCTGTGATTAAAGTTAAGCTTCATAACATGTTACTTACAGTTAAATTAAGAGGGGACGGCAGTGAAAACTCCAGACCTGTGACATCATCACGTACGCTGGTGTTCCAATTGTACAAATCGCGAGTCCGTGCTCGCATTCTCGGCGGGTACGTACTCCCGTGCGTTCTCGGCGAGTACGTACTCACCGAGAACGCGAGTACATACTCGCGTACTTGGGCATTGATAAACGGCCAGTGCGTATGCTAGCGGCTAATCTAACTAACGAATTAACAACAGAGTGATTTTAGAACTATAACATGATAAGCTGTGTGTCTTTTTTTATAACAGTGACATGGTTGTATTTATCTTAATTAAACAAGTCGTCAGTCGCGGTAAACCAGCAAAGAACTCGAGCAGCCGGGCTACGTAAAAAGTGTAGAGGGGCGTCTTTGCGGTCACGTCCAGCAGGTGTCTGGGCGCGAGCGTTACACAGTTGCTCAGCCTCAAGTCACTACTGCGCCGACTCTGGCTCCAAAAATGCAAGATGGCAGCCTCCACAAGCGGGGTATTTTGGCTTCATTTTTGCACAATGGGAGGAGGCGGTGTCGCATCGTCCATGTTTTCTACAGTCATTGGTCACGAGGATAACTGTCACAACTTAGAAGTAGGTTTGCAGGAGACCCTCCCCCATGCATAGCTGTAAAAGTAAGACAACCAGAGGCCAATGGCCCAGTGGAAACTGGCCAAATGGAAGTAGAGTGGGGGTCTCAGTGCTTGTAATCTGTTAACTATGTTTTGTAGAGGAGCTTGGTGTAGCTTGGGTGAGGGGAGATGGACTGGCAGGAAGTCACATGCAGAGAGACAAATACACATATGCACACACACAGGTATGCGCACATGCAGGCACTTACATGCTCGCACACGCACAGTGTTTTGGGATTACGACACACCATGTGGGTTTTACGATGGGGGGTCGCTTCTCTGTTTGTAACAGACAAACGGTTGAGATTTTGCAGAGGAATTGCCGGGCCCTGTACATCTCCGTTCTAGAAGGCATGAGTGAAGATGAATAAAGGATTTGTGAGGTAACTACTGAGTTCCGGTGTCGTCTGTGGAGGCCTAAGAACTGGGGTGAAACTGCTAAACGCAACACATGTTAATAGCGCCTTAAGATTTATATCATAGTTTATAATATAGCATGTTTATTTAGGAAAAAGCCTATTTATTTTAGTATAATGGTGTACAATTCTTACCTTTGTCCATAGAAAGTCCACATGAGTCCAGATTTCCAAGGGCACAGCTCACGTGGGCGTTGTCTGTGATAGAAGTTATCCAAGTTAACTTTAGCTAACCAAGTCAGACACTGAGCACCTGGATCGACGCACGTCAGACTCTGGGCAGCACCCATCATGTCTCTGAAACTAAAAAGCGGTCGTTCATCAGCTGTACAGATGATACTTAAAAACTGAAAAACAAACTGTCTTGATGATGAAAATAGTGGGTCTGCCCAGGTGTTTCCCTGATGAGCATCCTTAATAAAGACAAAAACACAACTTTATTTACCTTTGTCATTTTGGCTAAACACAATTTTACATATATGATCATAAAACAGGACACAGAAACTGTAATTGCTGACCTCAAATCAAATGTGTATGTAGACTGAGTCTGTATTTGATGTTTGCTTTTATATCTAATCTTTGCCCTCAAACCTTTAAACAGCAGCGAGTCTCCAGCTGAGGAAATAAAAACTCAAACTGTCGGAGCAGGTTTGATCGTTTCGATTATTTATGAGCTGGAAGTGCCACATTTTCACTCAGTCTTTAATTTTGTGATTCATTAATGTGTAAATGTTGTTCTGTTTGTTTCTAATCTGCTGCTGAGTCTTTTACGCTGATGGAAATGCAGATAACACAGAACACCCAGGAACATCTGTTCAACCAATCACATTGAACCCACTTTGATCTGCAAAAAACTGAAGCGTTCATCTCTTTTACAGCAGTGTTGAGTTTAACTGATATATTTTTGTGTTCTTTATACTGCAGATTTTCACGTCTCCGGAATAGCTGGCACTAATAAGGATGATTTTTTGTAAAAGAATATCGATTTGACCCATGAATTAGATCGTAGATGACCATTAGATTAGTTTGACACACTTTCATGTGCCCGCACTGGGAAACCCTGGGTTAACTTAGAGAGCTAATAACCAGCTTTGTGTGACGGTTTATCCTGGTCCCAGAGTTAGGGTCAGTGATTCCAGATAACGGAAAGATATCCTTAATATACTGATGTTACTCCATGTATACAGGGCTCTAGACAGCAGCTGGACTGCCTGTTTACCCTAATGATAAATATTCACAATGAAAATATTAGTTGAACATTGTGAAGTCTGTATGTGTTTCATAGTGTCGAACAAGCTTCGTACAGTTAAACCTAACAGTTACTACATGACGGAAACACAGCAGAAATTTCTGGCACAACTTGACCTACTTCCAAGGTGCGTGGAGAGGATGAAAAAATCACAACACAGGAACTCCAGCAACACTCAAAGGGAAGAGGAACAACTTTATTGACTGACCAACGGGTATCGGCTTGTGGCCTTCATCAGGGTCATGGTCACACAGGTCACGCTGATTACTAAACAAAAAGCACAAAGATCAGATGTTTATCAGATTTATTTGCTCTCTCTCCTCTGTTTTTAATATTAGTTATAAATTAGAATTGGTGACTGAAACAAGTATGACACATATGAACATCAGGAGATAAAGACGCAATAGATACAACCTCAGTAAATGAAGTCAGTGTTCAACCTCCGAGAGGTGACAGTCAGCGGGGGTTATGACAGTTGTGTACTGGGATCTGCGCTTTGTCAGCAGTATAACAGCTGGACTTCTTGCGAGGCGAGCGGGTCTATCACAGGCTTTGCCATGAGACTGGGCTGGGCAGACATCTCCAAAATCATCGAAGCACTTTTGCAAAGAGACTCCATCTTGACAAACTGACCAGATATCTGAAGATTAAACCACTACATTCTCGGCAAAAAAAATTAAAAGCGTATTTGGTGACACACAAACAGGGTTTTTCAAAGTACAGTTCAATTATTTTCTACAGGTTCGCAGTTGTTGTTAACAAACGTCCACTAAAAAGAATGTCCACCAGCCCAAAGCAATGGTTTTGATTCGATCAGAGTTTACCCCTGCCCTCACTTTGATGGGTGAGGCTGACAGATAAAATAAGTTAATGAAGACAACCACAAGGTCACGAATGCCAAAATGAATTAAATACATAATTAATTAATTAATTAAATGTTTTATTAATTTAAAATATTTAAATAAATAAATAATTAATTTATTAAATGTTTTTAATGAAATGAATGGGCATTTATTTAATATTTGAAATATTTGTTTAATGAATTAACTCCAATTTTCATTAATGTAACATTTATTTAATTATTTAATGGTGTATTTAATTAATTCATTTTGGCACTCCTGGCCTTCCTTGCACTTCATGACACTTTATAATGTTAGTTCCTTCCCAAACTTTGGGAATGAGGCATGGGAACAAGTGTCTCCAATAAATCAAACTAATTTTTACATGCGATTGTTCTACATAAGGGGATTATAGATTATTTGATTTAATAGTTTAAATTTTGCCTGTGAATACAATCACAGTGGATTTAAAATCATAACATGAATATTTAATTCATGTGAAGATATTTAGCTTGAATTTGAGGGATTTAACAAAACTTTTGCATTACATTTTTTTTAAAGTTAAAAAATAAACCTGTAGACCCAAAGCTTTTCTCACTGCAGTTGTATTGTGCAGTTACAGCAGCATCCACAGTTTTGTAAAATTTTGGTGAATTGTTGTATTGTTTGGTTCCATTATTTAAATTTGAAAAAAAAAAGTTATTATCCATTAATATATGATCTGTTTTATTGTATTTATTAACAGTGCAAGCAGTTCACTCATTCATTACAGAGACTACACCCTCATGAAGTCTGTTTCTGATTAATTGGTCCGAAACATTCATCAGTGGCCTCCTGGAGATCATTTTGTAGCTCTGGCAGTGCTCATCTCGTTCGTCCTGACACAAAGGAGCAGATACGGGTCCTGCTGATGACTTAAGGACATTTAACGGCCCTGTCCAACACTTTTTTTTTATAGTAACTTCCTGTTACTTGGAATCTCCTCCATGCTCTTGAGACTGTGCTGGGAGTCAAAGCAAACCTTCTGACAATGGCATGTATCGTTGTGCCATCCTGGAGGAACTGGACTACACGTGAAAACTCTATCCAGGTATCACCTCATGCTATCAGTAGTGACTTGATGCTACATGAAAGTGTTTTTATTTTTTGAGCAGTGCATTTAAAAAGCAAAAAAGAATTCTGTCAAGAACCAAACTAAATGTAAACTCAAGTTCAGGACACCAGAATAAAAGTTCAACAGGTGTATTAAAGCCACAAACAATCAGCAAAGACTGAATTATGAATATTTTGGTGTCTTCTTTCTGAGTGGGGCGAGCGAGTGGGGCAGGCAGGTGAATCCAAATAGATTTCCTCCATGTGTTTCTCTGCACAGGTTAGCAAATATGAAGAAGCTCAGAAGAGAAACACTTAAGTCTAAAAGAGAAAACTGAATTTCTCATAAACCCCAAAACACAGAACATGATGGTCAAACTACACGACCAAAGTAGGAGCAACAATCTGGCAGCAACTGAGAGAAATCTTTAGCCTTGAGTAGTAGATGAGTCATCACCGATGAGTGATTACTAGTGATGGGTTGTATCGTGCTGATGCTTCAGACCGTGTGTCGAGAAATCTTGAAACTCCTTAGTTCCAAGATCCTTAGTTTGTGGTTTTTTTGGCCGTGTGACGTCACCAATGATGTTTGAAGCCTTGTTGGTTCAGGAAGTGTTTCGAGTATTGGTGCGATTTATGAATGTATAAATAGCTCAATGGATCCACTGACACTCTGTGGGTTAGTGTGGGCGATTTGTTGGCTTGTGGATGATAAAGAGGTGAATTGTGTTAAACTGCTGCTTATTTTGATGGAGCCTGTCAGAAAGAGAAAGTTCCCCCGCGTGGGAACATTTTGATCTGATTTCTCCCAATAAGGTAAATACACTTTCATCAATATTATTACATTTATTTCATTTTTGTTATGCAATGAACTACATATTTTATCAGCTTCCATTCTATTGTCATGTTACACAGCCTCAATACACCAAACAAAAACTGAAATTGTATTTATATGAATGATACATGCATTTAAGATGAATTTATTTCTTTTACGTGGCAGTCATTCCCATGACTGCATTCTTACAGGAGACTTTGGAGTGTTTTACAAATTGATCAAAATGACAGGAAGTTTATGCCCATCCTTTAATACTTTTGGATGAGGTAACATCAGGCAGCAGTCACATGCACGTTTGTGCCGTACTTGCATAAGTTGATCTCTGCACATCCAGAATATGCTCACCTCATGGACCTGAAACTTTTCTGTCCATAATGCACTCCAAGGCACACGATCTCACATGTGAGGTAAACCTAAGCAGCTCCTTAGACTACCATGAGCTGGATGACTGAGAACCTGCACAGACATCTGTGAGGTAAACATATTTTTCTGTGAGCATCATTAAGTCAACTCTAGGTTTCATGTGCTGATTCAGGAATCTTTACATTTATTCTGTTTTAGAGCAGGTGGAGAGGGGGAACCAGATGGGAGCAGGTTCCACTTTGGGTGAGGAAGTGGAATAAGTGATTACCTTTTTGTCTCAGCTTGTCATCACCGTCACCGTTACTGTTTCAATGCAGCCAAATTCAGGATGTAACTGACATGATTTTCTCTGGTTGTTATGAACAAGTCTAACACTGTGGTTTAAATGTGGCACATATGCTTAAAAATCACAGAGCGACTGCTGAATCTTCTGCTCTAAACATGAACTCTGAACTTTGTGATGCTTCAGGAGGAAAACTGCTTCAGTTATTCTCTCAGATTAGTTTCATATTTTCTGCATCAGATTTGAGTGAGATCCTGGAATGAAGACAGAAGAAAAGACTTTGTTCAAAGTTTGATTTATAGTTAAACCTTCCAGTTTATTCACACAATAAAACATCAACACAATATATGAATTCATTCATTAAAATCACAGTTTTTCCTCATTTGTTTGATGATTTTGACAAAAACAAACACAAACACACACACATGGTCTGCCATACTCATAAAGAGAAATGTCGACATTTTTCAATACAAATATTCCAGAAACATTTAGAGGATAGAGAAGTTTACATTTTTATGTGCAGAAATATTTTAGTAAATCAAAATGATGATGAGCAGTGATAGCCTCCATAAACAGTCACAGGAAAGATCTCCTTTAAAAACTCAGAAACATCAAGAGAACAACTAGAAGATGTGGAGGTACCACCCATAATGTTTGACTGACAGCTGATCTCTGTGCAGAAATGATGGAGAGAAAATAAAATGAAACTCAAATACAGATTTAAACCCACAATATGAAAGACTTCAGTCTATTTCACTTTAATCAACTCAGCAGAGTCTCCATAATTATGAAACCAAAATCCAGCATAGAGCGGCTGAGTGAATGTGGTCTGGACTCTGTGGAGGAGAGTCATGGTTTCAGAGACGCTGTAGAAGGACAAAATACCTGCTCTGTGATCCAGGTACACTCCTACTCTGGAGGAACGAGGACCTGAGACACGAGTTTTAATGTTGTTGTGCCGAAATGTATAACTGTCGTTTTCACAATGTAATGCCCAAGATTTGTCATTACCTCCAAATCCACATTCATAATACCCTCCTTTTCTGCTGATATTCTTGTATGTGACTGCTACAGAAACTCCTCCCACTCTCCACTCCACCTCCCAGTAACAACGTCCAGTCAGACTCTCTCTACTCAGGACCTGAGACCTGTCAGTGAATCTGTCTGGATGATCAGAATAAAACTGTTTTTGATTCACTGCTGTTGCTTTTCTGTTCCCCTCTGATAATAACAGCTGTTTGTGTGCTGTGTTTGGATCCAGTGTGATTTCACATGAATATCTTAAGAATTCAGCTCTGGTCTTTGGCTCTGGTGGATCTGACAGTAAAACATCCACTTCAGTGACTGTCAGTGAGATGTTTGTCCATTCCTCTCTCAGAATGTCCTGTAGTTTATCTCTGACCTCTGACACAGCTGCTGTCACATCCTCAAAGTAGCTCAGAGGACGGATATTGATGCTGGATGAGTCTGTAGACTCACTGAGTGCTGACAGTGAGGGGTAGTTGTGTAGAAACTGGATGTGATCCTCTGTGTGTGAGAGCTGCTTCAGCTCAGCATCTTTCCTCTTCAGCTCAGTGATCTCCTGCTCCAGCTTCTCCTGAAGCTCTTTGACTCGACTCACTTCAGTTTCCTGCTGGGATCTGATCTGCTGCTTCACATCAGAGCTTCTTTTCTGGATGAGATGGATCAGCTCAGTGAAGATCTTCTCACTGTGCTCCACTGTTTGATCAGCAGACTGATTGATGGCCTCCACCTCCTGTTGAAGCAGCTTCACATCTTTCTCTCTGTCCTGGATTCTCTGCTGGATGTTTTGTCGACTCACCTCCAGCTCTCTCTGCCTCTCAGTCCTTTCTGCTGCAGCTGAGACTGTGTCGTGGCCTTTATGTTCATCCACAGAGCAGAGATAACAGATACTCTGCTGATCAGTACGGCAGAACATCTTCATCACCTCATCATGACGAGAGCAGATGTTCTCCTGGAGCTTCTTGGAGGGCTCCACCAGCTTGTGTTTCTTAAATGTAGGTGAATCATAATGAGGCTGAAGGTGTTTCTCACAGTAAGATGCCAGACAGAATAAACAGGACTTGAAGGCTTTCATTTTTCTTCCAGTGCAGACATCACAGGCCACATCTTCAGGTCCAGCATAGCAGTGATCAGCAGGAGCAGCTTGGAGTCCAGTCTTCTTCAGCTCCTCCACTAAATCTGCTAACATGGTGTTTTTCACCAGGACAGGCCTCGCTGTGAAAGTCTGTCTGCACTGAGGGCAGCTGTAGATTTTCTTCTTTTCCTCTTCATCCCAGAAGCTTTTAATACAGTTCATGCAGTAGCTGTGTCCACAGGGAATAGTCACCGGATCCTTCAGTAGATCCAAACAGATTGAACAGCAGAATTTTGTTTGGTCCATTTGATTCATGTGCTGTGCCGTTTCACCGTCTCTCAGTGACTGTCAGACAGTTTCACTTTCTCTGAACAGAAACAACCTCTGTGCTCTGAAGGGAAACAGATCTCTGCTCTTGTTCACCTCCTACAGGAAATGAGGCTCACCAGCAACTGCATTTACACCATGTTGTTTAGACCCATCCTGATACAGACACATCTGTGAAGGGAGGCACTAAAGAAATAAACTTACAGAACGACCAAGAGCCATTCACATGAAGGAGGGTGTGGTATGTTTGATTACAGCATGCAGTAACAAGTCTGACCCAGTTAAACTTTAACTTTACTTGGAGCTTTGAAATGTGACAGTCAACACTCAGCGAGTTCATTTTATATTTTAAAAAGTTCAGCAAAGTTTAGGATGCTGTAATGAATAAAAATACATGACACTTTATATTTTGACATTTTCTAATCTTAGTTCATTCTCACACTTACAGAATGATGCATGGGAACAACTGACTCCACTAAATCAAACCTATGTTCAAATGAAATTACTGTACAAGACAGGTAGCAAGCTTGATTTCTTGATTATTTTTTTAAATAGTAAAATATATGTTAAAGTACAAATAAAGCCAAATACAGATAGTGTTCTAATTCTACACTCTTTAGTAATTTTTCCTGTGCACCAACATGGATTTCGAAACGATACATTAATATGTGCTTAAAATGCAGACACTCAAATATAACTCAAATTTTTTAAACTAATTCAACTTTCACACTGAAGATACATAGTAGACATAAGAATCAGTTTTCATGCCCTTTGTTTATTCTTTCATTTAAAATCTTTGTGGTAAAGATCATCATAATCACCCATTAACTTTCATGTGCAGCTTAAATGTTTCACTACACTGTTGGCAGCAAAGATTACACAGCAAAGCCGATTAAACTAGAAGCTAAACGACTGTTCAGTCCTCTTTTGGAAGCAGTCTTTAAATGGAGACAAGCATTAACTGTTGTAATAAACTGTATCACCACCAGATGGCGATATTAGTTTGTAAGTAATAAAACTGCATCAAAACAAACCTCTAGTACGATGTTCAAATGAGATTACTGCCATCATGATCATTTAATAGTAACAAATATTTAAATTTAGCAATAACAAATGCAGATCGGTCCACAATGTTTACAAAAATCATCAAACAAATCATTATTTTGCAGTTTTTCCTGTGTACACAGTCAAAGATTTTAAATGAAAACATAAAGATGTGCTTGAAAATCAAACTTTCAAGTTTAATTCAAGGTTTTAGTAAAATTTTGCATGAACTGTTTAGTAATTGCTCGCAAAGTGTCCATGTCAGTAACTCATTGAAATGTATTTTGGCCTTTTCCGGGCAGGGATAGCTCAGTAGGTAGAGTGCTGGCCCCATGATCGGAAGAGCGGGAGGTCGAATCCACTAAACGGCAACCCTGAGGTATCTCTGAGCAAAGCACCATCCCTACACACTGCTCTCCGTGTGCCCAATGGCTGCCTACTGCTTCACTGAGTGAATGGGTTATAGGCAGAGAAGAATTTCCCCAAGGGGAGCAATAAAGTATACATTATTATTAAACTGATCCAGTAAATGTAACTTTGTCTCACCTACTTAACCGAGTATTTTAGTTGTTTAACTGTCATTATAACTAAACTGAACATCCAAAGCTTTTCTCACTGCAGTTTTGTTGTGCAGTTATAGCAGCACTTTGAATCATCCACAGTTTTATAGAAATGTCTGTTGAATTATTGTTTTGTTTGGTGTGATGGTTCCTTTTTTAATAATTTTAAACAAAAATAACTATTTGTTATTAATTAATGTATGAGGAATTTGATTATGTAGGCCTATTGCTTGTGCAAACAATGAATTTATTCACACTGAAGATATATGGTAGACATAGGAGTCAGTTTTCATTCCCTTTGTTTATTCTTTCAGTTAAAATCTTAGTGGTAAAGATCATCATAATTTCATGTTTACTTGCATGTGCAGCTTAAATGTTTCACTACACTGTTGCCAGCAAAGATTACACAGCAAAGCCAATTAAACTAGAAGCTAAATGACTCTTCAGTCCTCTTTTGGAAGCAGTCTTTAAATGGGGACAAGCATTAACTGTTGTAATAAACTGTATCACCACAAGATGGCGATATTAGCTTGTTAGTAATAAAACTGCATCAAAACAAACAGCTAAGTGAACTTTACATTTTTCTGCTCTTTAGCATTTTCTCTCTTATTTTCTATATTTCATTAAAAAAAGAATCAAGGGAAATTATTTGGTTAAACATTTCTAGGCAATAAATCTGTTTCTGAGGGCAAAGCCAAATATTCATCCAGTTTCACCACCTGAGAAACATTCCCCACAGCAAACAGGTTTCACAAATTCACATTTCTCAAAAATCTCCCAAAAGTCTTTACACGTCTCTTCTGTTAATCAGTGTCTAAAAGTGAATTGACACTTTTAAGGTGTATTGCTACTCTCAAGTGTCAGTAAAATATTTAATCTATTTTTATATATTTTTGTTTTATGAAAGTATTTTTTGTGACCTTCAGTAACTCCATATTGTGGACAAAACCTCCACCAACAGCAGGGAACAGTTTCAATAATTTAACACTGTCTTGGTCATGATTTGCTTTGCAGCAGACAGAGGTATAGACCCAATATGCAGATACTCAGATGCAGAAGTGAACCTAAAAGGCAGCTTTATTGCTGGACTTGCAGGCAACCATAGTACAAAGAACTTCAAGTCCAGCTTTATTGCTGGACTTGCAGGCAACCATAGTACAAAGAACTTCACTAGGAAGCTAGACTACAACACAGACAAGACACACAGCAAGGGTGAGCTCATGACAAGGACAGAAGGAAAGTAAGGGCTTACACACCTGGCCAATCAGGGAGATGGAAAACACCAGGGAACACAGGTGAACTAAATCTGACTGATGAGACAGACGAAGCAAAACTGGACATACTCACAGGAGACAGAAAACTAACAAAATAAAGCAGGAAGTGACGCACACTGAGACACAGACATGTGAGCTTGATACTGGGACTGGGGAATAAACAGACCTGGAGACAAAAGGACAAAACACAGATGATATCAGACAGACGACAACAGGAGAGACTAAAGACAACACAAAGATGAGACAAACACAGACTAGATATGAAAAGGGGACAAACGTGACACAAACAAGAACCAACATCTAGAAACATAAGCAGCAAAACTCAGAGGCTCTCAAAGACTGAACATAACTATTTCATAATTCTGAAAAAAGGAATAAAATGTCCAACAAACCAAAAACCTGGGTCAAATACCCAGGAGCATGACAGCCAGACATTAACCTTTTTCATTGAAAGGTATTCTGTAAAGTTCAGTTTTCAGATTCCACTTGGTGAGTCTCTTAAAAGCACCTGAAGGAAACTTCAGATTTTCTTCCTGTTTCTAGGGCAGAATGATGGTCTTGTGTTATCAAACCTCAGGCTGGTGCCTCCAGTGTCCATGCATGCAGAAGCTTCTGGTTCATGTGTCAAACCATCCAAAACAGGAGTTTCCAAAGCTGCCGGGGTGCAGTCTGTTCAGTGTTTCATGTCATCCCTGCAGAGCCAGACAGGAGCACCAGGCCTCCTATTTTCAGTCAAGGAAGGTGAGACAAAACCAGTAACCATAGTGCTCTGTGTCAAATATTTTCTATTCTATTGTTTCTATTCTATTCTGTCACTGTGTGTTAACCCTGTGCAGGGTGAACCCTGCCTTTTGCCCAGTGAAACCCGAGGTTGATGGATGTTACTGAGTATTACTAATCACGTCACAGAATCTATAAGACAAACTCATTTTACACTGTGGCCCACTTAAAGGTAACTTTGATCATAAGTGGGCCGGACATGTGAAGCTGCACGATTAATGTGTAAAATTACAGAAAAGTTCTGGTAGTTGATTCCCCAGACTGTCCTGTAATTATAAAATATAACGTTTTTCATTAACTTAATAATAATGTCCTATTTTTCAATGAATCCACGATATAAAAAAAAGAAAAAGAAATAAATTACAAATTTAGTGAAAAAAACAGGAACTTTAATTTAATTGTTTAACTGTCACCTAATGACTTTGGTGTAGTATGAATAGCAACTAAGGGGGATTCTTTATAATGTCAAGAAAACCTAAAATTGTTATTATTATTATTATTAGTAGTAGTAGTGATAAATGTTAAAATTCTATGCATTTCACATTTTCCAGTTTCTGGAGGCTGATTCTGGTCCCCATGCTTTATGTTTGAAACCTTTGTTTTAAGGGATCTAAATATAATAAATGAGGAATAATCCTAGCCTTTATCAGAAAAAATTATATTGTTGTACAACATGTACAGGTACAATTTAATAAATTTTAAAAGATTTTTTGCAAAAAATAAGACATAAGTGAAGTGAAATTATATTGTATTAATAGAAAAACATGCTTGACATAAATAAAAATTAATTACAAATACGTTATTCCTCCAACCAAACCACAAAAATACCTTGCAGATATTTTTAGGCCCCTGCAGGTCAAAAAGGATGTCGCCTTATAGGAAAGTCTTATTTGGTTAATCTGCTCTTTATTTTCTCAATTAATCACTTCACCGGCCGGTCTAAGGAACTGATCTGTTTCATCCAGCCTTCAGTGCAGTACACACTCCAACATGCATAATGAAGCAAAGCAATAAAGAAAAGCTGCAAGATTGAGATTTGAGGAAGCAGAAAAAGAGAAAAACTATTCAAAACTATTCAAACAATAAACTCAGTCATTAAAATTGAGGCAGATTAATTTTCTGGCTGTAAATTAACTGATTCATCTCATAATCATTTGAGCTATTCTGATGTTTCTGTCTTTATTGAATGAACTGAGTTTGACAGAGCAGGTGAATTTAAGTAAATACTTTCCATTTTCACGTATAAGTTTTAAACTGGAGATGTGTTGATAGGACTGCAGGAGAAAAGAGCTCGTCTGTAGTCTGTGGCTTCTGACTCTGACAAACTCTTTGTGCTCCAGGAAAAAACAGATGTTTATACCTCTGGAGTCGTCAGCAGGAACTGAAACACTGAAGATTTGTTTCATAAAACTGAGCAGGCACTGAGTCGTCTCCACCGACGGTACATTTCTCATCTGCTCTGAGCTGCTTCTCAAAAGCCTGCTGATGGATTAAATTTCCTTTAATTGTAGCTAAAGGCGCTGACTTTTTGTTGGATGCGACAGGCGCGATCTAAAGCGACTGTTGCCGTAAACGCCTTTATTTTCCATAAACCTGCAGACGTTGAGCTGCAGCTGTCTGCAGAGGCACGGTCATGTTAAAGCTACATCTGATAAAATGAAGCGTTCACAGCAGCAGCATGGGGATGTGCAAAAGTCTCCTCAACTTCTGCTTCAAAACTTTTAATACTCAGTGATAAAGTTTTATTGAGAAAGTGACTTCCCAAACTGGGTCACGTTCTTTTCCATTTTACTTCAAGTACAGCTGCATGAAAAAAGTTATTTATACTTTATTAAGTATATTTTACCGCTTTCTGATTGTAGCACAAAAACAGATTAAAGATAAAAAGAGTCATTTATGGGAAATGACAGAGACAGACACCTTTTTATAGGCTCACTGTATTATTATCAGTTAAAATCCAGCAGCACTGTCACCAAAGCATTTGCTCATAAAGGTCATATGATTGTTGGGGTTTTCTCTGTTTTCTGTATTATTGTAGGTTCTTTACTTTACAATAGAAAAGGCATTGATGCAACTGTAGTTGTGATTTGGTGCAATATCAATAAAGCTGAATTGAATTGATAATGATTTGTAAAAAATCTCTTAAATACTTTTTAAGTTACTTAAAGAACATCAATCTCTAAGTAAAAATTAAACTCCAGAAAGAAAAACAACAGATTTTCAGTCGTCTGGTTCATCACGACAGGTTTGATGAGCCCTGTGGTGTTCAGGTGTATAATGTGGTGTGGAGGTGTGTATGCAGCAGCACCGAGGTCCTCAGCTGATTTTAATTTCAAATATCTGTCTTGGGCATAACTTTGTTTATGGCAGCCTGTGTGATTCATGCTGTATTCACCTTGCACGCTAAGGTGCTGGCCAATTAAATCACCGGGAAGGCCGATGAACACCCGGCAGGCTGCATAAAGTTTGATTAAAACCTGCTGCAGAAGATAACTGTGAATTCTGACAGCCAGTTTCACATGTCAGGGTTTCAGTCACTAAAGACTGGCAATAAATGGAAATGTCAAATGATTCATTACAAGGAGCTGCCAACTTTAGAGGCTGGTTAATCGTGACAAATCTTTTCCTTCACTCAGGTTAGCTAGTAGATTGTGGCTCAAGCAGCGAACACATGTTATCTCTATTCAGACTTTCCCCAAGTGTTCTTTATTTCTTTGCTCTTGCTGTTTCCTTTTATTAAGCAGCTTTAATCTTGTTCCAGCTGTGGTTCAGGTGGTACAATTGGTACCAATCACAGGGTCAGTGGATTGGTCCACAGTTTCCTCCAGTCCACATGTCAAAGTATCCTTGGACAAGATACTGAACCCCAAGTCCATCAGTGTGTGTGTGAATGTTGGCTAAAGCCCTCGGGCACAGATAGAAGTGCTGCATGAATGTGTGTAACTGGGTACATGAGACATGTAGCAGAAAGTGCTGTGAGTAGACAGGACCTATGCAAGTACGACACCATTTACAAAAAACCAACACTTTTAATTTTCACTTTTTTTCACTTTCATTGTGTTTTTATTTTGCCAGGGTGCATGCCTTATTTTCTCTCATCCAGTGTTATGTTGATTTATTCATCCAACTTAAGTCTTATGTGGAGTTCAGGTCCAGAGATAATAATTGAGGCCAAACGCCACTTTTAAGATATAGGGTATCAAATTTCTTTTTTAATAAAAAGGGCAGTGATGCTAAAACAACCTTTAGTTATGCTGCTATCTCCTTAAATCCGATGTTGGTAGCTATTTCTCAGGCTAACTGCTGTTCAGTTTTCCAAAACAAACAACCACTGAGGCACAACTCAAAGTTAAAAAATGTGCTCTGATGAAATAATCAGTTTGGCTGGACTCTCTGCTGTTGCAATAAAGTAAAAATTTCTTAACATCCATCCATCCATCCAGGGTTTCTGGAGATTAGAGGATTTAGAAGTTAGCAGTGAAATAGCTCGATAAAGGAGAATCCATGTTCTAATATTTCTGAAACAAACAAACAAAACATGGAAAACAATCTAAACTTTGCATGAAATTTAAGGAAAGTTGTGTGTGGTCATTTATTTCTTTGTTGTAAAAATGCTTCTTGGCAACAAATCTTATGTCAGTTTACCTAATATGACATATGTGTTGGGAAGGTTACTTTTAAAATGTATTCCATTACAGAATACTGAATACATGCCCCAAAATGTATTCTGTAACGTATTCCGTTACGTTACTCAATGACAGTAACGTATTCTGAATACTTTGGATTACTTAATATATTATCATGCTTTTTACAACTACGTGAATGTACTATTGCTGTGTGATTTATTACTATTACTGAAGGTCCGCGGCTCCGAACCATAGTAAAGGGACATCTGGCTAATACGGCGGGTTCCGTGTCGGGCTCGTAGGCGAAAAATAGCTTTACTTTGCTGTGTGGGTCAACTTTGCTTGCGAGAGACAGAGAGAGGCGTTGAAAGGCTGCTCCAACGGAACTTATTGTTTCCGGAGAAAAACACGAACACGGTGTACAGTTGAGTCTTAATAGCTTACTTACAACTGGGCTCGTCAGGCACTCTTCTTGGCTGCAGTGGTTATTATTATATTTACATGCTTCCAGCTCCCGTTTTTGCTCAGTGACAGCTCGGACTTTTCCACTCGTCTTTTTCTCCCTCCTCTTGCTCACAGACAAATAACGTGTATGGTAGTCCATTCTCCCTGCAACACGGACTACACTGCCCATGAGGCTACATTCTTTAGAGCTATGCCTGTAGCATTCTGCCTATTAGCTTAGCACAACAACAAAAAGGCGCTCTCTCGCAGAGAGAGAGAGCGTCGCCCTGTAACCATGGCAACCGTAACGCTGCCGCCGGGAACAACAGAACATAGCTGTCAAACAAACCCAAACAGTCCTGACCCGCCACAATATGAAACAGGAAAGTACCGCCGTGTAATCCATTTATTTCAGCAAAGTAACTGTATTCTAAATACCACCTTTTTAAACGGTAACTGTAACGGAATACAGTTACTCATATTTTGTATTTTAAATACGTAACGGCAGTACATGTAGCGGTTTTAGATACGGGCGACACGGGCGGTTGCCCGGGGCGGCATCGTGGTGGGGGGCGGCATCACGGGCATCGGTAAAAAAAAAATGCTCGTACTCATGTTGCCCCGACATCATGCCAGCGCATATTGGGGATGGCATAGGCACCGATCGGTTTTCTATCGCCCATTTGCTGGGAGTAAGGACGCCCTCCGTTTGCGAGGTGCGCCTGCTGCTTGCGGCACAGGGAGGAGAGGGCGGGGCGGCGGGGGATTCTCTGGCTGGCTGGAGCAGCATCTAATAACCAACTCGCAAAATAAAATAAAAACATACAACAAACACGAAAACAGCAGACATTATGATACAGACTTATAATTTGCACCGATGTTTTTTCGAAATTCTATACGCGAAAAGTGAGCGCGAGAGCCCTCGGTGCGCCTGCTCGCTGCTGAAGTCAAAGTAAACTTTATTGTCATCTCCGCTACATACAGTCCAGTATATAGAGAGACGAGACGACGAGGCTCCAGTTACAGCAGTGCAAGTAAACAAACCATAAATATAAGAAGAGTAAGAAAATAAATATACACTTTATGACCAGGGGTAAAGGGATCAATAACAATTTAAAATGTATATTTTATATTTTGTTGATTTAAAGTCTCACACAACCCGTTTTTAAAGTTTAAAAAAAAGAGAAAAGAAGAGGAGGAGTGTAGCGACTTCCACAGTCGCTAGAGGCCGGGGATGGAGCCTGCCTATTTGCCTGACGCGCTGTCAACTTCACGCAATAATGCGAGAGGTGGAATTGCTTGCTTGTTTATTAAAGTGCTTGAAAAGTTTACAGAGCAATGTGATCGGCTCGCGATTCAAACTCTTAAAACATCACAGCTCTAATGCAACAAGGGGAAACTCGTTGTGCTGCGGTCAACAAAAACTACGGCTACCCAGCCCTCCTCTCTGTCAAAATCAAACCAGTGAAAGACAGACTGACAACGCCCTCTTAATGTCACCGCTAGCACCCACGTGACTCCCGTTACACATCACCATAGCAACCAAACAAATGAAAACCCAGTAATCATTAAAATTCAATACATTTAATTATGGCTCCTACAAGGAGAAACGAGCAAAAGATACAGGTAAGCAGATGTGTCATTGGATAATGGCAGGTCATGTATCCTAAAACATTAAGAATCAGAATACTTTCTTAATCCCTAAGGGAATTATGTGGGTTACAGTTCCTCCAAGAAGAAATGGTAAAAATAGTAACAGTAACAGACTAAACTTCAAACAATATATACAATAATATAATATTAATTAGTAAGTGTCAATTGTTGATTTGTCCTGTTCTCATTGTATGACGAATTATGATGTCTGTTTGGTAGCCGTTTGCATACTATGCGTACTCTCTCTCTCTTCATATATAGGGTCATATATATGTGTGTGTGTGTGTGTGTGTGTGTGGGGGGGGGGGGGGGGGGGGGGCGCCAGACGGCGTGTTCGCCCGGCGCGCCAAACAGGCTAGGACCGCCACTGTGTATTCCGTTACTCCCCAACACTGCATATGTAGTAGCAAATAATAACCTGTGGTATGCTTACACTTCTGATCTACATGCAACTATACAAACATGTCAGGATTATTATATTGACTGCTTGATCTACTGCAGTGACAACACAGAGGCCTCAAACCTGTCACAATCCTGGATCATTTGACCCACGTTTTCAGTTTTCTTGTGTTTTGATGTCATTTTGTATTATGTTTCATGTTTAAGTCGTCTTTGGTTAAGTTGATGCTCTAGTGCCTAGGTTATCCCTGTTTAGATTTGTATTAGTTAGTATTTCCCCCCTTGTGTCTTTGACCTCTGTGTCTCCCTCTGGCTGTGATTATCTTTGTTGTGAGTTCTTGCTTCCCTCATGTTTCCTTCTGTTCCCCTTCCTGTCATGTTATCCATGTTTCCCCAGTCATGTTCTCTGGGGCTGTGTCCAAATTCAGGGGTAGCATGCTTCGAAGGACCCGACCTACATAGGGCGGGTCCTTCGAAGGCCGGGTAGGCCGGAAGTGAGCTGCTGTGAAATTGGACAGTCTTCTACTCTTCAGTAAAGTCTGCACTCACTTCTGTGTTCTTCCAGTCGCTAGCGCCAAAGCGTGACAACTTTAAAATGGACCCAGAAATGTCGCAGTGACTGAATGATTGCTGGTCATTCGTGCACATTTACTATATTATATAAAATATGTAAACCAAATCTCTTTGAAACTTATAGAAGAACATTTTCTATTTCTGTTTATTTTCTATTATTCATTTGATCCTGTAACTGATTTGTGTGCATAGATGGCCCTGCAGTGTCCTCAGGGAGAGAGGGAATTAGGACAGGAGGCAAATCAATACAACACAACAACTCTTAGTAATTGCATTTATTAACTTGTGTTTTTAAGAATTATCTTCTTGATATCACACATACATACTTTGTATTTTTAAGTTATCCCATTTCCTTCTGGCCTGCAGGGGGTGACTTTCCCCTGCAGGCCCATCTTCTCCAGAATTGTCCTGATCACACACAACAAATAAGAGACGAGAGAAAATTGCACAACCACCAGATGGCGAAAGAGTCCCACTGCAACTTTAAGCCATGAAGGATGTGTCTTGATGTTTGCTTGTGATAAATCTGCTTTATGTGAGTCTTTTTCAGAAAGTAACAGCAATACAAATGTAAAAGGAGCCAGTTTTTATTTCTTCATTTTTAGATGTACTCACTCAGGATCAGTTTAAACCACTGGTTGAGACAGTATGTAGTTTAAATTTAAATATTCACCTGAAAGCTCTGAATTATTCATCTGAATGAAATAAATATGAACTCTTTAGAATACTGGCTTCTGTTTGTTTGAAAAAAGAGCTGTTGAAATTCAGATATTATCAAAGATAAGATAAGACAACTGCTGCATCACAAACACAGACCTTAGAATAAATAATCATTAATAAATATTTAAAAAGGGAAAAAGAACAAAAGCTAAACCTGCAAACTTCAAGCACCCAGAAATTGCTCTCTGTGCTGTGATGTATTATATATATGAAGATGTTTGGGAAGATGTGCGGTTATTGTTCATCAGTTTTGAAGTGATGTTCATTATATGTCTTTAATCAGTAAAGTCTCGCTTTGCTAGAAATAAATATATAATAAAATTGTAAACATGCAGCTGTATGTTAGAAGTCAAAGGGTCCTTAAGTCTTCTGTAAATTGACGGGGATCAAATGAAGGACACAAGTATCTGTTCTTACTCTAATAAATGCTGCTTTAATATCCAACAGACTATTTTCCTTCCTCATCAGCAGTAAACAGCTCGACTCCGTCTGTGCATTTGTGTCCTCCCTACTTGTTCACACAGACATCTCAGGCTTGATGCCACGATGCAGTGTAGAAACCTGACAACCCTCTGACTCATGTTCAAATGTTCAAGGACATTTCTCAGGATCATGTATGACCCCTTTTTGACATTTGGACTTTCATTAATAATATTTGTGTTTCTGAGTCAATTTTGTGGAGACTTCTGTCCAACGTAGTGTCCAAATGAAGCCTGAAGCTTTTCTTCACCCTCTTGTCAGATGGTCAGCAACAAAACTCTGTTCCAACCAATGTCTGATAAGAGATGAGACACAGCAGCTGAGCAAATGATCATTTCATGCTGAAGAGATCCTCAGACAGAATTAAATACATACATAAACACAGCCTGGTGCCAATAACACAGCTAATGACACTGCTGTATCACTGGCTTTACTGATTAAAGACCATATCTGAAGGAAATCTTTGAACACAACAGAAAGTGACCTTTTAAACACTGAGTGTCATCCTCACCTCAGTTCAGTCTTCAGCTGTTCTGTGGTCACCATGACTGTTTCACTGTACTCATCAACTAGTTGTTAAACTGTAATAGACTTCATTTGAAATGATTAGTTGTGAACAAGTGTAAGGAGATGATTGTCGACTTCAGGAAGACTCCACTCACACACCACTCAGCATCCGTGGTTCCATGGTAGAGACTGTTACCAGCATCAAGTTCCTGGGAGTTCACATTTCAGACAACCTCACCTGGACCACCAACACCACCCCCATCACCAAAAAAAGGCCCAGCAGCGTCTCTACTTCCTGAGACGCCTGAAGCGGGCCAACCTCATTCCTGCTATCCTCACCACGCTCTACAGGACACCTGTTCTGGCCAGCTGCATCTCCGTGTGGTTTGGCAACTGCAATGTTGGTGATCTCAGCAAACTACAATGCATTGTAGTTTGCTCATCAGTAAGGCCTCCAGCATCATGCTTGACCCCTCTCACCCCTCACATATACTCTTTTCTCTCCTTCCATCCTGCAGATGCTACTGCAGCATCGGGGCCCGATCCCCCAGACTGCGGAATAGCTGCTACACTGGTCACTTTAAACTCCAAACTGTCACGGTTCTGGGTCAGTTTGACCCAGTATTTTGAGTTGTTATGTTTTGGTGTGTTTTTGCATTATGGATTGTTTTCTTATTCTCTTGTAGTGCTGGTGGTGGTGATGATCATGATGATGATTATTATTAGAGTTTCATGTTTCTGTTTATCCGTGTTTAAGGATTTGTTGTTTCATGTATTGTTTGAGTTGCATGTGTTATATTCTGTCTGCGTCTTTGTTTGGTGGTTTCTTGTTTCCTGTTTTATTGTGAAGGTCTGTGTCTCATGTGAGTGTGTTCAGTTCTACTGCTCCCCTGTCTCGTTAGTCCAATTTCTCCCAGGTGTGTCTCCCTCCTGTTGCCCATTCCCTGATTACCACCCTGTGTATATTAGCCCTGTGTTTTCCTGTGCTCAGTGTTGAGTCGTACCCTCAGATTATGCCTGTGTGTTTTTGGTCTCTGATTCCGTGTTTACGTCATGTTTTGTTTTCCTGCCAGCAATAAAGTTGTGGTTTTGAGTTGCATTCTGTCTTCGATTCCTGCATTTGGATCCTCATCTCCGCCTGCCCGCACACAGACCCCTGACACAAACTGTAAATTGTAAATTCTAATTGAAATGTCTCTTGATCACCTTAGACTTAAGCTTTTATTTATTTATTTTTTCTCCTTTCTTTATCTATTCATTGCCTTTTTTTGCACTGATCTTACCGGAGCCCCATAGTCTTGTCTCTCTATATGCTGCAGTAGATATAGTAAAGATTACAATAGAGTTTCTTTTGATTTGTATATGACTAATACTGTAGTGAAGGAAGTTGAAAGGTCACAGAGCGACTGCTGAATCTTCTGCTCTAAACATGAACTCTGAACTTTGTGATGCTTCAGGAGGAAAACTGCTTCAGTTATTCTCTCAGATTAGTTTCATATTTTCTGCATCAGATTTGAGTGAGATCCTGGAATGAAGACAGAAGAAAAGACTTTGTTCAAAGTTTGATTTATAGTCAAACCTTCCAGTTTATTCACACAATAAAACATCAACACAATATATGAATTCATTCATTAAAATCAGTTTTTCCTCATTTGTTTGATGATTTTGACAAAAACAAACACAAACACACACACATGGTCTGCATCAAGAGAAGAACTAGAAGATGTGGAGGTACCACCCATAATGTTTGACTGACAGCTGATCTCTGTGCAGAAATGATGGAGAGAAAATAAAATCAAACTAAAATACAGATTTAAACCCACAATATGAAAGACTTCAGTCTATTTCACTTTAATCAACTCAGCAGTGTCTCCATAATTATAATAAAACCTCAGTCCAGCATAGAGCGGCTGAGTGAATGTGGTCTGGACTCTGTGGAGGAGAGTCATGGTTTCAGAGACGCTGTAGAAGGACAAAATACCTGCTCTGTGATCCAGGTACACTCCTACTCTGGAGGAACGAGGACCTGAGACATGAGTTTGGATGTTGTTGTACAAAAATGTATAACTGTTGTTGTAACAATCTAATGCCCAAGATTTGTCATTACGTCCAAATCCACATTCTTTACCCCCTCCTTTTTTGCTGATATTCTTGTATGCGACTGCTACTCGAACTCCTCCCCCTCTCCACTCCACCTCCCAGTAACAACGTCCAGTCAGACTCTCTCTACTCAGGACCTGCTGCCATTGAGTAAATCTGTCTGGATGATCAGAATAAGACTGTTGTTCATTCATAACTCTTACTTTTCTGTTCCCCTCTGATAATAACAGCTCTTTGTGTGCTGTGTTTGGATCCAGTGTGATTTCACATGAATATTTTAAGAATCCAGCTCTGGTCTTTGGCTCTGGTGGATCTGACAGTAAAACATCCACTTCAGTGACTGTCAGTGAGATGTTTGTCCATTCCTCTCTCAGAATGTCCTGTAGTTTATCTCTGACCTCTGACACAGCTGCTGTCACATCCTCAAAGTAGCTCAGAGGACGGATATTGATGCTGGATGAGTCTGTAGACTCACTGAGTGCTGACAGTGAGGGGTAGTTGTGTAGAAACTGGATGTGATCCTCTGTGTGTGAGAGCTGCTTCAGCTCAGCATCTTTCCTCTTCAGCTCAGTGATCTCCTGCTCCAGCTTCTCCTCAAGCTCTTTGACTCGACTCACTTCAGTTTCCTGCTGGGATCTGATCTGCTGCTTCACATCAGAGCTTCTTTTCTGGATGAGATGGATCAGCTCAGTGAAGATCTTCTCACTGTGCTCCACTGTTTGATCAGCAGACTGATTGATGGCCTCCACCTCCTGTTGAAGCAGCTCCACATCTTTCTCTCTGTCCTGGATTCTCTGCTGGATGTTTTGTCGACTCACCTCCAGCTCTCTCTGCCTCTCAGTCCTTTCTGCTGCAGCTGAGACTGTGTCGTGGCCTTTATGTTCATCCACAGAGCAGAGATAACAGATACTCTGCTGATCAGTACGGCAGAACATCTTCATCACCTCATCATGACGAGAGCAGATGTTCTCCTGGAGCTTCTTGGAGGGCTCCACCAGCTTGTGTTTCTTTAATTGAGCAACATCATAATGAGGCTGAAGGTGTTTCTCACAGTAAGATGCCAGACAGACTAAACAGGACTTGAAGGCTTTCATTTTTCTTCCAGTGCAGACATCACAGGCCACATCTTCAGGTCCAGCATAGCAGTGATCAGCAGGAGCAGCTTGGAGTCCAGTCTTCTTCAGCTCCTCCACTAAATCTGCTAACATGGTGTTTTTCACCAGGACAGGCCTCGCTGTGAAAGTCTGTCTGCACTGAGGGCAGCTGTAGATTTTCTTCTTTTCCTCTTCATCCCAGAAGCTTTTAATACAGTCCATGCAGTAGCTGTGTCCACAGGGAATAGTCACCGGATCCTTCAGTAGATCCAAACAGACTGAACAGCAGAATTTTGTTTGGTCCATTTGATTCATGTGCTGTGCCGTTTCACCGTCTCTCAGTGACTGTCAGACAGTTTCAGTTTCTCAGAGCAGAAACAACCTCTGTGCTCTGAAGGGAAACAGATCTCTGCTCTTGTTCACCTCCTACAGGAAATGAGGCTCACCAGCAACTGCATTTACACCATGTTGTTTAGACCCATCCTGATACAGACACATCTGTGAAGGGAGGCACTAAAGAAAATTCTTACAGAGCGACCAAGAGCCAATCACATGATGCAGGGTGTGGTATGTTTGGTTACAGCATGAAGTAACAAGTCTGACCCAGTTAAAGTTTAATAGTTTAACTTTACTTGGATGTTTGAAATTTGACAGTCAACACTCAGCGAGTTCATTTTATATTTCAAAAAGTTCAGCAAAGTTTAGGATGCTGTGATGAATAAAAATAAATGACACCTTATATTTTGACATTTTCTAATCTTAGTTCATTCTCACACTTACAGAATGATGCATGGGAACAACTGCCTCCACTAAATCAAACCTATGTTCAAATGAGATTATGATCATTAAATAGTAACAAATATTTAAATTTAGCAATAACAAATGCAGATCTGTCCACAGTGTTTACAAAAACAAACAAACAAACATTATTTTGTAGTTTTTCCTGTGTACACAGTCACAGTGGAGTTTAAATCAAAACATCAAGATGTGATTCTAAATGAAAACTTTCAAGTTTAATTCAAGGTTTTAGTAAAATTTTGCCTGAACTGTTTAGTAATTTTTCACAAAGTGTCCATGTCAGTAATTCATTCAAATGTATTTTGGTCTTAATCTGATCCAGTAAATGTAACTTTGTCTCACCTACTTAATCGAGTATTTTAGTTGTTTAACTGTCATTATAACTAAACTGAACATCCAAAGCTTTTCTCACTGCAGTTTTGTTGTGCAGTTATAGCAGCACTTTGAATCATCCACAGTTTTATAGAACTGTCTGTTGAATTGTTGTTTTGTTTGGTGCGATGGTTCTTTTTATTTAAATAATTGATGATAATTTGATGTATTTGATTATTTATTACTGGAGCAAACAATTCATTTATTCATGGTGCAAATATATAGTAGACTCAGGAGTTTAACTCAGTTTTCTTGGCCTTTGTTTATCGTTTCATTTAAAATCTTAATGTGTAAAGATCATCATAATTACATATGAAATTATATGTACAAATTATATGTTCCATTACACTATTAACAGCACAGATTATACAGCAAACATCAGATTCATGGATGGAGCCAGAGGCTAAATGACTGTTCAGTCCTCTTTAGGAAACGATCTTCATATGACGACAAACACGACAACAATCAGCTGTCAAACTGTACAAGAAGTTCACAGTAATGTAAAAGAAGTTATATCACTTTATTTTTAAATGTACACACTCAGGGTCAGGACTGAAGACGCTGATCGAGAAAATACTCTAAATATAAATATTCACCTAAACATTCAAAATTATTCAATTGCATGAAAAGAAATATGAACTCTCTACAATACTGGCTTCTGATTGGTTGAAAAAGCAGGTGCTGAACTTCAGAAGAGCTAAACCTGCAAAACTGTGTAAAACCAGAGTGGATGCTGCCCTCTGACCTTTCAGAAGTACGATCTTTTTATGAAGACACAGAGGCAGAGTTATTATTCATCACTTTAAAGATGATATTCGTTATATGTTCTTCACTCGTTGTCTAGTAAAGTCCAGAGAATGAGACACATCATTTCAAAACATACAGCTGCATGTTAGAGATCACAGAGTTCTTCAGTCTTATGAGAACTCATGGAGACTAAATGTCAGACACATCAACAGTAAATGTCGTTCCTCCCCCCGTGAGTTTGTGTCCTCCACACTTGTTTACACAAACATCTGAGGTTTGAACAGTGTGCAAAACCACATGTTACAAAGCTGCTGAGCTACTGAATACTGGAATATTTCATTCAATATCACCATCTGACCAAAGGACAAACACAGAGAGGATTAGAGCGCCAAACTTTGTTTCAAACTGTTTCAGATTTTAGAGGCAAAAAGCAGAATTTCTACCTGGACAAAGAAATCAAAGCAGGAGAAAAACAAGCTTTTTACATTTATTCAAAGGCATTATGTGAATGTACTCTGAGCCACAGCCTCCTAAAGTAAAGACATTTTATCATCTAAACCAGACAGAGTCATGTTTTCAGCAGTGTCTGTATCCTCCATATAGACCATGCCATGGTCCACCTCGGGTGACCAGGTGTCGGACTTTATGTGGGACTACACAGCGCTCAGTCCTTGTTTCCCTGTGCCACACACACATTGAGCCAATGTCCAGTTTTTTTATTGACTCTAGTTTCTATCGATCGGTAGGCCCACAAAAAAACCCTGTACAGGAAGTAGATTTCATCTCTCTGATAAAAGGAGTTCTAATCCCTGATCCTGTGAGTCTGACCCAGTAGATAATATTTATATGATCATATTTATGCCTTTGTTGTTTCACAAAGGGTTAAAAACATTCACAGGTTGGACTGTGGTTCTCCTTTTAGCGTCTCTGCTGGAATTTTAACTGTGAACCTCTTAGATCCAAACTTCTGAACTGCTCATCTCACAGAGGACAAAAGGGAAGAACCCCGAATCTCTTCTTCACCTCACTTTTATACCTGCTCACCCTTTCTCCCCCCTTCCCTCACTGGACGTCACATCTTCACACTTGGGCCAATCAAGTTGTTAATCATCCGATATCCACCCACACCTCATCTCTCTCTCTCTCTGATTTACAAGATTTACCACAAAGTTTAAACTTTAAAATCACTTCATTACTTTTTCTTTCTTATTCTTAACATAGAAAATTCACATTCAAAAACTTAACACAGAATAAAACAGAGTAGCCCAGTAGTGGGACATGGTTCCAGCAACTCTGATGGTGACGGCCCGTTTGAAGCTGAAGCTCCGGCACGTGTGTCAAAAAAATCAACACACTGCTTCAGAAACGCTGTGCTGAGGCTTGGTTTGACTGAACAGAGTCACGTGATCAATGACGTCTGAAGCTTCATTCAGCACGTCACTGCTTCAGTACCTGATTCAATGATTTATAAGGAATTGAACCATTGGTGGGATTTGTGCTGTGTTTTGGTGATTTTGTGAGAGTGAATCAGTGTGCGACATAATTATAGACATGGAGCCAGGAAGAGAGGACGCTCTGCCTGTTCCTAAATAAAAACCAGTTCATCAGCAATTCTGCTCCCAGGTCTAAAATGTACATAAGAAATATGATGTACACATAATCGTAATTATATAACTTATAGTATGTTATATATAAACGTACCAGTCTGCTGGTTAATTACATAATCAGGTGGAGGCAGTGACCTCACAACCTCCTATAAGCTTTAAGTTAAGGTTACTTTATTTATACCCACAGGTAAATTTGCTTTACAGAACAATGAGAGCATTTGGCCTCCCTTCACAAACACACACACCTAATGAAACCTGACAAAACACATATTTAGTAATTAAACAAAATGAATCAAATCAAAAACAGTTCTTATTGAGTTCAGTGACAGCAGCAGGGACAAAGCTGTTTTTATAATGCTTTGTCCTGCATCTTGGAACTAGAAACCTCTGTCCTGAAGAAAGAAGCTAAATCCACCCGTAGAGGATGGGAACCATTTTTAAGGATTGATTAAGCCATCTGTGGTACCTGTTTAGAGTACAGGGAGTCTAAACAGGCCTGTGACTCATCTATCAGACGACTGGACCATCTCACTAACTGATTCAGTGAATGTTTCTCTGTGACAGAGGTCTGACTGAACCATGCCACCAAACAAAAACATAAAACAGACTCAATAAAAGTATAATAAAACTATTTTAGAAAATTAAAACCTGTTTTGTCCCTAATCTCAGGAATCACTGTAAAACAAAGTTAAAATCTTTCAGTCAATGTGGAAATGAGCAAGTTTCCTGAGGCAGTAAAGGCACTGGTGACCCTTTTTACAGACCGATTTGCAATAAAAGTTCAGTTTTTCATTGATTATGGTCCCAGGATATTTATATGATTGCACTTGCTCTATTTTCTGACCTTTAATTAAAGTGACTCTGAGCCCATTTTGTTGTTTCCTAAAATCAATAACCATATCTTTTGTTTTAGAAATGTTCAATTGGAGATAAGACTCCTCCCACCACTGAACAAAGTCATCAATGATTGGACCGTGGTGAGTTTCACCCTCTTTCAGTAAGCTGACAATAACAGAGTCATCTGTAAATTTAATGATGGCCCTGTTTTCATATCTGCTCTGACACGTGTTTGTAAAGAGAATGAATAATAAGGGCGATAAGAGACACCCTGGAGGAGAAGCTGTGGAGGAGAACACTGGGTCAGACAGAACCCCGTTTATTCTCACTCTTTGTAACCTGTCAGTTAAAAGATCTAAAATCCAGCAAACCAGGTTTTTCCTGATTTCAAACTGTTCTAAAAGTCTTTTAATTAAAATATGGGGCTGTATTGTATTAAAAGCCAAAGAAAAATCAATGAAAAGAAGTCTTGCAAAAGTCCCTTTACTCTCTACATGTTTAAGAATCAGATTAGAGTCAAAAGCGCGTCCTGCACTCCTCTGTTGGGCCTGTACGCAAATTGCATTGGATCCAGCTGATATTCAATCTCTTCCATAATCACATTTCTGATGATTTTTTCAAAGACTTTCATGACAACTCAGGTGAGGCAACAGGCCTGAAGTCATTCAGGACGTTTGGACGACTAGATTTAGGGACATGAACGACGACAGCTTCCTTCCAAAGCGAGGGCACATTTTGTATTTGAAAGGATTTATTAAAAATAACCTGAAATTTAGGACTGAGCTCTTTAGCACAAGATTTAATTAGGCAGCCACTAATGTTATCAGGGCCCTGGCTCTTGTTCACATTAACTGTATGAAAGGCCTTTTGGACATCGCTGAGTTCAGTGATGAAGTGTTGAGTATCTTTCAGTTTCTGTTTCAGTTCAGAAGAACTAAAACGAGCATAAAGCAAATTCAAATCTCTGTCTGACTTAAAACCGTCTAAAATGATCTGACTGCTGCTCTGGGGATTTTGAAACACTGATATAGTTTTTTATACAAGTCCAGGCAGACCCAACATTTTTTGCAGCAAATTTGCTTTCAAGAAGGTTTTTGTAGATCTGTTTTGCTTTCAAGATCTCGATTTTCAAGTCTTTGGTGACTGCCTGAAAGTCAGTAACAGCCCCCTCTTTAAAAGCCTGTCTCTTTTTCCTTAAACAGGATTTGATGCATTTGGTGACCCATGGCTTATTGTTAGGGTACACTTTAGCACGCTTAAGGGGTATAATCATGTCTTTACAAAAAACTGCATATGAGCTAACATCCACCAAAGCATCAAGACTGAATAAAAACTTCCCAATCTGTAAATTTAAAACATTCCTGCAAGGTAAGCACAGATTCTTCTGACCACATGATTGATTGATGATAACATAATTTTTTCACCCCCCAAAAATTCATGTTCAAAGCAACATATCAGCCCGATATCACACAGAACTGTCACATGACATCAAACACAAGCTGTCAGCTCTGCAGAGTGGGCAATCATAATGAAGCAGTTCATTATAAGCTGCAGACTCAAGCTGCTCTTCATATATTTGTCCACCAGATGTCACCAAACAGGACTGTGATGAAAGCTTCGAGTAATGAACCGTTTTTCATTACAAGCTTGGCCAACTGACTACAATCTACAATAAACTAATATGACTTTTCAATCCTCTCTTCAATCACTTGGTACCACCAGGAACCTTTAAATGGGCCCTCAAGCTGCCTGGAGACTGTTTTGTCGTGCACATCAGAGAAACCACAGGTAAGACAATCTTATCCAAAAGGTCAGTGTAACAGTGTTGTTTTCCACCAGCTTAACCAGACTGCCCATACTAACTGAAATTTCTTTTCCCAGGCAGACATTAAACAGCAGCAGCTGGAAAACTGGAAAACCTAAAGCCAAATAATCAATAAAATATAAACTTTTGTATGAGTGAGTATTGATAAACTGAGCATAATTAAATCTCAGTGAAACCACATATAAGTTCTGGTAACTGGCACATATTTATGTTTAATATGTTGTTTTATATTTTGATCAGTTTCAGGTGTTTGTGCGACTGTGTTAACCATCAGTAAAACCACATATAAATCACACTTCTGTGTTTAACAATTACAACACTTGATGCTGTTTTTCTGATTCAGGATTATGTGTGTGATGAGTTGGCCACACAGTTCTTATCTTTCTGCTTCACACACACACAAAACTGCCGAGGTTGAAGCTTCAGTCTCTTTCTACCCCAGGTCTCACCACATTTCCAAAATGTAAACTCTGAGTCTCATAAGAAATGTGGTTCAAAAAGATGTGCTGATCTATGAATGCATCCTTACTGAAAGCTAAAGATGTCCAGCAGACAAAAACAGCAGCTGAATGAACAGTTATCATGAGCGAGTGTACAAACACTATCACAGGAAATAACAGAAATAAACTGTAGTTTCCATTTATACCTGTAGTGTTTTTTCAGCTCGATGTCATCTTCCAATATGTAAAAATATGATTTCATTGTATCTTAAACAAATACAAACTTTTTTCTTTCCCCCAGAATTTAGACAAATGAACAAAAAATAAATGATTATTTATTTAGGTATTAAAATAGGAAAAATCAGTTTAAATTAGAGTACCATTAAAACAAGAAATTAGCACAGAAATGCCAAAACACAAAAACAGAACAATAAAGTGTCTTTAAAGATGATTCAAAAACAGTTGTAGGAGCAGTTTTATGAACCATGTTCTGTTAATATACTGACTAACCAGCAGCAACACTCTGACTCAGTGTTTCCATCTGTGTTTATTTCCATCTTTACAGTCAGGCATAAACATCTCACAGCAGCTGGAAAAACCAGTGAGCACACTTTAGAGGAAAACAGTGAAAGTTTCTGTTCAACTGTAAAATATTCTCTGTAATGTAAATTGTTCTGCTCTCTGACAAACCATCAGAGGTGCAGCACGTGTATCATTTGGTGTTTGAAGCAGAAACAAAAGCAAAGAGTTAAAGGAAGACACATTTGAAGAAGAAGGAAAATGAAAACAAGACGTCACTGAGCAACAACCTGACAGAACGAGAGCCAACAGTTTACTATCAGAACTGAGGCTGATCATTAACAGGGAGCAGCAGGTAACAAGGTCATCAGCAGTGGAGGAAAGTATGGAAGTAATACCCAGCTTCATATTTGAAGATACTCGAGTATCTTAGCTGCAGGTCTGGAACAATGGTTTTATTTCCTTTCCCATTAAACATCTCACACAGCCCCTCATCTGTGACCCTTAGCAAACCCACTGGATATCTACCTGTACATAAAGGAGATCAGATCAGTTCCATCTAGACCAGCTGTAACAGGAAAATGCTGCTTACACTTTGATGCATCAGTTTCAGTTTGTCATATAAGACAATATATCAGATTGAGGCATTATTTTCCTGCAGTGAGTAAATCTACTTTGTACTTTACTCTTTTCTTTTAGGTAAAGGGTCTAAACAGTACTTGTACACTGTGGAAATCCCATAAGAACGTCTCCTGAACTCTGAAAAATAACAAAACAAAGACTAAAAAGAGGTCATGGGTGCTGATGATGATGATGGTGATGAAGACGAGGAGTAGGATGCATTAAAAAAGTGACTGATGTCCTAGAATACAACAGAACAGTGTCTCTACAAACTTATGAAAACATGACAGTCTTGCATTAGTTTGTATTCTTATGATTTCAAAAAAAGAGGGAAAAATCTCCTTGAAATCCACAATTCCTTTTTGTTGTTTCTTAGTGTGTGACGTATTTTATTGCCTTTATGATTGGTGCAAACAGTTTCCTGATTCATAATGGAAATAGATTTTAGACACAAGAGGAACACGCAGTGATCAGCAGGAGCAGCTTGGAGTCCAGTCTTCTTCACACTGAGGAGGGACATATATGCAGGAACAGTTGTCATAACTGTTACAACCACCAGATGGCGAAAGAGTCCCACTGCAACTTTAAGCCATGAAGGATGTGTCTTGATGTTTGCTTGTGATAAATCTGCTTTATGTGAGTCTTTTTCAGAAAGTAACAGTAATATGTCTGATTATATGTCTTTAATCAGTAAAGTCTCGCTTTGCTAGAAATCAATGAATAAATAATAAAATTGTAAACATGCAGCTGTATGTTAGAAGTCAAAGGGTCCTTAAGTCTTCTGTAAATTGACGGGGATCAAATGAAGGACACAAGTATCTGTTCTTACTCTAATAAATGCTGCTTTAATATCCAACAGACTATTTTCCTTCCTCATCAGCAGTAAACAGCTCGACTCCGTCTGTGCATTTGTGTCCTCCATACTTGTTCACACAGACATCTCAGGCTTGATGCCACGATGCAGTGTAGAAACCTGACAACCCTCTGACTCATGTTCAAATGTTCAAGGACATTTCTCAGGATCATGTATGACCCCTTTTTGAAATTTGGACTTTCATTAATAATATTTGTGTTTCTGAGTCATGTTTGTGGAGACTTCTGTCCAACGTAGTGTCCAAATGAAGCCAGAAGCTTTTCTTCAGCCTCTTGTCAGATGGTCAGCAACAAAACTCTGTTCCAACCAATGTCTGATAAGAGATGAGACACAGCAGCTGAGCAAATGATCATTTCATGCTGAAGACATCCTCAGACAGAATTAAATACATACATAAACACAGCCTGGTGCCAATAACACAGCTAATGACACTGCTGTATCACTGGCTTTACTGATTAAAGACCATATCTGAAGGAAATCTTTGAACACAACAGAAAGTGACCTTTTAAACCTGTAACACTGATGCTGCATTCAAGGACCATTACAAACATCTGAAAGGACTTAAGAACATGAAGAAGATGTGACTTGTTTCTCTGTAATGAAGCTGTTTTAGTGAAGAAAGTTGAAAGGTCACAGAGCGACTGCTGAATCTTCTGCTCTAAACATGAACTCTGAACTTTGTGATGCTTCAGGAGGAAAACTGCTTCAGTTATTCTCTCAGATTAGTTTCATATTTTCTGCATCAGATTTGAGTGAGATCCTGGAATGAAGACAGAAGAAAAGACTTTGTTCAAAGTTTGATTTGTAGTCAAATCTTCCAGTTTATTCACACAATAAAACATCAACACAATATATGAATTCATTCATTAAAATCACAGTTTTTCCTCATTTGTTTGATGATTTTGACAAAAACAAACACAAACACACACACATGGTCTGCCATACTCATAAAGAGAAATGTCGACATTTTTCAATACAAATATTCCAGAAACATTTAGAGGATAGAGAAGTTTACATTTTCATGTGGAGAAATATTTGAGTAAATCAAAATGATGATGAGCAGTGATAGCCTCCATAAACAGTCACAGGAAAGATCTCCTTTAAAAACTCAGAAACATCAAGAGAACAACTAGAAGATGTGGAGGTACCACCCATAATGTTTGACTGACAGCTGATCTCTGTGCAGAAATGATGGAGAGAAAATAAAATGAAACTAAAATACAGATTTAAACCCACAATATGAAAGACTTCAGTCTATTTCACTTTCATCAACTCAGCAGTGGCTCCATAATTATGAAACCAAAATCCAGCATAGAGCGGCTGAGTGAATGTGGTCTGGACTCTGTGGAGGAGAGTCATGGTTTCAGAGACGCTGTAGAAGGACAAAATACCTGCTCTGTGATCCAGGTACACTCCTACTCTGGAGGAACGAGGACCTGAGACAGGAGTTTGGATGTTGTTGTACCAAAATGTATAACTGTTGTTGTTACAATCTAATGACCAAGATTTGTCATTACATCCAAAAACACATTGAATCACACTCCCTGTTCTGCTGATATTCTTGTATGTGACTGCTACATCAACTCTCCCTCTCCACTCCACCTCCCAGTAACAACGTCCAGTCAGACTCTCTCTACTCAGGACTTGTTTATACGAAGTGAATCTGTCTGGATGATCAGAATAATGTTTTTGTTTCATTAAGGTTGCTTTTCTGTTCCCCTCTGATAATAACAGCTCTTCGTGTGCTGTGTTTGGATCCAGTGTGATTGCCATTGAATATTTTAAGAATCCAGCTCTGGTCTTTGGCTCTGCTGGTGGATCTGACAGTAAAACATCCACTTCAGTGACTGTCAGTGAGATGTTTGTCCATTCCTCTCTCAGAATGTCCTGTAGTTTATCTCTGACCTCTGACACAGCTGCTGTCACATCCTCAAAGTAGCTCAGAGGACGGATATTGATGCTGGATGAGTCTGTAGACTCACTGAGTGCTGACAGTGAGGGGTAGTTGTGTAGAAACTGGATGTGATCCTCTGTGTGTGAGAGCTGCTTCAGCTCAGCATCTTTCCTCTTCAGCTCAGTGATCTCCTGCTCCAGCTTCTCCTCAAGCTCTTTGACTCGACTCACTTCAGTTTCCTGCTGGGATCTGATCTGCTGCTTCACATCAGAGCTTCTTTTCTGGATGAGATGGATCAGCTCAGTGAAGATCTTCTCACTGTGCTCCACTGTTTGATCAGCAGACTGATTGATGGCCTCCACCTCCTGTTGAAGCAGCTTCACATCTTTCTCTCTGTCCTGGATTCTCTGCTGGATGTTTTGTCGACTCACCTCCAGCTCTCTCTGCCTCTCAGTCCTTTCTGCTGCAGCTGAGACTGTGTCGTGGCCTTTATGTTCATCCACAGAGCAGAGATAACAGATACTCTGCTGATCAGTACGGCAGAACATCTTCATCACCTCATCATGACGAGAGCAGATGTTCTCCTGGAGCTTCTTGGAGGGCTCCACCAGCTTGTGTTTCTTTAATTGAACCACATCATAATGAGGCTGAAGGTGTTTCTCACAGTAAGAGACCAAACACACCAGACAGGATTTCACAGCTTTTAACTTGATGCCAGAGCACAGATCACAGGCCACATCTTCAGGTCCAGCATAGCAGTGATCAGCAGGAGCAGCTTGGAGTCCAGTCTTCTTCAGCTCCTCCAATAAATCTGCTAACATGGTGTTTTTCACCAGGACAGGCCTGGCTGTGAAAGTCTGTCTGCACTGAGGGCAGCTGTAGATTTTCTTCTTTTCCTCTTCATCCCAGAAGCTTTTAATACAGTTCATGCAGTAGCTGTGTCCACAGGGAATAGCCACCGGATCCTTCAGTAGATCCAAACAGACTGAACAGCAGAATTTTGTTTGGTCCATTTGATTCATGTGCTGTGCCGTTTCACCGTCTCTCAGTGACTGTCAGATAGTTTCACTTCCTCTGAACAGAAACAACCTCTGTGCTCTGAAGGGAAACAGATCTCTGCTCTTGTTCACCTCCTACAGGAAATGAGGCTCACCAGCAACTGCATTTACACCATGTTGTTTAGACCCATCCTGATACAGACACATCTGTGAAGGGAGGCACTAAAGAAATAAACTTACAGAACGACCAAGAGCCTTTCACATGAAGGAGGGTGTGGTATGTTTGGTTACATCATGCAGTAACAAGTCTGACCCAGTTAAACTTTAATAGTTTAACTTTACTTGGATGTTTGAAATTTGACAGTCAACACTCAGCGAGTTCATTTTATATTTCAAAAAGTTCAGCAAAGTTTAGGATGCTGTGATGAATAAAAATAAATGACACTTTATATTTTGACATTTTCTAATCTTAGTTCATTCTCACACTTACAGAATGATGCATGGGAACAACTGACTCCACTAAATCAAACCTATGTTCAAATGAGATTATGATCATTAAATAGTAACAAATATTTAAATTTAGCAATAACAAATGCAGTTCGGTCCACAGTGTTTACAAAAACAAACAAACAAACATTATTTTGTAGTTTTTCCTGTGTACACAGTCACAGTGGATTTGAAAAGAAAACATCAAGATGTGCTTGAAATGCAAACTTTCAAATTTAAATTCAAGGTTTTAGTAAATTTTTGCCTGAACTGTTTAGTAATTTTTCACAAAGTGTCCATGTCAGTAATTCATTCAAATGTATTTTGGTCTTAAACTGATCCAGTAAATGTAACTTTGTCTCACCTGCTTAATCGAGAATTTTAGTTGTTTAACTGTCATTATAACTAAACTGAACATCCAAAGCTTTTCTCACTGCAGTTTTGTTGTGCAGTTATAGCAGCACTTTGAATCATCCACAGTTTTATAGAACTGTCTGTTGAATTGTTGGTTTTTTTGGTGCGATGGTTCCTTTTATTTAAATAATTGATGATAATTTGATGTATTTGATTATTTATTACTGGTGCAAACAATTCATTTATTAATGATGCAAATATATAGTAGACTCAGGAGTTTAACTCAGTTTTCTTGGCCTTTGTTTATCGTTTCATTTAAAATCTTAATGGGTAAAGATCATCATAATTACATATGAAATTATATGTACAAATTATATGTTCCATTACACTATTAGCAGCACAAATTATACAGCAAACATCAGATTGATGGATGGAGCCAGAGGCTAAATGACTGTTCAGTCCTCTTTAGGAAACGATCTTCATATGACGACAAACACGACAACAATCAGCTGTCAAACTGTACAAGAAGTTCACAGTAATGTAAAAGAAGTTATATCACTTTATTTTTAAACGTACACACTCAGGGTCAGGACTGAAGACACTGATCGAGAAAATACTCTAAATATAAATATTCACCTAAACATTCAAAATTATTCAATTGCATGAAAAGAAATATGAACTCTCTACAATACTGGCTTCTGATTGGTTGACAAAGCAGGTGCTGAACTTCAGAAGAGCTAAACCTGCAAAACTGTGTAAACCCAGAGTGGATGCTGCCCTCTGACCTTTCAGAAGTACGATCTTTTTATGAAGACACAGAGGCAGAGTTATTATTCATCACTTTAAAGATGATATTCGTTATATGTTCTTCACTCGTTGTCTAGTAAAGTCCAGAGAATGAGACACATCATTTCAAAACATACAGCTGCATGTTAGAGATCACAGAGTTCTTCAGTCTTATGAGAACTCATGGAGACTAAATGTCAGACACATCAACAGTAAATGTCGTTCCTCCCCCCGTGAGTTTGTGTCCTCCACACTTGTTTACACAAACATCTGAGGTTTGAACAGTGTGCAAAAGCACATGTTACAAAGCTGCTGAGCTACTGAATACTGGAATATTTCATTCAATATCACCATCTGACCAAAGGACAAACACAGAGAGGATTATAGCGCCAAACTTTGTTTCAAACTGTTTCAGATTTTAGAGGCAAAAAGCAGAATTTCTACCTGGACAAAGAAATCAAAGCAGGAGAAAAACAAGCTTTTTACATTTATTCAAAGGCATTATGTGAATGTACTCTGAGCCACAGCCTCCTAAAGTAAAGACATTTTATCATCTAAACCAGACAGAGTCATGTTTTCAGCAGTGTCTGTATCCTCCATATAGACCATGCCATGGTCCACCTCGGGTGACCAGGTGTCTGACTTTATGTGGGACTACACAGCGCTCAGTCCTTGTTTCCCTGTGCCACACACACATTGAGCCAATGTCCAGTTTTTTTATTGACTCTAGTTTCTGTCGATCGGTCGGCCCACAAAAAAAACCCTGTACAGGAAGTAGATTTCATCTCTCTGATAAAAGGAGTTCTAATCCCTGATCCTGTGAGTCTGACCCAGTAGATAATATTTATATGATCATATTTATGCCTTTGTTGTTTCACAAAGGGTTAAAAACATTCACAGGTTGGACTGTGGTTCTCCTTTTAGAGTCTCTGCTGGAGTTTTAACTGTGAACCTCTTAGATCCAAACTTCTGAACTGCTCATCTCACAGAGGACAAAAGGGAAGAACCCCGAATCTCTTCTTCACCTCACTTTTATACCTGCTCACCCTTTCTCCCCCCTTCCCTCACTGGACGTCACATCTTCACACTTGGGCCAATCAGGTTGTTGACATTTAATCATCTGATGTCCACCCACACCTCACCTCTCTCTCTCTCACTCTCTCTCTCTCTCTCTCTCTCTGAGTGAATGGAGCTGGGGACGGGAGTGTCGGAGTGAGTGGATTTCTGTTTTCGGGTTCCTCTTTTCTTTTATCACTGTCAGGTGTGTTTATTTTTTCGACACACGGTTGTTGGTGTGTTTTGTTTGTTGCCGACTGGTTTGGTAGCTTTTGCCACCGGCTTGGCACAGTGCCCGCTGTTGAGGGTGGTGCAGAGTTTGAGAAGCTGACACGCCGTCATGCGTCAAACTTATACCGACTGTGAATTGCTCGGTGGAAGAAGCTGTTTTGGCTGTAGGAGAGGTGGTGGGCTATGACAGCGTGAAATCTGCCTCCCGTATGAATGGTGCTATTGTTATTTTTCTTGATAAGGTACCTAAAGTTAATGAGTCACGTCCAATCTCCCGTTAGTTAGCCCTGCTAAAAAGGTTACCATCTCAAATGCGCCTCCTTTTATTAAAAATGAAACTTTAGCCAAGGAGCTGTCACGGTATGGCCAACTGGTTTCGCCCATAAAGATGGTCTCTTTGGGGCGCAAATCTGTGCTCCTCAAACATGTTGTGTGTCACAGAAGGCAGGTTTTTATGATCCTCAAAGACTCCGCTGGCGAGCTGAACCTGTCTTTCAGTTAAAAATAGAGGGTTTCACCTACATGGTGTTTGCTTCATCTGAGAGCATGAAATGTTTTGGTTGTGGTGGAGAAGGGCATTTAATTCGCTTCTGTCCAGAGAGGCTAAGAAACACGCAGCCAGCGGATCATGCCATTGGAGAGCCGGTCCCAGCCAGGGCTCCTGGTAGGGACCCGGCGATCGCTCATGCGAAACCTGCTGAGACTGCGGGCGGCTCCGCTGTAGCTGAGGCGGACCCCGCTGCCGAGGCGCCTGTGGAAACCCGGCATTTTCCGAGCGGTAACGGGTCTGATGAAACTGGCATTGTGAAAAGTGTTGATGGTGCAGAACCGGATCTGACTAATGACCAGTCTGCAGGTTTTTCTGACACCAGTCAGACAGCTGACACGACTCTTGAGTCTGTGTGTGATGATCTTTGTGAGGATGACGACATGCTTGATGAGGATTTGCTGAAGTTGTCTCAAAAGAGAAAGAGCTCTGAACCTGCCCACTGTAGTACAAAAACGTCAAAAGCTAAGAGAGGAAACAGAACAGGAGAGAGCAGCATGGAGTCTGAAAGTGATTTGTCCCTAAGCCAGGAACACCAGAATCTGTACTCTCCTGCTGAGATCAGGAAATTCTTGCAGAAAACCAAAGGCCTCAGGATGGTGAAAGTGGAGGATTATTTTCCGGACCTTAAGCTTTTTGTTGAGTCGTCTCGGGTCTTGACAAAAAAATCAGGGAATTTTATTGATGATGTGTTGACAGACCAAGAGATTTATCGTTTAGAGAAACTGATTTTGAAAGTGAGATCTCAAGCACTCACTGCTGATGATGACGATGATGTTTAGGAACACACTCTATATGTCCCTGTCTTTTTTCCTCTGTCTCGCTTCTCTCATGTCTGAATTCAAGATAGGCACATTAAATTTGAACGGTGCTAGAGATGAGGTGAAAAGAGCTGCTTTTTTCGAGCTTATGAACCTAAAGAGATTGGATATTATGTTGGTTCAAGAAACTCACAGTACTGGTGACGATGAGAGAGACTGGAGGAAGGGCTGTGAGGGAGATGTGTTTTTTAGTCATAAGTCCAGTTGTAGTGGAGGTGTGGGGATTGTGTTCTCTAAGAATTTTTTACCTGTTTCTTGCAAAGCAGAGGAAATAATCAAGGGGTGTTAAAGGAGTTAAAGTTAAAGTCAAATATGAACATGTGACTTTTGTTTTTCTCAATGTATATGCACCAACTAAAGGAGTGGACAGAATGGGTTTTTTAGATGTCCTGTGTGATACTGTTAAGGTTTCCAGCGATGATGAGTATTTGTTTTTGTGTGGGGATTTCAATTGTACTGCTAACCCACCTTTGGATAGGAACCACATCGAACCTCATCCTGCGTCCTCTCGCAGGCTTAGGCAGCTGGCTGCAGCTGTGGACCTGTCAGATGTGTGGAGGTTTTTCAATGGACATCTGCGACAGTACACATGGAGTCATTCTAAGGACAATCATTTATCTTTGGCAAGACTGGATCGCATATACTCATTTAAACATCATTTGAGTATTTTTAAGGACTGTCAGATAACCCCTGTTGGTTTCTCTGATCATTGTCTGGCTCATTGTTCTGTTTTCATTAAAAATGTTCGTGTAAGGAGTGCCTACTGGTATTTCAATACGGCCCTGTTACATGACAAAACTTTTAGGACAGCTTTTGAATTTTTTGGCTCACTCACCAGAAATCTAAATCTGACTTTGCATGTATCCAGCAGTGGTGGGATTTTGGGAAGTGTCAGATCAAACAATTGTGTCAACAGTTCACTCGTAATGTTACTAGGGACATAACCAGATCTATGAGACACCTAGAGACTCAGGTGGTAGAACTGCAGAGTTTAGCGGTGTCTACAGGAAACCGGGGGCTTTTAGATTCCCTCAAATCAAAAAAGGCTTTTTTAGCCGACCTGTTGGGCACGACAGCCAAAGGGGCTTTGGTCAGGTCACGTTTCCTCAGTGTCACGGAGATGGATGCCCCATCTCACTTTTTCTTTGGACTGGAAAAGAAGAATGGGCAAAGAAAAATTATTCACTCTCCGTCTGACGGTGGCTCAATAATCTCGGATCCTTCTGAGATCAGAAGGTTTGCTGTCAGCTTTTATGAGGACCTTTTTCAGAGTGATTTCTCAGAAAATCCTAGTTTGTGCAATAGATTCTTCAAGGGACTCCCTCAGGTGGCGGCTGAAACCAATCGGAAACTGGAGGTTCAGCCGACTTTGCATGAACTTCATGCTGCTCTGATGAGTTTTCAGAATGGTAGAGCTCCTGGCATGGATGGCCTTCCTGTTGAGTTCTACAAAGACTTTTGGTCTGTGATGGGTGAGGATTTGCTGGAGGTTGTCACGGATAGTCTGCAGAAAGGCTTGCTGCCTCTGAGCTGTAGACGGGCGGTCATCACTCTGCTGCCAAAGAAGGGAGATCGATGCAGTTTGAAGAACTGGAGACAGGGCCGTTGCTAGCCATTTGGGTGCCCTAAGCACAAATGCTTTATGGTGCCCCCCCGCCACTGAAAAAAAAAAAAAAAAAAAAAACATTAATACTTTTGAATTTCTCAGTGGAATTTGTTTAATTAAATAACAACAAACATGACAGTTAAACAAATAAATAAGGTTAAAGGAGGTTAAAAATACTGTTACAAATAAATACTGAAACAAAAATTGAACATTGGAACAAGAACAAAGAGCCTGGCAATAATGTGTAATTTTTTTTATAAAAAAATAATATATATAATATAATAGTATTATTATTAATATATTTACAAATAGTTTCACAATAGAATTTAAATAAGAAACTTAAATAAGAAAAATAAGAATTTGAACACAAAAGCCACATTCCTTAAGTAACTATGTTAAACATTTTTACAATTAGTTGTCAGAGTATGCCCTAGAGAGGCACACGCCTGCATTTTCTGGTTGCAAAATCAGCTATAAGGTCATCATATGATAGCTTCTGAGCCACGTCACCATTGATGCTGATAACAGCCAGACCACTTAAACGTTCCTGCCCCATTGATGAACGCAGGTACGTTTTAATACCTGTGTCACCAGTGTCACTTTCTGATAGTCTCTCAGTGACAGGACTCTCAGTGGTACTTGTGTATGGAACTGTACCTGAACTGGTGGTTGATGGTTCTTGTTCTTCTTGGCTAGGGATTGTTGCAGGGTCTACAATGGCTGGTGGTTGATGTCCAGGGATGGCACTACTACTGGATGGTTCATCCTGTCCTTGAGATCCTCCTTGAACATATTTAAGCATTGACCCTGCATACAAGAGAAAATATTCAGGGATTTTACAGAAATACAATTTTGAATCTACAGTAGGCCTACGAAAAATTGCATTATAAGACTAATAAATTAAGTAAGTCACTGGTACATTTAAAAATTACTAACTATATTTTACATGTATAGATTTTCATAATGGCAAATGGCAATATAAACATGCTGTACATAATTTGATATAAATGCGCAAGTAGGAAATCTATATTACTGGAATTTTCATATCTTATTTATGCCGCATAAATAAGATATGCGTCTTTATAGATATCCTGAAATGCAGCAACATACAAAGTAATCTTGTCTAATCTGATAATAATACTTGACTGCATCACTGACCTATCCCAAAGTTAAGGTTAATCAGTAGCATGCATGACGTTAGCCAGCTAGCAACCTGAGGAGGGAAATGCTAGTCTCACGATTGCTAACGTTATCTGAAAACCGTCAATTGAGTGACCATGATGAGTTGCTTTTAGTAGTCCATTCTATATTCATATCCACAACGTAAACAAACTACCCAACATCAATCATTTGCAACATTTGTTAACACAGTATGAACACTGCTAACAGGAGCTATCACAGAGTTGACGGACATGAGCGTGCAAGCAAGGGCTACAATAATGAACTTTTTTTATTATTATTATTTAAACATTGCCTTACCGGCAAGCGACGCCTGAGTTTCATCACGCTTCCTCTTCTTCTTTCTTTTCTCCGCTCCCGACTCCTGTTGCCGTTTCGAGGCCATGTTCAAACAGGTGTTTACCAATACCGAATTGAGGCATTATAGAACAGACCACTGGGAGTGGGGGGGGGGCGCACCAGGAGGAGACTGGAGACAGGGCACAAAGCAGATTCACCCCTTTTCTCGGGAAAATTGTTTTATGTTGCTTTTGTATTGTTTAACCATATTAATGCATATGATATTTATAGTATTAATATGGTTTACTTTTTTTTTTTTTTACGACCCTGATCTTTTTGGTGCCCTACCGGCCATTTGGTGCCCTACGCAGTGTGCGTTATGTGCGTTTGCGGAGCTACGGAGCTGACTGGAGACCAGTATCGTTGCTCTGTACAGACTATAAGATTTTCTCCAAAGTCCTGGCCACCAGGCTTCGAGACATGATGGCTTCTGCTGTTCATGGAGACCAAACGTGTTGCGTGCCTGGCAGGCTGATAAGTGATAATGTCACTTTGATTAGGGATGTTTTGGACCTCTCTAGCTCTTTGGGTATAGACGTTGGTCTCATTTCTCTAGACCAAGAAAAAGCTTTTGACTGGGTTGAACACCAATATTTGTGGCACACTTTAGCTGCTTTTGGCTTCTGCCCAGGTTTTGTAGCCATGATTCAGGTTCTGTACCGTGACATTACAAGTGTACTGAAAATAAATGAGGTCTTGAGTGGTCCTTTCAGTGTTCTAAGGGGGGTGAGGCAGGGCTGTTCTTTGTCAGGGATACTGTATTCCCTGGCAATTGAACCTTTGCTTCACAAATTAAGACAGGATTTGTGTGGTGTTTATATCCCTGGGTGCAATTTACCTTTGAAGTTGTCTGCTTATGCCGATGATTTAATTGTCCTGATCAACTCACAGAAAGATATCAAGGTTTTAGAGAACACAGTTTCTCTTTTTGGTTGTATTTCTTCTGCAAAAATAAACTGGGAAAAGAGTGAGGCTGTAACTGTGACAGGTCAGCTGGGGGATCAGCTCAGTCTGCCTGGAGGTTTGATCTGGAGAAAGGGTGGGCTTAAGTATTTAGGGGTGTTTTTAGGCAATGACACTTTTTTGCAGAAGAATTGGGAAAATGTGGTGGATAGAGTCAACGGTCGGCTTTCCAGATAGAGATGGCTTTTACCTCAAATGACGTACAGAGGTCGGGTTCTTGTTATCAATAATCTGGTTTCTTCTGCTTTGTGGCACCGGTTGATCTGTGTTGATCCCCCAGTTACCCTCTTGTCTAACATTCAAAGGATCCTGGTGGACTTTTTTTGGGATAAATTGCACTGGATTCCTCAAAGTGTCCTTTTTCTCCCTAGAGAGGAGGGCGGACAAGGTCTGGTCCATTTGGCCAGTAGAGGAGCTGCTTTTTGCTTTCAGTTTTTTCAGAGGCTGCTTACAGGACCCCAGGATCTAGTATGGAGGAGGGTATCATGCTGTATTCTTCAGCAGCTTGGTAATATGGGTTTGGATTTATCTCTGTTTCTGATGGACGCAAGCAAGCTGAACTCTTCACTTCTTCCACTTTTTTACAAGAGTGTTTTTTCTGTATGGGCTCTGCTGAGGAAAGAGAGGCGGCAGCAGGCTGATTCTCTGTACTGGTTGCTGGAGGAACCTGTACTGTTTGGCAGCTTGCTGGATTGCCCTGTCTGGGGGAGGACTACTTTATCCAGACGGCTCCACGCTGCACAAGTCTGTTCTCTGAAGAGGGTGGTGGAGCTGGCTGGACCTCAGCTAGATGCTCCGGAGGGACTCGCTGCACAGCTTGGGATACGGTCTACTCGAGTTGTTGGTCAGCTTTTGGATCACTGGAAACGCAAGTTAGGTGGAGTTGAGTGTTCTCTTTTGGGAAGTTATTGCGATGCTAGTCTGTTTCCAAATCATTTAGATCCTTATCCTTCCATCAGACTATTTCCTGGTTTTAAGAACTGCTTTGGTCCTTTACTGGATAATGTGGATGTTGCGGGGTGTCCCTGGAAGGGGCCTCTGGAAAAACTTTGTATAGGCTGCTGGTAAAGACTCTCAAACAAGGCAAGCTGAATGGACGCAATGACACGGTGTGGAGGACCCATCTCTCCTTAGCACCTGACATCAAGCCAGCATGGAGGTCCCTTTATAAGCCTCTCCTCACGAAAAAACATGCAGATTTGCAGTGGCGGATTCTTCATGGCATTGTTGCTGTAAATTCTTTTGTTTCTGTTAGTAACGCTGCTGTGGAAGACAAATGTCCATTCTGTGTGCAAAGGGAGACCCTGTTTCACTGTTTTTCTGAATGTGTTTGCCTCTCGGCTCTGTTTTTGCTTCTGAAAGCCATCTTTAGTAGATGTGGGGAAGTTTTTACACTGACTATTTTCATTTGTGGTTTTAAATTTACTCGTCTTTGGAAGAACAAATGCCAGCTGCTTAATTTTTTATTAGGACAGGCAAAAATGGCAGTGTATATGAGCAGGAGGAGAAAGGTGACAGAAGGGCTGAATGTTGAGGTAGTCCCTGTGTTTGTCAACATGGTGAAGTCTAGGCTGTTGCTAGAATTTAATTTATTTAAGGCAGCCTCAGACCTACATACTTTTTCTCAGGTCTGGGGTTACAGGGGGGCACTCTGTGGTGTGGTGGAGGGGCAACTAGTTTTTGGGCAGGTGTTGATGTAACTTTTTATTGATTTTGTGTTACACTTCAATGTAACGGGTGTGGTAATATGTCGATTATTTCATGAGAAATAAACATATTTTTTTTAAAAATCTCTCTCTCTCTCTCTCTCTCTGATTTACAAGATTTAACACAAAGTTTAAACTTTAAAATCACTTCATTACATTTTCTTTGTTATTCTTAACACAGAAAATTCACATTCAAAAACTTAACACAGAATAAAACAGAGTAGCCCAGTAGTGGGACATGGTTCCAGCAACTCTGATGGTGACAGCCTGTTTGAAGCTGAAGCTCCGGCACGTGTGTCAAAAAAATCAACACACTGCTTCAGAAACGCTGTGCTGAGGCTTTGTTTGACTGAACAGAGTCACGTGATCAATGACGACTGAAGCTTCATTCAGCACGTCACTGCTTCAGTACCTGATTCAATGATTTATAAGGAATTGAACCATTGGTGGGATTTGTGCTGTGTTTTGATGATTTTGTGCGAGCGAATCAGTGTGTGACATAATTATAGACATGGAGCCAGGAAGAGAGGACGCTCTGCTTGTTCCTAAAAAAAAAACCAGTTCATCAGCAATTCTGCTCCCAGGTCTAAAATGTACATAAGAAATATGATATACACATAATTATAATAATATAACTTATAGTATATTATATATAAACGTACCAGTCTGCTGGTTAATTACATAATCAGGGGGAGGCAGTGACCTCACAACCTCCTATAAGCTTAAAGTTAAGTTTATTTATACCCACAGGTACATTTGCTTTACAGAAAAATGAGAGCATTTGGCCTCCCTTCACAAACACACACACCTAATTAAACAAAATGAATCAAATCAAAAACAATTCTTATTGAGTTCAGTGACAGCAGCAGGGACAAAGCTGTTTTTATAATGCTTTGTCCTGCATCTTGGAACTAGAAACCTCTGTCCTGAAGAAAGAAGCTAAATCCACCCGTAGAGGATGGGAACCATTTTTAAGGATTGATTAAGCCATCTGTGGTACCTGTTTAGAGTACAGGGAGTCTAAACAGGCCTGCGACTCATCTATCAGACGACTGGACCATCTCACTAACTGATTCAGTGAATGTTTCTCTGTGACAGAGGTCTGACTGAACCATGCCACCAAACAAAAACATAAAACAGACTCAATCAAAGAACAATGAAACAAAGTTAAAATCTTTCGGTCAATGTGGAAATGAGCAAGTTTCCTGAGGCAGTAAAGGCACTGGTGACCCTTTTTACAGACCGATTTGCAATAAAAGTTCAGTTTTTCATTGATTATGGTCCCAAGATATTTATATGATTGCACTTGCTCTATTTTCTGACCTTTAATTAAAGTGACTCTGAGCCCATTTTGTTGTTTCCTAAAATCAATAATCATATCTTTTATTTTAGATATGTTCAATTGGAGATTAGACTCCTCCCACCACTGAACAAAGTCATCAATGATTGGACCGTGGTGAGTTTCACCCTCTTTCAGTAAGCTGACAATAACAAAGTCATCTGTAAATTTAATGATGGCCCTGTTTTCATATCTGCTCTGACACATGTTTGTAAAGAGAATGAATAATAAGGACGATAAGAGACACCCTGGAGGAGAAGCTGTGGAGGAGAACACTGGGTCAGACAGAACCCCATTTATTCTCACTCTTTGTGACCTGTCAGTTAAAATATATCTAAAATCCAGCAAACCAGGTTTTTCCTGATTTCAAACTGTTCTAAAAGTCTTTTAATTAAAATATGGGGCTGTATTGTATTAAAAGCCGAAGAAAAATAAATGAAAAGAAGTCTTGCAAAAGTCCCTTTACTCTCTACATGTTGAAGAATCAGATTTAGTAGAGTCAAAAGCGCGTCCTGCACTCCTCTGTTGGGCCTGTATGCAAATTGCATTGGATCCAGCTGATATTCAATCTCTTCCATAATCACATTTCTGATGATTTTTTCAAAGACTTTCATGACAACTCAGGTGAGGCAACAGGCCTGAAGTCATTCAGGACGTTTGGACAACTAGATTTAGGGACATGAACGACGACAGCTTCCTTCCAAAGCGAGGGCACATTTTGTATTTGAAAGGATTTATTAAAAATAACCAGAAATTTAGGACTGAGCTCTTTAGCACAAGATTAAATTAGGCAGCCACTAATGTTATCAGGGCCCTGGCTCTAGTTCACATTAACTGTATGAAAGGCCTTTTGGACATCGCTGAGTTCAGTGATGTTGAGTATCTTTCAGTTTCTGTTTCAGTTCAGAAGAACTAAAACGAGCATAAAGCAAATTCAAATCTCTGTCTGACTTAAAACCGTCTAAAATGATCTGACTGCTGCTCTGCGGATTTTGAAACCCTGATATGGTTTTCATACAAGTCCAGGCAGACTCAAAATTTTTTGCAGCAAATTTGCTTTCAAGAAGATTTTTGTAGATCTGTTTTGGTTTCAAGAGCTCGATTTTCAAGTCTTTGGTGACTGCCTGAAAGTCAGTAACAGCCCCCTCTTTAAAAGCCTGTCTCTCTTTCCTTAAACAGGATTTGATGCATTTGGTGACCCATGGCTTATTGTTAGGGTACACTTTAGCACGCTTAAGGGGTATAATCATGTCTTTACAAAAAACTGCATATGAGCTAACATCCACCAAAGCATCAAGACTGAATAAAAACTTCCCAATCTGTAAATTTAAAACATTCCTGCGAGGTAAGCACAGATTCTTCTGACCACATGATTGATTGATGATAACATAATTTTTTCACCCCCCAAAAATTCATGTTCAAAGCAACATATCAGCCCGATATCACACAGAACTGTCACATGACATCAAACACAAGCTGTCAGCTCTGCAGAGTGGGCAATCATAATGAAGCAGTTCATTATAAGCTGCAGACTCAAGCTGCTCTTCATATATTTGTCCACCAGATGTCACCAAAGAGGACGGTGACGAAAGCTTCGAGTAATGAACCGTTTTTCATTACAAGCTTGGCCAACTGACTACAATCTCCAATAAACTAATATGACTTTTCAATCCTCTCTTCAATCACTTGGTACCACCAGGAACCTTTAAATGGGCCCTCAAGCTTCCTGGAGACTGATTTGTCGTGCACATCAGAGAAACCACAGGTAAGACAATCTTATCCAAAAGGTCAGTGTAACAGTACTGTTTTCCACCAGCTTAACCAAACTTCCCACACTAACTGAAATTTCTTTTCCCAGGCAGACGTTAAACAGCAGCAGCTGGAAAACTGGAAAACCTAAAGACAAATAATCAATAAAACATAACAAAATTTTGTGTGAGTGCCCTTTCCTTTAATATAAATATTAAAATAAACCATGTATGTTTATATGATCAAGTAATAAAGACGACCTTCATTACACCCCAATCCTGTTTAACAATTACAACACTTGATGCTGTTTTTCTGATTCAGGATTATGTGTGTGATGAGTTGGCCACACAGTTCTTATCTTTCTGCTTCAGACACACAAAACTGCCGAGGTTGAAGCTGGCTTCAGTCTCTTTCTACCCCAGGTCTCACCACATTTCCAAAATGTAAACTCTGAGTCTCATAAGAAATGTGGTTCAAAAAGATGTGCTGATCTATGAATGCATCCTTACTGAAAGCTAAAGATGTCCAGCAGACAAAAACAGCAGCTGAATGAACAGTTATCATGAGCGAGTGTACAAACACTATCACAGGAAATAACAGAAATAAACTGTAGTTTCCATTTATACCTGTAGTGTTTTTTCAGCTCGATGTCATCTTCCAATATGTCAAAATATGATTTCATTGTATCTTAAACAAATACAAACTTCTTTCTTTTCCCAGAATTTAGACAAATGAAGAAAAAATAAATGATTATTTATTTAGGTATTAAAATAGGAAAAATCAGTTTAAATTAGAGTACCATTAAAACAAGAAATTAGCACAGAAATGCCAAAACACAAAAACAGAACAATAAAGTGTCTTTAAAAATGATTCAAAAACAGTTGTAGGAGCAGTTTTATGAACCATGTTCTGTTAATATACTGACTAACCAGCAGCAACACTCTGACTCAGTGTTTCCATCTGTGTTTATTTCCATCTTTACAGTCAGGCATAAACATCTCACAGCAGCTGGAAAAACCAGTGAGCACACTTTAGAGGAAAAAAGTGAAAGTTTATGTTCAACTGTAAAATATTCTCTGTAATGTAAATTGTTCTGCTCTCTGACAAACCATCAGAGGTGCAGCACGTGTATCATTTGGTGTTTGAAGCAGAAACAAAAGCAAAGAGTTAAAGGAAGACACATTTGAAGAAGAAGGAAAATGAAAACAAGACGTCACTGAGCAACAACCTGACAGAACGAGAGCCAACAGTTTACTATCAGAACTGAGGCTGATCATTAACAGGGAGCAGCAGGTAACAAGGTGATCAGCAGTGGAGGAAAGTATGGAAGTAATACTCAGCTTCATATTTGAAGATACTCGAGTATCTTAGCTGCAGGTCTGGAACAATGGTTTTATTTCCTTTCCCATTAAACATCTCACACAGCCCCTCATCTGTGACCCTTAGCAAACCCACTGGATATCTACCTGTACATAAAGGAGATCAGATCAGTTCCATCTAGACCAGCTGTAACAGGAAAATGCTGCTTACACTTTGATGCATCAGTTTCAGTTTGTCATATAAGACAATATATCAGATTGAGGCATTATTTTCCTGCAGTGAGTAAATCTACTTTGTTCTTTACTCTTTTCTTTTAGGTAAAGGGTCTAAACAGTACTTGTACACTGTGGAAATCCCATAAGAACGTCTCCTGAACTCTGAAAAATAACAAAACAAAGACTAAAAGGAGGTCATGGGTGCTGATGATGATGATGATGATGAGGAGGAGTAGCATGCATTTAAAAAGTGACTGATGTCCTAGAATACAACAGAACAGTGTCTCTACAAACTTATGAAAACATGACAGTCTTGCATTAGTTTGTATTCTTATGATTTCAAAAAACGAGGGAAAAATCTCCTTGAAATCCACAATTCCTTTTTGTTATTTCTTAGTGTGTGACGTATTTTATTGCCTTTATGATTGGTGCAAACAGTTTCCTGATTCATAATGGAAATAGATTTTAGACACAGGAGGAACACGCAGTGATCAGCAGGAGCAGCTTGGAGTCCAGTCTTCTTCACACTGAGGAGGGACATATATGCAGGAACAGTTGTCATAACTGTTACAACCACCAGATGGCGAAAGAGTCCCACTGCAACTTTAAGCCATGAAGGATGTGTCTTGATGTTTGCTTGTGATAAATCTGCTTTATGTGAGTCTTTTTCAGAGAGTTACAGTAATATGTCTGATTATATGTCTTTAATCAGTAAAGTCTCGCTTTGCTAGAAATAAATAAATAATAAAATTGTAAACATGCAGCTGTATGTTAGAAGTCAAAGGGTCCTTAAGTCTTCTGTAAATAGACGGGGATCAAATGAAGGACACAAGTATCTGTTCTTACTCTAATAAATGCTGCTTTAATATCCAACAGACTATTTTCCTTCCTCATCAGCAGTAAACAGCTCGACTCCGTCTGTGCATTTGTGTCCTCCATACTTGTTCACACAGACATCTCAGGCTTGATGCCACGATGCAGTGTAGAAACCTGACAACCCTCTGACTCATGTTCAAATGTTCAAGGACATTTCTCAGGATCATGTATGACCCCTTTTTGAAATTTGGACTTTCATTGATAATATTTGTGTTTCTGAGTCATTTTTGTGGAGACTTCTGTCCAACGTAGTGTCCAAATGAAGCCTGAAGCTTTTCTTCAGCCTCTTGTCAGATGGTCAGCAACAAAACTCTGTTCCAACCAATGTCTGATAAGAGATGAGACACAGCAGCTGAGCAAATGATCATTTCATGCTGAAGACATCCTCAGACAGAATTAAATACATACATAAACACAGCCTGGTGCCAATAACACAGCTAATGACACTGCTGTATCACTGGCTTTACTGATTAAAGACCATATCTGAAGGAAATCTTTGAACACAACAGAAAGTGACCTTTTAAACCTGTAACACTGATGCTGCATTCAAGGACCATTACAAACATCTGAAAGGACTTAAGAACATGAAGAAAATGTGACTTGTTTCACTGTAATGAAGCTGTTTTAGTGAAGAAAGTTGAAAGGTCACAGAGCGACTGCTGAATCTTCTGCTCTAAACATGAACTCTGAACTTTGTGATGCTTCAGGAGGAAAACTGCTTCAGTTATTCTCTCAGATTAGTTTCATATTTTCTGCATCAGATTTGAGTGAGATCCTGGAATGAAGACAGAAGAAAAGACTTTGTTCAAAGTTTGATTTATAGTCAAACCTTCCAGTTTATTCACACAATAAAACATCAACACAATATATGAATTCATTCATTAAAATCACAGTTTTTCCTCATTTGTTTGATGATTTTGACAAAAACAAACACAAACACACACACATGGTCTGCCATACTCATAAAGAGAAATGTCGACATTTTTCAATACAAATATTCCAGAAACATTTAGAGGATAGAGAAGTTTACATTTTCATGTGGAGAAATATTTTAGTAAATCAAAATGATGATGAGCAGTGATAGCCTCCATAAACAGTCACAGGAAAGATCTCCTTTAAAAACTCAGAAACATGAAGAGAACAACTAGAAGATGTGGAGGTACCACTAGGGCTGGGTATCGTCACTGATTTCTAGAATTAATTCGTTTCGGATTCGATTCAATTCAATTTGATTCGATTCGAATCTGGAAAATTTTGACAGTCAGAAATATTATAATTCAGATCAGTACATTTACATATTTTTGTATCTATAAAAAGGAAGCTGACACACGCAAGACTAAAACACAGAAATACATGAAGGTTTTCCTGGCCTGGGAGTTTGTAAAAATATTCTGCAGTACATCAAAAATGAAAGAAAACCATTAATCAACATATGAACGTTACCTCTGACGTTACAGCGGTTTTATTAGAGACACGGCTAAGCGTTTTGCATTTTGCATAATTTTAAAAAGTTTAAATTTGTTCAGTATTGAACGGCAGAAATTAGGTTTTCTTTTCGGAAGTAAGTAAAAGGAAAAAAAAAACAGCGGCCGACAGCGCTGTAAACAACGGTAGACTTGTGCGTAACAAGCAAGCGAATAATGAAGAAAACTGATTTTTAGACGGGAAACTGTTCTTGAAGTACAGAGAGAGAGAGAGAGAGAGAGAGAGAGAGCTGTGTGTGATTTTATCGTGGTGGAAACAAAACAGTAAAAGTAAGAGTGAATACATGACGATGTTTATGTGAAGAGTAGTTTGGATCTTCTTTTGCTACTGGTTCGGTCAATATTGTTTGGAGAGAGATAAAACTAACAGCTTTAGAATCAGCGCAAAAAGGGCGTGAACACAAAGCGCGGACCCGCCGACAGATCAGAACCAGCGAGCTGTCGGCTTTCAGCCCCAACCGTGTCTGTGCCGTCGGGTGAGAAAGGCGACATCTCACTGATTCTGATCTGTCGGCAGGTCCGCGCTCTGTTTTTACGTCTTTGTGCAGAATCCGTGTACCTGCTCTCATTTACTGTCTTAGCTGTTTGGTGGTTGTTGAAATTTTGTGAGGTTTCACGAGAGATTCTGGCATTTCGGGCAAAATAAATTTATATTAAAAAATCGATTCAGGATTTTAATGAATCGATTTCACGTTATCCAAGCCAGAATCGATTTTAATCGATAAATCGATTATAAAAACCCACCCCTAGGTACCACCCATAATGTTTGACTGACAGCTGATCTCTGTGCAGAAATGATGGAGAGAAAATAAAATGAAAGTATAAAACAGATTTAAACACACAATATGAAAGACTTCAGTCTATTTGAGCTTAATCAACTCAACAGTGTCTCCATAATCATAGTAAAGCCTCAGTCCTGCACAGAGCGGCTGAGTGAATGTGGTCTGGACTCTGTGGAGGAGAGTCATGGTTTCAGAGACGCTGTAGAAGGACAAAATACCTGCTCTGTGATCCAGATACACTCCTACTCTGGAGGAACGAGGACCTGAGACCTGAGACCGAGTTTGGATGTTGTTGTACCGAAATGTGTAACTGTTGTTGTTACAATCTAATGACCAAGATTTGTCATTACGTCCAAATATAGATTTTTTCCAATTCCCTGCTCTGTTGATATTCTTGTATGCGACTGCTACAGAAACTCCTCCCCCTCTCCACTCCACCTCCCAGTAACAACGTCCAGTCAGACTCTCTCTACTCAGGACCTGACACCTGTCAGTGAATCTGTCTGGATGATCAGAATAAGACTGTTGTTGATTCATTACTGTTACTTTTCTGTTCCCCTCTGATAATAACAGCTGTTTGTGTGCTGTGTTTGGATCCAGTGTGATTTCACGTGAATATTTTAAGAATCCAGCTCTGGTCTTTGGCTCTGCTTGTGGATCTGACAGTAAAACATCCACTTCAGTGGCTATCAGTGAGATGTTTGTCCATTCCTCTCTCAGAATGTCCTGTAGTTTATCTCTGACCTCTGACACAGCTGCTGTCACATCCTCAAAGTAGCTCAGAGGACGGATATTGATGCTGGATGAGTCTGTAGACTCACTGAGTGCTGACAGTGAGGGGTAGTTGTGTAGAAACTGGATGTGATCCTCTGTGTGTGAGAGCTGCTTCAGCTCAGCATCTTTCCTCTTCAGCTCAGTGATCTCCTGCTCCAGCTTCTCCTCAAGCTCTTTGACTCGACTCACTTCAGTTTCCTGCTGGGATCTGATCTGCTGCTTCACATCAGAGCTTCTTTTCTGGATGAGATGGATCAGCTCAGTGAAGATCTTCTCACTGTGCTCCACTGTTTGATCAGCAGACTGATTGATGGCCTCCACATCCTGTTGAAGCAGCTTCACATCTTTTTCTCTGTCCTGGATTCTCTGCTGGATGTTTTGTCGACTCACCTCCAGCTCTCTCTGCCTCTCAGTCCTTTCTGCTGCAGCTGAGACTGTGTCGTGGCCTTTATGTTCATCCACAGAGCAGAGATAACAGATACTCTGCTGATCAGTACGACAGAACATCTTCATCACCTCATCATGACGAGAGCAGATGTTCTCCTGGAGCTTCTTGGAGGGCTCCACCAGCTTGTGTTTCTTTAATGCAGCCGCATCATAATGAGTCTGAAGGTGTTTCTCACAGTAAGATGCCAGACAGAATAAACAGGACTTGAAGGCTTTCATTTTTCTTCCATTGCAGACATCACAGGCCACATCTTCAGGTCCAGCATAGCAGTGATCAGCAGGAGCAGCTTGGAGTCCAGTCTTCTTCAGCTCCTCCAGTAAATCTGAAAACATGGTGTTTTTCACCAGGACAGGCCTCGGTGTGAAAGTCTGTCTGCACTGAGGGCAGCTGTAGATTTTCTTCTTTTCCTCTTCATCCCAGAAGCTTTTAATACAGTTCATGCAGTAGCTGTGTCCACAGGGAATAGTCACCGGATCCTTCAGTAGATCCAAACAGACTGAACAGCAGAATTTTGTTTGGTCCATTTGATTCATGTGCTGTGCCGTTTCACCGTTTAACTTTACTTGGATCTTTGAAATGTGACAGTCAACACTCAGCGAGTTCATTTTATATTTCAAAAAGTTCAGCAACGTTTATGATGCTGTGATGAATAAAAATAAATGACACTTTATATTTTGACATTTTCTAATCTTAGTTCATTCTCACACTTACAGAATGATGCATGGGAACAACTGCCTCCACTAAATCAAACCTATGTTCAAATGAGATTATGATCATTAAATAGTAACAAATATTTAAATTTAGCAATAACAAATGCAGATCTGTCCACAGTGTTTACAAAAACAAACAAACAAACATTATTTTGTAGTTTTTCCTGTGTACACAGTCACAGTGGATTTTCAATGAAAACATCAAGATGTGCTTGAAATGCAAACTTTCAAATTTAAATTCAAGGTTTTAGTAAAATTTTGCCTGAACTGTTTAGTAATTTTTCACAAAGTGTCCATGTCAGTAATTCATTCAAATGTATTTTGGTCTTAAACTGATCCAGTAAATGTAACTTTGTCTCACCTACTTAATCGAGTATTTTAGTTGTTTAACTGTCATTATAACTAAACTGAACATCCAAAGCTTTTCTCACTGCAGTTTTGTTGTGCAGTTATAGCAGCACTTTGAATCATCCACAGTTTTATAGAACTGTCTGTTGAATTGTTGGTTTTTTTGGTGCGATGGTTCCTTTTATTTAAATAATTGATGATAATTTGATGTATTTGATTATTTATTACTGGTGCAAACAATTCATTTATTCATGGTGCAAATATATAGTAGACTCAGGAGTTTAACTCAGTTTTCTTGGCCTTTGTTTATCGTTTCATTTAAAATCTTAATTGGTAAAGATCATCATAATTACATATGAAATTATATGTACAAATTATATGTTCCATTACACTATTAACAGCACAGATTATACAGCAAACATCAGATTCATGGATGGAGCCAGAGGCTAAATGACTGTTCAGCCCTCTTTAGGAAACGATCTTCATATGACGACAAACACGACAACAATCAGCTGTCAAACTGTACAAGAAGTTCACAGTAATGTAAAAGAAGTTATATCACTTTATTTTTAAATGTACGCACTCAGGGTCAGGACTGAAGACACTGATCGAGAAAATACTCTAAATATAAATTTTCACTTAAACATTCAAAATTATTCAATTGCATGAAATGAAATATGAACTCTCTACAATACTGGCTTCTGATTGGTTGAAAAAGCAGGTGCTGAACTTCAGAAGAGCTAAACCTGCAAAACTGTGTAAAACCAGAGTGGATGCTGCCCTCTGACCTTTCAGAAGTACGATCTTTTTATGAAGACACAGAGGCAGAGTTATTATTCATCACTTTAAAGATGATATTTGTTATATGTTCTTCACTCGTTGTCTAGTAAAGTCCAGAGAATGAGACACATCATTTCAAAACATACAGCTGCATGTTAGAGATCACAGAGTTCTTCAGTCTTATGAGAACTCATGGAGACTAAATGTCAGACACATCAACAGTAAATGTCGTTCCTCCCCCCGTGAGTTTGTGTCCTCCACACTTGTTTACACAAACATCTGAGGTTTGAACAGTGTGCAAAAGCACATGTTACAAAGCTGCTGAGCTACTGAATACTGGAATATTTCATTCAATATCACCATCTGACCAAAGGACAAACACAGAGAGGATTAGAGCGCCAAACTTTGTTTCAAACTGTTTCAGATTTTAGAGGCAAAAAGCAGAATTTCTACCTGGACAAAGAAATCAAAGCAGGAGAAAAACAAGCTTTTTACATTTATTCAAAGGCATTATGTGAATGTACTCTGAGCCACAGCCTCCTAAAGTAAAGACATTTTATCATCTAAACCAGACAGAGTCATGTTTTCAGCAGTGTCTGTATCCTCCATATAGACCATGCCATGGTCCACCTCGGGTGACCAGGTGTCTGACTTTATGTGGGACTACACAGCGCTCAGTCTTTGTTTCCCTGTGCCACACACACATTGAGCCAATGTCCAGTTTTTTTATTGACTCTAGTTTCTGTTGATCAGTAGGCCCACAAAAAAAACCCTGTACAGGAAGTAGATTTAATCTCTCTGATAAAAGGAGTTCTAATCCCTGATCCTGTGAGTCTGACCCAGTAGATAATATTTATATGATCATATTTATGCCTTTGTTGTTTCACAAAGGGTTTAAAACATTCACAGGTTGGACTGTGGTTCTCCTTTTAGAGCACATGTGTCAAAGTCAAGGCCCGCGGGCCACATCCGGCCCGGCGTACATTTATATCTGGCCCGCGAGATCATTTTATATAGATGTATTATTATTGTTATGCATGGCCCGGCGATGTGAGGCGCTAATAATATACAAACTACAGATCCCATAATGCAGCGCTGCAGCCTCCTTGCTGAACGCTAGGCTAACTGGGAACATTCCCGCATCAATCAAGTCAAACTTCTGTTATTGCGAAGCTAGCCGCTCACAATGGTGGAGAGAAAAGATGATTCTGAAAACAGAGCCTTTCAGCGCCAGTGGGTGACTGAATATATGTTTACAGACGTTGCCGGTAAACCCGTGTGTCTTATTAGTGGAGCTAATGTGGCTGTAATTAAGGATTTTAATTCAAGAAGGCACTACGAGACAAAACGTAAGCTGAAAAACCTAAATGCAGAGCAGAAACTACAGAAAGTAGAAGTCTAAAGAAGAATCTGACATTTCAGCAGACTTTTTTCACCAGAGCAAAAATCACAAAGTGAAGCTGTCGTGAAAGCAAATTTTATTGTAGCAGAGGAGATAACCAAATCAGCCCGGTACCACTCTGAAGAGCTGCATGATGAAGCGGTGCCATGTCTTGTGTCCAGACAAAACGCAGATTTTGGCAAATGTGAGCCTGAGGAGAAATACGATTGCTGATCGGGTTTGTGAGATGGCCACTGATTTAAGAACACAGTTGTGTGAAAGAAGCAAACACTTTATTGCATACTCTCTTGCTGTGGATGAAAGTATAGACATGATGGACATTGCACAGCTGGCCATCTTCATCCATGGAGAGCAAATATTGAACATTAAATCGATGCACGGGACAACGACAGGAAAATACATTTTTTAAAACGTATGTCAAAGTGTAACCGACATGAAACGGCCCTGGGACAAACTTGTTGGACTTACAACAGATGGAGGGCCGGTGTTGTGCGGTGAAAAAAGCGGACTAGTCAGCAGGATGCGAGTAAAGATGCAGGAGGAGAACTGTACCGGTGAGTTAACAGCATATCACTGCATCATACACCAGGAAAGGCTGTGTGGTAAAGTCCTAAAAATGGAGCATGTAATGATCACCGTAACGCAAACCGTAAATTTTATTTTTGAGCTAAAAGTTTAAATCACCGTCAATTTCAGTCTTTTATGTGGGAAATAGATTCAGAGTTTGCCGACATTCCTTATCATACAGAGGTCCGTTGGCTGAGTTGGGATAAAAATTCTCAATAGAGTTTTTGAGCTCAGCAAGGAAATCTGTCAGTTCATGGACATGTATGATGCGGTGAAGGCATTTCAAGTGAAGCTGTCACAAATGCACCAGTTTCCCTGTTGCCAAGTAATGTTGAACCAAGTCAGCGGACTTTGCTGAACTGCACCTGTGCAGATTCAGATGGAGCTGCAGTGTAATGATACACTCAAGGGAAAGTACGACACTGAATGGCCCGCACAGTTTATTAGTTCCATTCCTGAAGCAATGCCCAGCTCCGTCTACATGCGGCTCGAACCTTGTGTATGCTTTCATTTATTTTTTTCTGGGGTTTTTGGCAGCATGTTCATATTTCTAACTTGCATAATTTTGACAGGATATAGTTTTATAAAGAGCAAAATATTTAAAGTTAAAGTTTATTTTTTTAAGTTTATTTAATCTGGAATAATATTCCTGTCTGTTTTTATTCATATTTATGTTTAAAAAACATTGTTTTAGTGTGTTCAATAAATGTTTATCTTGCTTGGCCCGCGACCTAAAGTGTGCCTTGAGTTTTGGCCCCCTGTGCAATTGAGTTTGACACCCCTGTTTTAGAGTCTCTGCTGGAATTTTAACTGTGAACCTCTTAGATCCAAACTTCTGAACTGCTCATCTCACAGAGGACAAAAGGGAAGAACCCCGAATCTCTTCTTCACCTCACTTTTATACCTGCTCACCCTTTCTCCCCCCTTCCCTCACTGGACGTCACATCTTCACACTTGGGCCAATCAGCTTGTTGACATTTAATCATCCGATGTCCACCCACACCTCATCTCTCTCTCTCTGACTTACAAGATTTACCACAAACTTTAAACTTTAAAATCACTTCATTACATTTTCTTTGTTCACATTCAGAAACTTAACACAGAATAAAACAGAGTAGCCCAGTAGTGGGACATGGTTCCAGCAACTCTGATGGTGACGGCCCGTTTGAAGCTGAAGCTCCAGCACGTGTGTCAAAAAAATCAACACACTGCTTCAGAAACTCTGTGCTGAGGCTTGGTTTGTCTGAACAGAGTCACGTGATCAATGACGTCTGAAGCCTCATTCAGCACGTCACTGCTTCAGTACCTGATTCAATGATTTATAAGGAATTGAACCATTGGTGGGATTTGTGCTGTGTTTTGATGATTTTGTGAGAGCGAACCAGTTTGTGACATAATTATAGACATGGAGCCAGGAAGAGAGGACGCTCTGCCTGTTCCTAAATAAAAACCAGTTCATCAGCATTTCTGCTCCCAGGTTTAAAATGTACACGAGAAATATGATATACACATAATCATAGAAGTTATAGTATATTATATATCCTCCTGATAGTTGAGGGAAAATGAATCTTCCCATTGAATGTTTTTTGTGATTTTCTTCCTCTTTGGAGCTAAAAGACACCACCCAAACACATGAGCTATCAATGGAAAGACAGGATGTTCTCTATGTAGTCCATCGGGACTTATTAGGATAATAAGTCAAAAGACATAGACCAAAACAAATGTCCATTACAGAGGACGTAAATGAATAGGCTCTCAGGAGGATATAATCGTACCAGTCTGCTGGTTAATTATATAATCAGGTGGAAGCAGGGACCTGACAGCACAAGCAAACTCACAACCTATTATAAGATTGTGTTGTACATTGTTATATAGAGTTTTTTTTATGTATTTGTATTAGTGAAAAACATCAAGAAGTCACAAGCAACAGGAGAACACACCATGGCACATGTTTATTTATCTATCTATCTGATTTATTATTCAAATAGACATACGATAATCCCCCCCCCCCAAAAAAAAGAAAAAAGAAAAAAAAGAAAATACATATTCGAAGCACCATATCAGCCTGATAACACACAGAGCTGCTCTGCCGATTGGGCAATCATAATCAAGTAGTTCATTTTTTTTAAGCTGCAGATTCAAGCTTCTCTTCATATTTTTGTCCACCAGATGTCACCAAAGAGGACTGTGCGGAAAAGCTTTGAATAAGGCAAGTTTATTTCTATAGTACAATTTAACAACAAGGTGATTCAAAGTGCTTTACAGACACATTTAAAAATTAAAACAAATAAAAAGCATGACTTAAAATGAAAAAAAGAAAGAAACAGTAGATAAAATCATTAGTTAAAATATAAGCTTTGGAATTTAAGCTTAAGTTTAAGCTTTAAGTAAAACAGTGTGGATTTGGTACTTTATTCAAATGCAGGTGAGAACAGGCGAGTCTTTAACCTGGATTTAAATAAACTGAGTGTTTCAGCTGATCTGAGGCTTTCTGGGAGTTTTGTCTGATTCTCACTCTGGGAACTGATAAAAAACAGGATCCAGATGACCTGAGAGATCTGGAAGGTTCATACTGGGTCAGGAGGTCACTGATGTATTTTGGTCATAAACCATTCAGAGCTTCATAGACCAGCATCAGAACTTTAAAGTCTGTCCTCTGACGGACAGGCAGCCAGTGTAAAGACCTCAGAGCTGGACTGATGTGGTCCACTTGTTTGGTCTTAGTGAGGACTCGAGCAGCAGAGGTCTGAATAAGTTGTAGTTGTCTGACTGATTTTTTAGATAGAACTGTAAAGATCATGTAATGATCTGCTAGAGGGTGTGGGGGGCCACAGCCCCGTCCTCCAGGGCATGAAGCAGGTATGGAGGAGATCAAATCTTTACAAATATGTGATGTTAAAGCTATCGGTCTATAATTACCTGGCTTGGTGCCATCCCTCCCTGGCTTACGTATAGGCACCACCACAGCCTGTTTCCAACTTTGTGGCAGCTTCCCACCCTCCCAAACCCTGTTATACAACTCCACTAACTGCTCTCTTGCTGACTTGCTCATATGGTCTAACATGATATAGCACACCTGATCTTTCCCTGGCTGTGATAACTTATAATTCTGGAGCACTCGATGTAACTCTGACTTATTAAAAGGTAAATTCAAAAGATCATCTGTATCCTCCACCATATCCAATAAATCTCTATTCTTTATAATTGTCCTTTCTTTCCCCCTACGCCCTTCATCACTAAGTCCCTCTTTGCATTTTTAATCGTTCTTCTTACCTTGACCTGTAACTGCTTAAATTCAACAAGATTATATAATCTTATATAATAAATTATATAATAATTTATATATTATATAACCTGTCTCTCAATGCTCAGCTTCACCTCAATCATTATAGGATAATGATCACTCCCTATTGTTGTCATTTTCATTACTTCCCATGAACATAAGCCTGCCAATGAATCAGACACTAACGTAAGATACAATCCCTGTTCTAACATGAACCCTAGTACCACTCCTATCATTCAAACACACATAATTCTTCAAATCCAACAACTCCTCAATCACTCCCCCATTCCGATGACTACTATAGCCCCATAAAGAACTGTGAGCATTAAAGTCCCCACACCAGATCACTTTCCCCCTTAAATATGTATCCAGTTCCTCCACTTCTATTAGCTTGCCACCTGGATTATAAAATTTACCACTCTAATGCTCCCAATTCCTCCCCAAATTTCCAATACTATATACTCTAACTGTTTACCAATAGCTACCACTCTATATTGAACCTCTCGTTTCACAAATGACACACAACCTCCTCCACTACCCTCCGACCTATCCCTCCAAACCCCATTATATCCTTTGATAACAAAATCCAAATTAGGCTTCAGCCATGACTCCCGTACACAGATTATAACTGGTTTCTCTTTGCATTTTTCAATAAATCCTTTAAACTCTTGACCGTTTGCAATCAAACTTCTAGCATTCCACTGTAAAATAATCAAATTGTCCTCTCCCCTGATCCTTCCGCTCTCCCTCCCCCTCAAGTCTTTTATTAATGTTCTCCCAAGATATATCTTTAATCCTGAAAAACATCTCTGCCCCTTTCACTATTATTGTGATTTTCTCTGTCTTATGCTTCACTTGATCTGAACAATTTATGACATATGCAATGAACAAAATCAACTTCTCTGCTGTCAGACCTGGGTAAGTTCCATACACTTGAACAACTTCCGGGATTAACCCTGTCTGAACTTTTCCCAGTCCATGGCTGTATCCCAATTCAGGGTCTGCAGCCTTAAAGGCCGCATTTTAAGGCCAATTACGTCACAGCGACACGACGAAGGCTGTCCCAATTCCAAGGCTGCTCGAAATGCGGCCCTCAAATGCGTCCTTCATTTCACTGAATTTTAAGGATGTGGCGGTGTAGACTTCGTGGCCCAACATATCCCAGAATGCATAGCGCGGCGGTGGGTGTGGATAATTTTGCCGGGAAAAAAAACGGCGGAAGAGTAAACTTTTAAAAGTAAGTACTGAATATTATGTTACTTATTTATGTGCGAATGTTTAATAACGAAGAACATTAAAACATTAATGTTGGCCACATGTCAGCAAAGTTATGTGACATTAGCGATGTTTGTACTAACTTGGTTTTAAAGCCTTTACTTTAAAATATACGCCGTTCAATAGTTGACCTTAATCTTACAGAGAATGTGATGATTTTATGGATATTTAAAGTAAGCACTGAGACAAATTTAGTAATGCCAACATATTAAAAGAACAATATTTGTCTCTCATATATATAACACAGTTATATATATAGTGTCAAAGAAACCTGTCTTTGAGTGAAGATTTAAGGTGACAGGAAATATAAATAATATAAATAAATGCAGCTTGAATCTTTACTGAAGCTCAGTATTTGAAACAGAGTTCATTCACTGCTGTAATAACTAATAATGATTGAAATCATAACTTTAATATTGGCCATATTATATTTACATTACCAAAGTGAGATGACTTTAGTCTCATGCACAACATTAGCTAATTGTTATGTACTAGCTAATCTTAAATGACTGTTCAGAACAGAAATGAACGACGGAGGCTAGACCGTCCCATTTCACAAGCCTCTCACTTCCGGCCTTAGCGGTCTTTGAGTACACGGCCCTTGTGGACCTTTAAGGCTGCAGACCCTGAATTGGGATACAGCCTATCTCCTCCCCTCTGAACCCTCCTGACTGCCTCAGCATAACTTATGTTGTGAGTAACCTTGACCTGCTCAACCTCCGCGGCCTTCTTCCTTACCTCACAGCCTCCAAAACTCACCCTATGCTGCCCCCTACAGTTACTGCATTTAATGTCCTCCAGGTCTTCTGTTCGGCTGACTTGACCACTACCAATAAATTCCCATCCCTCAGAATCTTAGCTAGAAGAACCTCTCCAAAGTTCTTTTTCAATTCTCTAGATACCGCTATTGGGCTGAACTGCATTTCCTCATCCTCCCTCCTGAATTTCAAAATTATCTTAAATTCCTCCCCCACCGTCTTCTTCCTCACGACCCTGCACCCTTCACCCGAGCTGTTCTCTTCCAAACTCTTCCAAACTTTAACATGTTTTTAAACACAAATGAAATACTATACCATGAATTATATCATTGCTGATGTTTTTTAATGAGTTTTTTTAACCATTATGATCTATTTATTGACTATTTATCACCTGTAATATATTTCTTATGATGTTTTTTACTAACAACCTTTCATTTATTGACACCTATGTTAACCAGGGTTACAAATGCATTTACCAAGAGCCTGTACAGGGCCTTGGTCTCCTGGTGACATTGTGATATATATTTGTGTGTCATCTGCATAGCTGTGATAGTTTATTTTGTTGTTCTTTATAATCTGTGCCAGTGGGAGCATGTAGATGTTAAACAGAAGGGGTCCCAAAATGGAAGGTTGGGGAACTCCACATGTGATACTTGTCTGCTCAGATGTGAAGTTACCTATTGATACAAAGTATTTCCTGTTTTCCAAGCATGTTTTGAACCAGTTTAGTACAGTTCTTTAAAGACCTGCCCAGTTCTCCAGTTGTTTGAGTAATATGTTGTGGTCAACTGTATCAAATGCTGCACTGAGATCCAGTAAAACTAAGACTGACATTTTTCCACTGTCTGTATTCAGACATATGTCATTAAACACTTTGGTCAGAGCAGTCTCTGTCATGATTCGTCTGTGTGGCAGGCAGGAATTGGACCCAAACACAAGGTCACGGAGGCAGGAATGAACTCAAAACACAGCTTTATTGCTGGAGAGAAAAACCATACAAACTAAACTGGAAACTATAACGTATTACACGAAGAAACACACGGCCATGAATGAGGGAGAACGCGACACCGAACAGAGGGAGACTCGGACATAAATACACAGAGGGTTAACCAGGGAAGTGGGGGCACACGGGGAACACAGGTGACACTGATAATGATAACGAGACACGGCAGGAAAAACACAACACTGATGTAAACTGACGGGAGACTGTCAAAGTAAAAACAGGAAGTACACAGAGGCGCAGACAGGAAGGGAGGAGAGAACACGGGGAGAGCTCAGACATAACGGGCTGGGGAACACATGGAATAAAACATGAGGGGAACGAGGCATGGCAACTGGGCTACGTGGAGGAGGGCACAGGGTAAAGACATGAGGGGGGAATTCTAATAAACTGAACTGAACAACCTAGGAACCACAGCATAAATAGAGAACAAAATACAAAAACACAAGAAAACTAAGAACGCTGGGTCAAAATGTCCCAGGACCATGAAAGTCTCAGTGCTGTGGTTCTGTCTAAAACCTGACTGGAAAGCATCAAAGCAGTTATTCTTTGTTAAGAAGTAACTGAGCTGTTGAGAAACTGCTTTTCAATGATCTTACTTAAAAATGGAAGATTTGAAATTGGCCTGTAGTTATTCATTTGTGTCTTGTCAAGATTGTCCTTTTTCAGTAGAGATTTAATTACAGCAGTTTTTAGTGGTTCTGGAAACACACCTGACATTAAAGAAAAGTTGACGATCTGTAACAGGTCTGACTCCAAAGCCTTTGAGACCCTTTTGAGAAAACCTGTTGGCAGGACATCTAAACAGCAAGAGGAGGAGTTCAGTTGATGTAAAATGTCCTCCAGGTCTTTGCTGTTAATAGGGTGAAACTGTTTGATGGTGTTTAAACAGTTCTTCGGTGGACACAGTACATATCCTGGATCTGCTGTTGATGTACCAGTTGCTTGTCTAATCTTTTGGATTTTTTCTGTGCAGAATTTGGCAAAGTCATTGCAGGCCATGGTTGAAGTTCAGCTGCCACTGACACAGGAGGGTTTGTTAGCCTGTCAGCTGTAGAAAATAAGACCCGAGCATTATGACTGTTGTTTGTGATGATGTCAGACAAGTAGGACCTCCTTGCACTCCTCAGTTGTGAATTATAATTGTGAAGTTTCTCTTTATAGATGTCACAATGAACCTGGAGGTTTGTTTTTCTCCATCTGCGCTCAGCTTTCCTACACTCTCTTTTTTCATTTTTCACCAGTGTGGAGTTTCTCCATGGAGACTTCTTCCTTCCAGAGATAACCTTCACCTTAATGGGAGCAATAGTGTCCATTACATTTAACATTTTAGCATTGAAGCTATTGATGAGCTCATTGACTGAACCTCTGGACAGGTCAGGTGTTAATGGGAAGATCTGGTTAAAGATCTCACTACTGTTTTCAGTGTTTGTGTGCGGTAAAATTTTACTTTCAAAGAAAACACAATAATGATCAGAGAGGCCCACATCAGACACAGTAACCTTTGAAATGCTCAGGCCCTTGGAGATCAGTAGGTCAAGAGTGTGTCCTCTATTATGTGTGGCCTCTGTTACATGCTGAGTCAGCCCAAAGTTGCCCAGAGTGTTACTCAGGTCTTTAGTCCCTTTGTCCTGAGGGTTGTCCACATGGATGTTAAAATCCCCAACAATAATTACACAGTCGAAATCAACACAGATCACAGACAGCAGTTCACTGAGGTCATTAAAAAAGTCTGTGCAGTATTTGGGAGGCCTGTAAACATTAAGAAACACAACTTTGGATGGGGCCTTCAGCTGTAAAGCCACATATTCAAAAGACTGAAAACTTCCAGGAGATAGCTGCTTACATTGAAATGATTCATTAAATAAGACGGCAACCCCTCCTCCTCTCCTGCTCACCCTGGCCTCACTGATAAAACTGTAGTTAGGAGGGGTCGACTCGATGAGAACAGCTCCACTGTTACTTTGGTCCAACCAAGTTTCAGTTAGAAACATAAAATCAAGGCTGTGCTCAGTGATTAAATCATTAATTAAAAATGTTTTCCCAGCTAAAGATCTAATGTTTAATAAAGCCAGCTTAAGTGTTTTAGAGGTATTATTTGTCCCCTCGTGTTTGGGAGCAGTCTGTGGCACACAAGGTATGTTTACTATATTTAAAGATCTTTTAGAGTGCAGCTCTCTGTGTTTTGACCAGGCCACCTGTCTCCTTCTGTCACCTAAAAGTACAGAAATTTTAAAACCTTCTAATAAACAGGGTCCCAGCTTCTCCTGGGAAAAGTCACCACTGCCATAATCCTTGCAGCCCGGACCCTCCACACATCACACATCAGACTGCGGAGACAACTCATGATGGTGGTAAGGAGGGACTAAGGGGGGTGGGGGCGGGGCTGGGCAATGTAACTTTGTTGTTGTTGTTGGGGGCGTGGCTCGATGGCGAACCTTTGGCCGCTCTGGTGGGGGGTTTATGGGGGACAAAAAGGGATTGGGCTGGGGAGTAGATCTAAGCCCAGCATTGACCCGCTCCATCATCTCCTCAGTGAATTTCAGGTGTAGGGAGGAGGGAGAAAGGGAGGGGGAGGAGGGTGATGACCTGTCAGGGGTTTGGGGGGCTGGGGAAGGTTGTGGTCCCTGGTCCTGGTCGTTGGTATTGTTGAGAGAGTTGGAGGCAAATAAGGACCTCTCTTCTTGCCTCTGAAGTCTCTCCTTTTGGAGGCTCTTCCCAGGTGGGGGCAGATAAAGCTCCTCCTCAAGGTTTGTGCTGGGCTTTGTTTGTTGCTCCCTATGAGGTAACTCCCCGTTTATCTCAGCCTTGGCACCAAGCACATATGGATGAGGTATGGAATAAAACAAGTTGGAGGTGAACAGTTTCATCCCTGACTTGTTAAAATTAAATCCATTTGCTTTAAACAGATGCCTGCGTTCCCAAAAAACATTAAAATTGCTGATAAAATGCACAGAGCAGTCAGCACATGCTGGTATATGCCATTTATTTAGAGCAAACAACCTGCTGAATCTCTCCTCTTCTGACGGGCGGTACAGGTCCAAAGATTGAATACAGCTGCATTCAGAGAGTTTACTGCATTTAATAATCCAGTAAAGTCCCGTTTCAGATCCTCCAACTGTTGTTTGGACACATCGTTTGACCCTGTATGCAGAACAAGTGTATAATGCTTAAGAGCAACACAGGAAATCAAAGAGTCACATCTATAAACAGCCAATAATGAAACACACATGATGCATTTAAAGTTTAAACGTGCAAGTTTCTGTTCAACTGTAAAATATTCTCTGTAATGTAAATTGTTCTGCTCTCTGACAAACCATCAGAGGTGCAGCACGTGTATCATTTGGTGTTTGAAGCAGAAACAAAAGCAAAGAGTTAAAGGAAGACACATTTGAAGAAAAAGGAAAATGAAAACAAGACGTCACTGAGCAACAACCTGACAGAACGAGAGCCAACAGTTTACTATCAGAACTGAGGCTGATCATTAACAGGGAGCAGCAGGTAACAAGGTCATCAGCAGTGGAGGAAAGTATGGAAGTAATACTCAGCTTCATATTTGAAGATACTCGAGTATCTTAGCTGCAGGTCTGGAACAAATGGTTTTATTTCCTTTCCCATTAAACATCTCACACAGCCCCTCATCTGTGACCCTTAGCAAACCCACTGGATATCTACCTGTACATAAAGGAGATCAGATCAGTTCCATCTAGACCAGCTGTAACAGGAAAATGCTGCTTACACTTTGATGCATCAGTTTCAGTTTGTCATAAAGACAATATATCAGATTGAGGCATTATTTTCCTGCAGTGAGTAAATCTACTTTGTACTTTACTCTTTTCTTTTAGGTAAAGGGTCTAAACAGTACTTGTACACTGTGGAAATCCCATAAGAATGTCTCCTGAACTCTGAAAAATAACAAAACAAAGACTAAAAGGAGGTCATGGGTGCTGATGATGATGATGATGAGGAGGAGTAGCATGCATTAAAAAGTGACTGATGTCCTAGAATACAACAGAACAGTGTCTCTACAAACTTATGAAAACATGACAGTCTTGCATTAGTTTGTATTATTACGATTTCAAAAAACGAGGGAAAAATCTCCTTGAAATCCACAATTCCTTTTTGTTATTTCTTAGTGTGTGACGTATTTTATTGCCTTTATGATTGGTGCAAACAGTTTCCTGATTCATAATGGAAATAGATTTTAGACACAGGAGGAGCACGCAGTGATCAGCAGGAGCAGCTTGGAGTCCAGTCTTCTTCACACTGAGGAGGGACATATATGCAGGAACAGTTGTCATAACTGTTACAACCACCAGATGGCGAAAGAGTCCCACTGCAACTTTAAGCCATGAAGGATGTGTCTTGATGTTTGCTTGTGATAAATCTGCTTTATGTGAGTCTTTTTCAGAAAGTAGCAGTAATATGTCTGATTATATGTCTTTAATCAGTAAAGTCTCGCTTTGCTAGAAATAAATAAATAATAAAATTGTAAACATGCAGCTGTATGTTAGAAGTCAAAGGGTCCTTAAGTCTTCTGTAAATTGACGGGGATCAAATGAAGGACACAAGTATCTGTTCTTACTCTAATAAATGCTGCTTTAATATCCAACAGACTATTTTCCTTCCTCATCAGCAGTAAACAGCTCGACTCCGTCTGTGCATTTGTGTCCTCCATACTTGTTCACACAGACATCTCAGGCTTGATGCCACGATGCAGTGTAGAAACCTGACAACCCTCTGACTCATGTTCAAATGTTCAAGGACATTTCTCAGGATCATGTATGACCCCTTTTTGACATTTGGACTTTCATTAATAATATTTGTGTTTCTGAGTCATTTTTGTGGAGACTTCTGACCAACGTAGTGTCCAAATGAAGCCTGAAGCTTTTCTTCAGCCTCTTGTCAGATGGTCAGCAACAAAACTCTGTTCCAACCAATGTCTGATAAGAGATGAGACACAGCAGCTGACAAAATGATCATTTCATGCTGAAGACATCCTCAGACAGAATTAAATACATACATAAACACAGCCTGGTGCCAATAACAGAGCTAATGACACTGCTGTATCACTGGCTTTACTGATTAAAGACCATATCTGAAGGAAATCTTTGAACACAACAGAAAGTGACCTTTTAAACCTGTAACACTGATGCTGCATTCAAGGACCTTTATAAACATCTGAAAGGACTAAAGAACATGAATAAAATGTGACTTGTTTCTCTGTAATGAAGCTGTTTTAGTGAAGAAAGTTGAAAGGTCACAGAGCGACTGCTGAATCTTCTGCTCTAAACATGAACTCCGAACTTTGTGATGCTTCAGGAGGAAAACTGCTTCAGTTATTCTCTCAGATTAGTTTCATATTTTCTGCATCAGATTTGAGTGAGATCCTGGAATGAAGACAGAAGAAAAGACTTTGTTCAAAGTTTGATTTATAGTTAAACCTTCCAGTTTATTCACACGATAAAACATCAACACAATATATGAATTCATTCATTAAAATCACAGTTTTTCCTCATTTGTTTGATGATTTTGACAAAAACAAACACAAACACACACACATGGTCTGCCATACTCATAAAGAGAAATGTCGACATTTTTCAATACAAATATTCCAGAAACATTTAGAGGATAGAGAAGTTTACATTTTCATGTGGAGAAATATTTTAGTAAATGAAAATGATGATGAGCAGTGATAGCCTCCATAAACAGTCACAGGAAAGATCTCCTTTAAAAACTCAGAAACATCAAGAGAACAACTAGAAGATGTGGAGGTACCACCCATAATGTTTGACTGACAGCTGATCTCTGTGCAGAAATGATGGAGAGAAAATAAAATGAAACTAAAATACAGATTTAAACCCACAATATGAAAGACTTCAGTCTATTTCACTTTAATCAACTCAGCAGAGTCTCCAAATGCAGTGCAGTAAATTGTCAGTCCAGCATAGATCGGCTGAGTGAATGTGGTCTGGACTCTTTTTTTTAAACCTGTCCCGTTTGGTTCTTTTGCCATCAGAATTATTGTCTAAAGGCGAAGAAAGATGCCCAACGGATTTACTTTACCAAATGGACCATCCCAGCCTTGCCGTAATGGTCCATTTGATTCAACTTTTTATTGTTTATTTTATTTTCACTTGCTGAATACGGGACAGACTTGACTGGAGGAGAGAATGTGGAGAAAGAAAGAGGGAAAGAAAAAAACCTGAGAAGAGGGACGGGGAAAAATGGCAAAAAACAAAAACCAACAGAATAAGCAGACAAAAAATACATATATCGATCACCTGGATCACCTGTTGAGAAAGAAAAAAAAAAAGCAAGCAGAAGAAAATGAGAGTAATAAACAAGATCACAATGATATATGAGAATATGACAGTAAATACTAAATATTAAACATTATTGTGCAGCACGTGAGATCGACAGCGCACAGTGTGCTTTGAGGTAGGAGCCAAAAAGGGTGTAATTTGTGTGTGTGATCACCCGTGTGTACACCTGTGAGCATGAACGCGCTTGTTTTTAAAAGGTTCCTTCATGTAATGATCTGCTAGAGGGTGTGGGGGGCCACTGCCCCGACCTCCAGGGCATGAAGCAGGTATGGAGGAGATCAAGACTCCAGACATCCAGAGGCCCCCAGAACACAAGAGACCAAGGAAGACCAACAGAGGGGCAGCCGCGCCACTATCCCAGAAAGAGCTGAGGAGAGTCCCAGATGAGGGGTCACTCAGCCGCGGAGCAGAAGCCAGGGGGGGTTGCAGTGACGTGCCCGTGAGCTCCGCCGGCAGCCAGCTGTGCCTGAGTGGCCGAGCCCCGGGCCGTGAGGCCGAGGGCACCCCATCCCCAAAGTGGCCCGAGCGAGCCCCAGGCTCCAGGCCCCAATAAGCAGCCGCCAAGGAGTGAGCCGGTGGGTACCTGGGCGCCCACCCCCGGAGACAGAGAACCACCAACGCACCGATGTCTGAGGGCGTCCGCCACCGGCAGGGGAAGTGGTGGGGGGAGATGGGCCTCCAAACCTTGGAGGGCCTGAGATGTCCTCAGAGAGGTGGCGTCTGATACCCAACCTGACATATAGACACAGACAAACAGGCACACACAGATACAAACATCTATTCCCACCCTCATGCTCTCATATACAATTGCTCAACACTCACCCAACGTGGAGACAGACATAGAGAGACGCTGTACACACAATCACACTCCCCAAGCGTACTCTAAGCCCCGAGTCTAGGTACCCTTGCCCCTGGAGGGGGAAACTGCACCCAGACTCAGGTGGTGTAACCCTTTTCCCTGCGGTGGGGAGAAGCAGACCGCCCCGACTCCGCAGCAGCAGGGAGGCCCCATACACCAGACCCCAGTCGGACGGCCAACTCCTCCTCCTAGCCCCCCTGCTCCAGCAGGCCGCAGAGAACGGGGGTGTAGGAAGACTCCAAACCTCCCTCCACCCGCTCATATGTACTGTTGATGTATGTGTGTTCTAAGGTGCATTTAAAACCCAGGAGGGCATGGAGCCACCTGCCAGAGCAGCAGGTAAGCATATAGCCCCTCCTGCTAGCCCTCAATGTCTACATGTATTTAAAATTGAGAGGTGGGCAACGACGCCAGGGGTGAGGTGTACACCCTGATGGTAGTTTGGAATCCGTGTAGCGTGCCCACCTCCAAGATCCTATATGTATGTGTAATGAGAGTGTGAGTAATGTGAATGTCTAAGTTGTGGGATAAAATTGAGGCAGAGGCAGCCAGAAGGGGACAGAGGGGGGGGATGTCTCCTCTGCACCCTGGTGACACACCCCTACCCCAAGGCCCTGCATGTGTGGGTGATTGTGGTGGAGCGGGAAGAGGGAGGCCGCTGGAGATGGGGAGGGAAGGAAGGGAGGGGCAAGTGACCCCTCCCTGGGGCCAGCTCCCCCGCTGACCCCAGTAGGCACCCCCATGCTGTGCAACCCGCCAGGGAAAGGGGGCCCAGGCCCATCCGGACCGGGGCCCAGTGCAGCAGCGCCCCCCGGCCCCACAGAGCCCGGGACAATTCACCTGACCCCACCACAGAGAAAACTGCACCCACCCCATCATCCACTCATCTTCCAGACTACACAAGACAATAGACGCCCAGGCTGAGATCTTCCTCCACCACTCCTGTATCTCCCCCTCCTGCAGAGAGAGTTCCTGAAGAGAGGAAAGCTCCTGCAAGATGTGACAACCTCCCCCACCAGTTGAAGAGCCCCCCAGGTGGCTCGATGCACCGGCGGCACCCCGCGCCAGGGCCGGGCCCCCATACACCCACCCGCCCACAACCTCGGCAACACACCAACCAGGACCCAAGCCCCTGAGGCCCGGCCAGGGCCCCAGCCCAGAGACGGAGCGCCCCCAGAACCTTACGCCCATCCCGGACCCACCCAGGGGCAGCCAGGCTACCAGGTCAGTAACCCACGTCCGTCAGCACAGACCCTCCCCTAGCCCCGCTGCACGCAGCCACGAGGAAACCGTCACCTAAGAGCCAACAGAGCCCCTAATTGGCCATGACCGCTACCCCGGGTTGAGCCCCCCAAGGAAGATGCTCCTGGGGAACCCCCCGACGCCCTAAGCCTGTCCCTACCCCCACACCAATCACAACAGTGAAGGTGGGACCAAACTATGGCCCCCCACCCCCACTAGGTGATGGAGCTGATCAAAGGAGCCCAGAGCAATTGATCTGATGTGGTGGCAGAGGCTGTATCAAGACTAATGTAATCTAATAGATAATTTCTATATTGGTTAGAATTAAGATTATTTTTATTTTTCCAGTTCATGAGGACTGTTTTTTGGCTATGCATAGGGCAGTGAAAACCATATGGGCTATATTCTTTTCCGTAGTGACATTATCTAAGCTGCCCAACAAACACACTAAAGGAGAAGTTGGAATGTTACATTTCAGACACTTTGATAAGTCTTCACATATCTCACGCCAAAACTTCTGAACTGGTGGACAGAACCAAAGAGCGTGGATATAATTGTCCGGTGAATTGGTTTGGCAGTGTGAGCAGTTGTTGGTAGACGTAAAGCCCATCTTGAACATCCGATGACCTGTATAGTGCACTCTATGTAGTATTTTGTATTGAATTAATTGAAGACTGGGATTTCTAATTAAATGAAAGGTTTTTAAGCAAATCTGAGACCAGAAGTTTTGGTCTAAGTTAACTGATAAATCCGCTTCCCATTTTGCAATAGGAAGTGATATTGATTCATCTGTTTTAGAAAGCATTCTGTATATTTTGGATAGTAATTTGGGGGTTTTAAGAGTAAGAAATTGAACCACACTTGGTGGTGTTTGTAGTTCAACTTGACCCGGTTTAAATCTCTTTTTTACTATGGATTTAATTTGTTGATATTCTAAAAATCTTTTCTTGTTGATCCCATATTGTGTAACTAGTCTGTCAAATGAAATAAATTCTGTTCCTTCTAGTATATGTTCTAAATATTTGATTCCTTTACTACTCCAATCTGAAAAGTTTATCATATTATTGTTTTGTAATATGTCAGGGTTGTTCCAGATAGGTGTACGTTTGCATGGGATTAATGGAGACTCTGTCAACTTCAGAAACTCCCACCACGCTGTCAGAGAGGAGCTGATGTTGACGCTTTTGAAGCATTCATGTCGTTGGATGTTTGAGCTGATAAACGGTAGATCTGAAATCTCTAGATTATTGCAAAGTGCTTGTTCTACATCTAGCCAAGGTTCATCTAAGAGGGTATGTTTTTGCCATCCTGAGATAAACTGAAGCCTGTTGGCCAAGAAGTAGTGCTGAAAGTTAGGTAGTTCTAATCCTCCTTTATCCTTGGTCTTTTGTAGTGTTTTTAAGCTTATACGTGGGGGCTTATTTTTCCAAAGGAATTTGGACATATATGAATCTAGAGATCTGAACCAATCTTGCGGCGGTTTAGTTGGGATCATTGAGAATAAATAATTTATTTTTGGTAAGACCATCATTTTTATAGCGGCAACCCTTCCCATGAGTGATATGGGTAGACATTTCCACCTAGCCAGATCACCTTCTACTTTCTTTAAAAGTGGGATATGGTTTAATTTAGTTAGATCTGCAAGCTTGGGAGAAACATTAATAACTAAATATTTTATATTTCCCGATTGCAGTGGAGTAGAAGAGGAATTATGGAAGGAGCAATTAATCGGAAGGACTGTAGATTTTGACCAGTTAATTGAGTAATCTGATATTCTTGCAAAAGAGTTTATCAGTTCAATCACCCCAGAGATATTGGTTTGTGAATTTTGGAGAAAGAGTAACACATCATCCGCATAAAGGCTGATTTTATGTTCCACGTTCTTGCATTTTATGCCCTTAATTACTGAATTCTGTCTAATTGCTGCTGCTAGTGGTTCGATAAAAATTGCAAACAGTGAAGGGGAGAGTGGGCATCCCTGCCTGGTGCCCCTCAGGAGACAGAAGCTGGAGGATGTCTGGTCATTTGTTCTGACACAAGCTGTTGGGGAATTATATAATATTTTTAACCAGTTGATGAAAGAAGATCCAAAACCAAATTTGTGTAAAGTTGCAAATAGAAATTTCCAGTTAACTCTGTCAAACGCTTTTTCTGCATCTAGAGAAAATATTGTAGTTTCAAGGTTTTTACTGTATGAGTAGTCTATCAAATTAAGTAATCTACGTGTATTTGTTGATGAGTGCCTACCTTTTATGAAACCAGTTTGGTCAGGATGAATTAAGAGGGGGGTTATTTTCTCTAGTCTCTTTGAGAGAGCTTTGCAAATTATTTTAAGGTCTACATTTATAAGGGATATTGGACGATAGCTTGAGGGATATACAGGGTCTTTGCCTGGTTTTAGCAGGAGATTAATGTTTGCAGAATTCATATTTGGTGGAAGTCTGCCATTTTCTTTGATTTCCAACAACGTTCTGTAAAAAACTGGTGCTAGAATCGTCCAGAATTCTTTGTAGAATTCTGCAGGAAAGCCGTCTGGACCTGGAGCCTTATTATTGGGCATATTTATCAGGGCTTCCTGGAGTTCACCTGGCGTCAGTGGCGAATCCAGTGCCATTGCTTGAGTGTCTAATAATTTTGGGAGAGTTATGTTGTCTAAAAACTGATCAATTTCCTTTTTAGATGGGTTTATTTGTGGTGGATACAACGTTTTATAGAAATCCCTGAAAATGTTGTTTATTTGTTTCGGGTCATATACTGTGTTCCCAGATGAATCTTGAACAGCACATATAGTTGTTTTTTCTTTATTTATTTTTAGCTGGTTTGCTAGAAATTGACCGGATTTATTACTATGTTCATAATTTTGTAAGCGTAGTCTTTGTACTAAGAATTTTGTTTTTTTATCAATTATCTCATTTAATTCTAGTTTTGTTTTGCGTATTTTGTTCAATGTTTCCTGATCTTGGTGGGACGCGTAGGCTTCTTCTAGTGATTTGATGGTTTTTTCTAATTCCTGAATATTTTTGTTTTCTTTTTTCTTTTTATGTGATGAGAAAGAAATTATTTTACCTCTCATCACGGCTTTCCCTGCTTCCCATAAAACAGAAGCTGATGTTCCGGGAGTGTCATTAAAGTCTAAATATGAAGTCCACTCTTTTTTAAAATATTTAATAAAGTCTTCATCTTTAAGCAGTGATGTATTAAATCTCCAGTTTTTACTTGGCGTAGTATTATTCTTGTGCATTAGTGTTAAAGATACAGGAGCATGATCGCTGACAGCTATAGGGTGAATCTCAGTGTCTGAAATGTCACTCAGCAGTGAGCTGCTGACCAAAAAATAATCCAGACGAGAGTAGGAGTGATGAACATGTGAGAAAAAAGTATATTCCTTACTGGTGGGGTGAAGGGAGCGCCATGCATCGCAAAGACCAAAGTCGCTCATATACTGTTTGATTATATTTGTGGACTGCCAATTACGCTGAGTTCCTGCTGTATTGAGCCTATCCATTTCTTCATTTAGTCCAAGGTTGAGGTCGCCTCCAAGAACAAGTGTGCCATCTAAGTGTTCAGAGAGTGCACTGAAAAAACTGTGAAAGAATGAGGGATCATCAACATTTGGACCATATACACTTACAATACATAGCTTTTTATCAAGTATAGATAGTTTAATGATTAAGAATCTGCCCTCTGGATCTATAACTGTATCGAGTACTGTGAAATTAATATTTTTATGTATTAAAATTGCTACTCCCCTTTGTCTAGAATTATAACAAGCTGAGAACACATTAGGAAACTCAGGTGTTTTAAGTTCATTCGAACCTCTAAGAGGTCTGTGGGTCTCTTGTAAAAGGACAACATCTGCCTGTAGTTTTTTGAGTTGGTTAAATATTTTTAACCTCTTTTCTCTGGAGCCAGCTCCATTTACATTCCATGTAACGAATCTCAGTGCACCCATAGATGTCTGTGTATAACTAGGGGTGTATGCTGTGTGTGTCGCTTAGACAGGTGGAGAGAATACATCACTTGTTCATAAATAAAGAGAGGGAGAGAGAGAAAAAGTGTGTGGCGAGATGCTCCCTGAGTCTGACTATGTGTTTGCATATTTACTAAGATGAGTACGCTTGGCTTAAATGTGTGTATCCTATACAACTGTGTGCGCTGTCTGAGTGATGTAAATGTGCTGCCGTTGAGCGCATGACTGTGGGTGATCGTGCTGTGCGTATGTGTCGAAATAAAGGATGTTGTTTGTGGATGAGTGTGGAAGCAGGTGATCGAAGCAGTGAAAGAAAGAAAAAAGAAAGAAACCAAGGACAAGGGTGAGCAGCATAAAAACAAGAGGGGGAAAAGGAGAGAAGAAAAAACAAGAAGAGAGAAAAAAAAAAAAAGAAAAACCGGAAACATTCTAATCAAACCATTGACGGAGAGTGATGGTGTTAATACTGCTATGATATCACACCTAAGATGCGATTTGATACTGGTAAGTTAAACAGATGTTAATGCAAGTTAGTGTGAGTGGATGGGGAAAGGGTGTAGCGGATTCTTATCTGGTGTGAAGTTAATACAGCCACGGAGTGATGTCGGGGTCGCGGTGGAGCTGTCCGTCCACGTACAGCCGGTCCACAGCGATGACAGCGCGGGAGCCCTTCTGGATGAAGCCGCGTCGGATTGGGAAGAGGACCCTGCGTCGTTCCAGGATCTCTTTGGGGAACTGGTCGTTCACGCTGAAGTCCGTTCCTTTTAATTCCCTGCCGCGGCTTTTCACATGTTCCTTTTGTTTGAAGTGGCCGAATTTGGCCACGATAGGACGTGGTCTCCCGGCCGTAGCCCGAATGGGGCCGAGGCGATGCACCCTATCGAAGACGATGTTCTTCACCGTGTCCTCCGGCAGCTTCAGGTGGTTTTTGATGAAGCTTTTTACCGTGGCCTCCGCGTCCTCTCCAGCGGCTTCTGGAATACCAGAAAATACCAGGTTATCACGCATGCTACGAGCTTGTAGATCTATAACTGTTTCTTTTATTTTTTTATTTTCTCTATTGAGCTGGGTAACATTTTCTGTGAGACATTTCACCGACTCCCTTAGCGTGGCATTTTCAGCAGCGAGCGTTTCCACCTGCTGCTGGCTGAACTCCAGGGATTCTCGCAAGCATTTAAATTCCCGGTGAAGAATCTCCACCAAGGACAGCCTTGCGTCGAAGCTGGACAATCGCTTGTCGATTGACTCCAGTATGTCGGCAATATCTTTGCCGGCTGGCGATGTTGTGCCGGGGGAATCTGCCGGGCGAAGTCTTTTCGACGATGGCGTCTCAGATTTGGCCGGGGAAGATGCACTCTGGGCCTTCTTCATCACGAGATCCTGAAAGCACTGATCAATGTAATCTTGGAGAGCCTCTAAACTCTCCCCGTTGTTCTCCAGGGTGTTGGAGATTATTAAGACAAATATTGTTAGTTATAAGACAATTGATAAGTGTATTTGGTAATACTGAAGCTTAAAGGAATTTGTACAAATCTAAACTACCATTTGCTTAATTTTCCGCCAAAATCTCCGGCGTCTGACGTCAGTTACAACATGAGTCGCTTACCTTGTCCGTCACTTCCGTCACTTACCTCTCTTCCACTCAGCAGTGTCTCCAACTGCAGTGTAGTAAAACGTCAGTCCAGCATAGAGCGGCTGAGTGAATGTGGTCTGGACTCTGTGGAGGAGAGTCATGGTTTCAGAGACGCTGTAGAAGGACAAAATACCTGCTCTGTGATCCAGGTACACTCCTACTCTGGAGGAACGAGGACCTGAGACACGAGTTTGGATGTTGTTGTACCAAAATGTATAACTGTTGTTGTTACAATCTAATGACCAAGATTTGTCATTATGTCCAAATCCACATTCATTCCCATTCCCTGCTCTGCTGATATTCTTGTATGCGACTGCTACATAACCTCCTCTCCCTCTCCACTCCACCTCCCAGTAACAACGTCCAGTCAGACTCTTTCTACTCAGGACCTGCTGCCACGGTCCAGTGAATCTGTCTGGATGATCAGAATAAGACTGTTTTTGATTGATTAATGTTACTTTTCTGTTCCCCTCTGATAATAACAGCTGTTTGTGTGCTGTGTTTGGATCCAGTGTGATTTCACATGAATATTTTAAGAATCCAGCTCTGGTCTTTGGCTCTAGTGGATCTGACAGTAAAACATCCACTTCAGTGACTGTCAGTGAGATGTTTGTCCATTCCTCTCTCAGAATGTCCTGTAGTTTATCTCTGACCTCTGACACAGCTGCTGTCACATCCTCAAAGTAGCTCAGAGGACGGATATTGATGCTGGATGAGTCTGTAGACTCACTGAGTGCTGACAGTGAGGGGTAGTTGTGTAGAAACTGGATGTGATCCTCTGTGTGTGAGAGCTGCTTCAGCTCAGCATCTTTCCTCTTCAGCTCAGTGATCTCCTGCTCCAGCTTCTCCTCAAGCTCTTTGACTCGACTCACTTCAGTTTCCTGCTGGGATCTGATCTGCTGCTTCACATCAGAGCTTCTTTTCTGGATGAGATGGATCAGCTCAGTGAAGATCTTCTCACTGTGCTCCACTGTTTGATCAGCAGACTGATTGATGGCCTCCACCTCCTGTTGAAGCAGCTTCACATCTTTCTCTCTGTCCTGGATTCTCTGCTGGATGTTTTGTCGACTCACCTCCAGCTCTCTCTGCCTCTCAGTCCTTTCTGCTGCAGCTGAGACTGTGTCGTGGCCTTTATGTTCATCCACAGAGCAGAGATAACAGATACTCTGCTGATCAGTACGGCAGAACACCTTCATCACCTCATCATGACGAGAGCAGATGTTCTCCTGGAGCTTCTTGGAGGGCTCCACCAGCTTGTGTTTGTCAAATGCAGGACATTCATAATGAAGCTTAACATGTTTCTCACAGTAAGAGACCAAACACACCAGACAGGACTTGAAGGCTTTCATTTTTCTTCCAGTGCAGACATCACAGGCCACATCTTCAGGTCCAGCATAGCAGTGATCAGCAGGAGCAGCTTGGAGTCCAGTCTTCTTCAGCTCCTCCAGTAAATCTGCTAACATGGTGTTTTTCACCAGGACAGGCCTCGGTGTGAAAGTCTGTCTGCACTGAGGGCAGCTGTAGATTTTCTTCTTTTCCTCTTCATCCCAGAAGCTTTTAATACAGTTCATGCAGTAGCTGTGTCCACAGGGAATAGTCACCGGATCCTTCAGTAGATCCAAACAGACTGAACAGCAGAATTTTGTTTGATCCATTTGATTCATGTGCTGTGCCGTTTCACCGTCTCTCAGTGACTGTCAGACAGTTTGACTTTCTCTGAACAGAAACAACCTCTGTGCTCTGAAGGGAAACAGATCTCTGCTCTTGTTCACCTCCTACAGGAAATGAGGCTCACCAGCAACTGCATTTACACCATGTTGTTTAGACCCATCCTGATACAGACACATCTGTGAAGGGAGGCGCTAAAGAAATATCCTGGCAGTGACAAGAGCGAGGGTGTGGTCTGTTTATTACAAAGTATTAGAGCCTCCTTAAGATAAAACTACTTATTTTGAGGTTAAAGTTCACATTATTTTCCAGGAAATAGTTGAAATATATGGAGATTACAGTTGTTGTTTCAAGATAAACTACCACGGCTGCTGTACCGCCAACAAAATGCTTTGTATAGATGAGTTAATGAAAGCGTACTTCTCGATCTATTTTAGTTATAAGAAAATCATTTTTGTTTCGCCAGATGAACGTGTAGAGTTTAAAATAGCTTCTTTCAAAATATAATATTGAAAATAATCAGAGAAAAACAGTCACCTTCAAGAATTTTTTCGTTATGTTTGTATTTGTTAACCTGTCATTTAAACATTCCTGTTGAATTATGGCAGTTTGAGGTAATGCTATTACACATGCGAACACTAGAGGGCACACAGCGCACTGGTGGTATCGAGCAGTGTTTTGGGGCACAGAGGAAGAATAAACCTTCCTGTTGTGAAGCTAACTCTAGCTTAACGTTCATGTCTTTTCTATTCTTTACCACAGGTTAATAAATATGCATTAAAATAAATGTTCACTGCACCCCTTATGAATAGAAAAATGTTGTTTATTTGGAAAATTGTGAGTTAAAGCTGCAGGTGATGCTAATGCTAGCTTAGTGGCTAATGTGGAATAGGCTTTGTGTGCGTGTGTTTGTGTGTGTGTGTGTGTGTGTGTGTGTGTGTGTGTTTGGCAGTTAACCTAAACCACATGAGAGACTGTGTTTGTTTTATACCAAAACCATTATTTTTGTAAGAAGTGAAACCATTAAAAAAGAAGTTACATTGTCAGTACATTAGAAACACGTCACATAAATAATTTAGTGCTGTAACAAGTATCAAAATTATTAAAAACAGATTCATTTAATATGCTTTATAAATGTATTTAAAAAGGAAGTACAGGGAGCACAAGTGTGTTTTGTCTGTCTTTATAAAGAATGCTATATTTTTATATATGATAAAGTTTAATGTTAGATATTGTAGTTGTAATATTTTGAATGGACTCAAGCAGCATGTTTTGTCAGAGTTGTGCTGAGAGATTTATATAGACTCTAGCAAAGGAAACTGTGGCCATGTATTGTAAATGGGACTGAAGCAGAAGGTCATTCCTTTGCATTGAATGTAATGATTCCTGAAGCTGTTCAAAGACACTATTGTGAAGAACAAACCTTCCTGTGAAGATAACAGCAGCTCAATCTGTGTGCCTTCTCTATTCTTTACCACAGCACCACACGTTGTTGGCACAGGAAACCAGTTGCATCTGGTCAAAAGGAAAAAAACCAAACGTTCTTGGCTGACAATGCACAGATTCAAGGATAACAATGGTTACACCCTTGTGGATTACAGAGGATGTATTTTGTTTCACAAGACAGGATAAGACGGCTGATCACTTTGTTTCACTAACTTATCTAAACATGGCATTTTGTAGAGGGTCACAGTGTCACAGTGCCTTCGCCCTGCAACTCCCTCGTTCCCCAAGTCTGTCTCATTGTTGATTACCTGTTTGCCAAGGACCAAGTATTTCCTGTTTGCAAATAAAGTTTGTGAAATTCAAGAGAGTGCTTCGCATTGTTTCTGCATCTGGGTTCACGTTAACACGAAATAATCAATACTTTTTTGCTGTTGTCCTGTCTGGCACTGTAGCAATCAGAATTATTGTCTGAAGGCCAAGAAAAATGCCCAACAGATTTACTTTCCCAAGTGGGCCTTTTGCTATACTGGTCCACTTGATTGTCATAGTTTATTTGATCTTTATTAGTTATTTTTATTCTAAATTATTGTAATCAGGCCAGACTGGACTCGGGGACGGGAAAGAAAACAAGAAGAAAAGTTAGGAAGAAAGTTAACAGAAGGAGAGGGAAAGAAAAAAGAGAAAAGACAATGAAAATCTGCTTCATCACCTGCTGAAGGAAAGAAAAACAAAAAGAACAAACAAAAAGAAAACAACACAGTAGCGAAATTAGAGCAACATCCAGCATATGCATAGATAACAGCAGTGATGGGAATGACGGCGTTACAAGTAACGGCGTTACTAACGGAGTTACTTTTTTCAGTAACGAGTAATCTAACTAATTACTATTCCTATCGTTACAACGCCGTTACTAACAAGAAAATGTGGCGCAGTCGTTTTACTAATTTTCAACAAACAGACGGTTGAAGCTGTGTTCAGGTTACCGCAGCTTACATCAGTTGCACGGAAGTAGCTGTAAGTAATCTGGGAGCTACAGCTTTAAGCAGCTGTGCGCTGTCCTGCTGACGGCAATCACTTTCTTGCATATGATCACTTTTTGGCACAACACCTGGAGCTAAGGGGCAAAACAATCGCATGAGTGCTGCTTTTTGACTGAGGAAGAATAAAGTAGTCGTGGTAAGCCAATCACATGACCAGTTTAAGACAAAGCAACAAGGTGACATATACCAGTTTTTAAATTGTGTTGATAGGCCACGTAAAACCAGAGTCATGATAAACAATGAATAGTTTTGTCACGTTTACTGTCTAAGAACAGCGCAGCGAGACCTCTCTGCTTATGATCAAACAAAAAACAGCCTGGTCGTGTTGGTGTAAAAATGCACCATGTCGACCAATCAAAAATGATATGGCAACATGACATTTGGTTGTTTAGGAAGAGGGGGAAGTTTTAAGAGTGACCGAGAGAGGAAGAGAGCGAGTTTTGAGATGTGAGAGATTTGTGACGTTTAGCGTGTTTGGAGTGTGTAGTTAATGTGTTGTCTTGTGTAGTTAGTGTGTAGTGTTGTGGATAGTTTTGTGTTGTGTGTCAGAACAATGAGGCGACTGCTGTCTCCAGGTAGAAACAGGAGTGATACACCTGCTGCTGTCAGACCTGCAGGTATCAGGCTGTGATGTTCTCCTTTATAGTGGACAGAAATTATTTTTTTGGAGTGGCACAAATAATTTGTGTGGCATCTTATTGAAGAACAGCTGATTGTTCTGTAAATAGTCTGAAATGGTTATTTTAAAAAAAAGGTAAATGGCTGCAAATAACTTTGTTTGCAAAACTTGTGCATAAGATTTTAAAATTGACAATTGCATTTAATGTCATGAAAGTTATGAAATATGATTCAATAAACATGTTGTTACAGTAAAAAATATAACCTTTTCAACTCAGATTTTATGTTTTCTGTCTGATTTTAGATCAATTGTGTTAATACGGTTTGTCAAAATGAAAACATAACTGTAAATTCAGACATGTGAGGTTGTGCTGAAAAGGATGAAACCAAACAAGGCAAGGAAAATAGTTTTTAAAGGTAAAATGTGGAAGGAAAATCAAAAGTAGTAAGAAATGGCCAATTAAACCCTGGACCCCAGAGGGTTAAACGTTTTTTTTTTTTTTTTAATGTAACACAATAGTTACTTTTCAAGTAATTAATTATTTTTAGAATATTGTAACTCAGTTACTAACTCAGTTACTTTTTTGAAGAAGTAACTAGTAACTATAATTAATTACTTTTTCAAAGTAACTTGCCCAACACTGGGTAACAGTAAATAATAAATGCTGAATCTTTTTAAGCAGTACACAAAATCGATAATGCTTGATATGTTGAGGCAGCAGCCACCCGAGATAGTGTGAGTCTGTAAGTACCTGTGTGCACACGTGAGTGTGTGAGCGCTGGTATTCATAAGGTTTCTCCATGCAAGTGTCTGATAGTACGTATTCTCTCTCATGGGTATTTCTGAGGCATGTTTTTTATACCTTTGTTATATGACAGGTCAGAGTCATTTGTTCTGTAAATAATGGGATCAACGTTTCAATGAATGGGTCTTTTCCTGATCTTCTAATGGCAAACCTGCCATCTAGTGGGTTAATGGGGAAGTGAGGGGATGAGCAGGAGTTTTTCTCCCAGCGCTCGACAGGGAAGGTCCATTTCTCCGTGTCTCACCTCCTACAGGAAATGAGGCTTACCAGCAACTGCATTTACACCATGTTGTTTAGACCCATCCTGATACAGACACATCTGTGGAGGGAGGTGCTAACAGGGTTTGTTTGATTTACAACTTTCAGTAAAAACTGAAACCTACGTAAAGTTTGATAGCTGCACTTGGTGTTTGGACATTCTCAGAAAGGTTGTTTATAGTCTTATTTATTTATATTTTTAAAATTTTGAGTAGGTCAAAAGTTCATTGTAAATATTGTAAATTTAGTTGTTTTTAACATAAAACAAATCCGTCCCTACTGGCGCTGGTGTTTCATCAACAACCATAGATCCTTTGGTCTGTTTATTGTGTTACTTCTCACGTCTCACACCTTCTTATCATATTCTTTATCTCTCTGTTCATTCCAGGCCAAATGACTTTCTCTCTTGCCCTTCTTTTGCATTTCTCAATTCCAAGATGGCCTTCATGTAGTCTGGTAAGCATCTCTTGCCTCATTGTCTGTGGAATGATGATTTTGACCTGCTTCAATAGCAGTCCATTGACTACACTCATTTCTCCTCTAATATGGTAGAAGAGTGGACACGAGCCAACAAACATCCATTTGACATGCTTTCCATAACAAGTTGCAGTTCTGTGTCTTGTGCAGTCTCATCAGTTATTTGCTTAGATTTCATGTCTGGCACAGGAAGTTTGGCAGAGACCTTATTTATGTGAGTCTGAATGTCTTCTTCTGTTGTATTCACCATGCTCCCTGTGGGTGCCCGTAAGAGTGCATCTGCAATTATCAGGCGCTTTCCTGGTGTGTAAACTAGCTGAAAGTCATATCTCTGCATTCTCATTATCAGACGCTAAATTCTTGGCGTCATTTCATTCAAGTTCTTCTTGATGACGGATACTAGTGGGCAATGATCTGTTTCTGCAGTGAAAGAGGGTAAGCCACATACAAAGCTGTGGAACCTCTCTAAGCCAAATAAAAAAAAAAAATATATATATATATATATTTATATGACAGAATCACAAAGTGCTGCACATCAGATTACAAGTCATAAAAAGATTTTAAAAGGACAAAATAAAACAGGCAAAAAATTAACCAAAAGCAGTTTTAAAAAGGTGAGTTTTGAGTTGTTTTTTAAAAACAACTACTGAGTCCACAGTTCTTAATGTTTGGGGGAGAGAGTTCCACAGTCTAGGGGCCACAGTGGCAAAAGCTCTGTCACCCTTAGTTCTCAGTTCTTAGTCTGTTTTATAGCAAGTAAGCCCTGATCAGATGACCTCAGGGATGTGCTGGGGACATCGGGCTGTAGCAGATCAAATATGTATACATCCTATAGGCTGGTGCCAGTCCATGCACAGCTCTGTAAGTCAAGACCAGGATCTTAAAATGGACTCTAAATTCAACAGGAACCTGAGATAACAACGGTGTCACATGTGAGTACTTGGAGGATTTTGTCAAAAGCCTAGCTGCAGCGTTTTGCATGCATGTATAGCAATCTCCAGTTCAGAGCGAGATAAAATTGGGCTTAGCTTAGCCACATTTCTTAAATGATAAAAACAAGACCGAACCAGAGAATTCACGTGCCCATCCAATGTGAGAGTCGAGTCAAAAGTGACACCTAAATTCCTGATAGAGGATTTAACATAGAGTGAGAGAGGACCAAGGGCTTTCAGTATCTGCGATAAAAATCTATCAGGGGCGCATACGAGGACTTAGGTTTTCCCCTCGTTGAGTTGGAGGAAATTTGCAGCCATCCAACGTTTGATCGAATCTAAGCAATTATTCAGACGCTGAAGCTTAGATAAATCCTGGGGCTTAAAAGAAACGTACAACTGAATATCAAATTCATTCTCACGTTATGAATTTTTGCAAGCAGAAAAGAAAGAAAATTTCACTAATTTCACTAAACAATGTCACTAATGGTGTTGAATAGCACCTTAGGATTGCCTCTGCTCTTTGTAACCAAGTGTGAGAAATGGGCAGCTCTCGCATCTCTGATAGCATTAGAAGAAGCTAAAAGGTCCTTTAGATAGAGGAGTTGAACATTTAGATGAGTTTTCCTCCACCTGTGCTCCGCTTTACGACAATCACGTTTTAGACAATGAATACTGTCATTTAGCCAAGGAGGAGATTTGGAGGCAGAAACACTCCTCGTCTTAACCGGACAGATTTCATCTTAAATAAAACGGCAATAATTATTAACAAGACTGGTTGAGAAATCAAAACCATTTTGAGGAGATAGCTGTAAGTTAAAAGCATCCACAAATTTCTCCACTGTGGAGGAGTTTAAGATGCGAGAGCTAACCATCCGTCTAACGGGGGACAAAGGCTCATTAAAAGACAAGTTAAAATCAATAACATAGTGATCAGAAATATAAATGTTCTCAGAGCAAATAAAATCAATATTTAAACCCAAAGTAAAAACAAGGTCCAGTGTGTGACCTTTGCTGTGTGTAGGACCGGACACATGCTGAGTAAAATGAAAAGAATCCATAATGTTCATAAAGTCTCTGGCGAATGGGTCGGAGTCATCATCAACGTGTATGTTAAAGTCCCCAACTATAAGCACCCTAGACAGCTTCATAGTAGCGGATAAGAAGTCACTGAGCTCTGATAAAAATAACCTATTAGATCCAGGTGGACGATACACCACAGCACAGTAGAAAGGATCCTTGTTACCAATTTTAAGCAGCTGCAGCTCAAACGAAAGAAAATGTCCAATTTTCACGGAGCAGCAGGAGTAACGGTCCTGGAAAGCCACGGCAAGCCCACCACCCCGACCAGATAACCGAGGCTGGGTAATAAAAGTATAGCCATCCGGGCAGAGTTCAACAAGTGACAAGTAATCTACATCCCGCTGCCAGGTCTCAGTCAGGAATAAAAAAATCCAGTTTTTTAGATAATATAAAACCATTCAACAAGAATGATTTATTAGACAGAGATCGAGCGTTAAAAAGCGCCATATTCAATGAGCTAGAAGCCTCATTATTTGCAGAGGCTCGAGTTAAGGGACGTAAATACACAGGGTTTGAACCGTCACGTTTCTAGAATCAACTCACCGAGAGAAGAAAAAGCCAGCCCGAAGAAGAGTCTGGATAAACCCTCCTAAGGTGGCACGGTCTCAAAGAGCCGGACCCAGCCTATCCAAACAAGGCCGTGGAAAACAAGTCCCCCTCCATGGAGCTTTTCTGAACACAGGAGACAACGCACACTCAACGTTGCTTACCAGCCAAACCCCGCCGCCAGTAAAGCCTGAGCTTTACCTGAATACCTCCTCTTCTCCCTCTCCTTCTTCTTCTAGAGCAGGGGTGCCCAATCTCAGTCCTCGAGAGCTACCGTCCTGCAGCTTTTAGATGGATCCTTGTTCCGACACACCTGAATCAAATGAATGGCTTGTTATCAGGCATTTGCCAAACTTGATGGCATGCTGAAGAGGCAATCAAACCATTTGATTCAGCTGTGTTGGAGTAGGGATGCATCTAAAAGCTGCAGGACAGTAGCTCTCGAGGACTGGGATTGGGCACCCCTGTTCTAGAGGAACCACCAAAATCGCCTGACGAGGATCCAGCTAATGGAGGAGGGTGGAAAATGCTGGAGGACGACGAGACATCGTGAGGCATCATAGAGGATCGGATGGATAGCAAAGCCAGGCGATCATACACCAGGGTAGCTAATACATCATTAAAACTGAGTGAGCACAGAAGAGCAGAAAAAAATAACACAACAGTTGTAGAGCGTGACAAACTACACCCAAATACCAATCATTCCTTCTCAGTTTGAGTGTAAATGACACTCACTCTCTGTCGTGAATCTGGATGCGTAGGCTATAAGTTTCCAGTGCTCACCTTCAGCTTGCAGAAACACTGCACCAAGACGCACTCCATCTTTTAAGGCAGGGGTGGGCAATTCCAGGCCCCGAGGGCCGGTGTCCCTGCAGGTTTTAGATGTGTCCTTGAACCAACACAGCTGATTTAAATGGCTAAATTAGCTCCTCAATGTGTCCTGAAGTTTTCCAGAGGCCTGGTAACGAACTAATCATGTGATTCAGGTGTGTTGACCCAAGGCGAGATCTAAAACCTGCAGGACACCCTCGGGGCCTGGAATTGCCCACCCCTGTTTTAAGGCATTAGTCAGTGGTCAATGGGAACTTTTTTGTCCCCAGTGGGAAACTGATTTGCAGTCTGTCCATACAGAGAGACCAAAACAAGCCAACACAACACAAAACAAGCAAACACAACACACACACACAAAAGCCCAAAGAAACAGTCTAAATTCTATCATCAAAAAAGTGCAATGTGCAATGTCAACAACGTTTATGGTTTAGTGCAGGGGTAGGCTACTCCAGGCCTCGAGTGCAGGTGTCCTGTAGGTTTTAGATGTGTTCTTGATCCAACTCAGCTGATTCAAATTGCTAAATTAGGATCAGAATCCCTGAGCCAAGTCTCTGTGAATGCCATCAGACATGTGTCCTTGGAGTCACGTAAATGGGCGACATTTAAATTCAGTTCATCCAATTTACTCCTCAGAGACTGCACATTAGCCGGGATTATTGATGGCAAAGGAATACAATTGTATCATATTTGCTTCCTCAGTCCTCAAAAGTGTTCCTGTGATTAGAGGATAATCCAGGACTGGAAAACACTGAAGGGTGAAATGAATCCAGAGACGGGCAGTTCCACCGAAGGTTCAAAAGAAACTCCTGTGAGTACGTAATTGTTTGTGAGTGGCAATGACTCCAAACAACCATCAGGATTGCCAATAAAACCATGCAAAATAAAAACCCCATCTTTGTTAAAAAGAAAGTTCCACAAAGCAAAAGCCAATGCTTTAGGATTTCCTCAGGCTCAAAATAAAATAAAAAACATAACTCAATAAAGAATAAAAGTAAGTTATAACACTGACAGGCAGAAACAACCACAAGAGCAGCACCCTTCCAGTTGACAGTTTGATCCTCTTTGATGAGTCATAGTCAGTGTTTTTGTCAGTGTTCTTTTGAGATGTTCCCACTCACTTTCATGCTTAGCTGTCCACTTGAACTCATGCTCTTTATGAAGGAGCTCACGAATACAGGATGTGTTTGCAGCCAGGTTGGGAATGAATTTACAGATGAAGTTCACCATTCCCATTACGCGTAGCACTCCTGTCCTATCAGTGGGCCTTGGCATGTCCAATATTGCCTTGACTTTATCTTGGTCCAGCTAAACACCTTCTGCTGAGAGTTTGTCTCCCAGAAACACAATTTCTTGCACTCCAAACTGGCATTTGCTCTTGCTGAACTGAAGTCCATACTCTCATACTCGCTCAAGTACTCTGATTAGTTGCTCTTTGTGCTCTTGCATTGTTGAGCCCCAGATGATTATGTCATCCACATAAACTCGAACGTGTTCCAGTCCTTCGATTATGTGCTCCATTGCCCCAAGGAATATTTCAGATGCAGATATTATTCCAAAGGGTAGTCTCAGGAAGCAGTATCTGCCAAACGGTCTATTAAAAGTGTAGCATTTGGTGCTGCTTTCATCCAGCTTTAACTGCCAAAAACCTTGTGAAGCATCAAGTTTCGTGAAATACCTGGCGCCCGCCATTTCAGAGGTAATCTCATGTTTAGGTATTTGGTAATGCTCACGCTTTATGTTTTCGTTTAGATCTTTTGGATCCATGCATGTTCTCAGTTCACCACTCTTTTTCTTTACACATACCATGGAGTTAACCCAGTCGGTTGGTTCTTCAACCTCTCTTATCACCAACGTGCAAAGCTGCAAAACTGTGAACTATGTCGTCAATAGAGTCATTTGGTGATTCCACATGTGTATTGATGTAATACACTCATCTCACCAATCAAAGATATACACAGGGTTTGTCACCAATTAGTGATTCATGTGCTTCAGCAACTACAGAGAAGCATAGGTGGTGCACTTTATCCTTTACAGTTACTTTTAGTCTGCATTTGCCAAAACTTTCAATCTCTTGTCCATTGTAGTCTTTCAGGGCCGATTTTGTTCTTTGTATTTTGGGCCTTTTCTTTTATTTCTTTGATGTCAGATAAGCTGATCAGATTTGCTTTAACTACAATGTGACAAGGGTCCCATTAATTGTCAGTGGCATTGTCCACTTGTCTCCCACTATGGCATTTATTTCTGTGTCTGGCTCATATTCACAGTTAACCAAACCAACAAAAAAAGTGTCACTTAGATCAGCATCTTCAACCGTGATTACTGATTATTTTTTCTTTTCCGCTTTACCTTTTGAGAATCATTGCTTGGCAAAGTAGTTCTTTCCGTGGCAGGCGGAGCATATTTTACCATGGGCTGGACAATGTCTGGGCATGTGCTTCAGGCCACAGTGCTGCAGTCCATGCCAGACCACAAGGTGGCACTATCTGTGTCTAGAATCTAGACACAGATAGTGCCACCTTGTGGTCTGGCAAGGGACCACAATAACTTTACAGCAACAGCTTCTGATCATTACAATAGCGAAGAGAGATAACTGCCCACCGGATAGCCTGACACTTCTTCTCCACAGTACAGTATTTTTGGTCCCTCTCCGACAGTTTCTGGCTGATGTAAACAATAGAGCAATCAACCCAGCTTACCTGCTGGGACAAGACAGCCCCCCCGTCTGCAGAATAAAAGGGAGGGAGAAGTGAGGAGTGTGGTACAAAACACAAACAGTGCCTGCCACTGCTTCTCCCACTGGACCAGATCTGGAGCACCTTTTAGGGTGAGATTAATTAAGGGGTAATAACCGGCATCCCCAAGAATGTCTGACGTTGGCAGGATGGAATGGCTGCTGCCCACCTCACAAGTGGTACACCAGTACTACAGCTCCCTCCATTCAACAGCACATTTCTTCAGGTTGTCCGTGAGCATCGCCTGCTTCAGAGACTCCAGGACTGCAGCCACTTTCTGCACATGCTCTGCCCAAGTGTCACTATGGATGATGACATAATCCATGCGTGGACTCAGCACCCCTGCCCATCTCTGCTGATGACTTCACAAATTGTACACATATGTACATGCACTGTGTTGCATAGCACAAGAAAGACTCAACTTATAAAATGTATATTTCATTGGAATTAAACAATTTCTGACATTCAGATTGAAATTGAGGGTTTTCACATCCACAGATGATTAACAGGCTCAAGTCCTTCTTCATATACACAGTCCTTGAAGTACAGATAATACAGGAAGACAGAGATCCTAAAACACAGTTAAAGTAGCCAATAATGTGTTACATATAGTTCATTTTAAGTTTATGTTGAGTTTTAAAATGTTCTCTGTAATAAAAGTTGTTCCTAGCATGGCCTTACAAACCCAACAGTGAGATCTTAAGAGATCCACAGCCTACAGCTCTTCAATGGGGTGTCACAGGGTCCCCAGGAAAAAAAATTGTAAATGTAAAATAATAAAATAAATATTCTTCTGTAGCAATAACAAAGTATAACATAAATTATTCTGTAGCAATTACACAAGAATATCCAGTAATGTCCCTGCCTACAATTAAACACATTCACTTACCGAAAATCGGGCCAAATGGGTGCAAGCCTTTGACCACAAACTTAGTCACTGCTTGGTGACAGTCGTCTATCCTGGCCTGAAAGGAGACGCTAACGGTAGACTGCAGCGCGAACTGCCAGCATCTGAGCCAGCCAGACTCTGTCTGTCTGTCTCATCATGGTCACCTAAATGCACAGTAACGGCAGGTTTTGTAATAAGGCAGATCGTGCTAACATAATATGCACTGTTAGTTGATTATTTACCTGCCGCATTAATGGGAGAGGACGTGCAAACGTTACCGCTGCTGCTGGGTTGAGATTCACGAGTCCGGAGCGGAATTAAAAACACGACGTTCATTTGAGGTCATCGCGTGTTTTGTGAGCAAATGCTTTTGCATATTCGTAGTGTTTCCTCCTTTAAATGAAATATCTACTTTACAAGTATTGCAAGTTGCCCCGTTGTCATCCGTTCTCGTAAAGTATAACCAAACTTTTTAGCGTTTGAGCCGCTTAGGCGCCATGTTTCCTGCCAGGTAAATGACGCTCCGCAACGTGGTGACGTCATTCGATAAATCGATAAGGGAATCGTTTGCAAAAATGGCAAACAATGAAGTCAAAGTAAACTTTATTGTCATCTCCGCTACATACAGTCCAGTATATAGAGAGACGAGACGACGAGGCTCCAGTTACAGCAGTGCAAGTAAACAAACAATAAATATTTAAGAGTAAGAAAATAAATATACACTTTAGGACCAGGGGTAAAGGGATCAATAACAATTTAAAATGTATATTTTATATTTTGTTGATTTAAAGTCTCACACACAACCCGTTTTTAAAGTTTAAAAAAAAGAGAAAAGAAGAGGAGGAGTGTAGCGACTTCCACAGTCGCTAGAGGCCGGGGATGGAGCCTGCCTATTTGTCTGACGCGCTGTCAACTTCACGCAATAATGCGAGAGGTGGAATTGCTTGCTTGTTTATTAAAGTGCTTGAAAAGTTTACAGAGCAATGTGATCGGCTCGCGATTCAAACTCTTAAAACATCACAGCTCTAATGCAACAAGGGGAAACTCGTTGTGCTGCGGTCAACAAAAACTACGGCTACCCAGCCCTCCTCTCTGTCAAAATCAAACCAGTGAAAGACAGACTGACAACGCCCTCTTAATGTCACCGCTAGCACCCACGTGACTCCCGTTACACATCACCATAGCAACCAAACAAATGAAAACCCAGTGATCATTAAAATTCAATACATTTAATTATGGCTCCTACAAGGAGAAACGAGCAAAAGATACAGGTAAGCAGATGTGTCATTGGATAATGGCAGGTCATGTATCCTAAAACATTAAGAATCAGAATACTTTCTTAATCCCTAAGGAAATTATGTGGGTTACAGTTCCTCCAAGAAGAAATGGTAAAAATAGTAACAGTAAGAGACTAAACTCCAAACAATATATACAATAATATAATATTAATTAGTCAGTGTCAATTGTTGATTTGTCCTGTTCTCATTGTATGACGAATTATGTCTGTTTGGTAGCCGTTTGCATACTATGCATACTCTCTCTCTCTTCATATATAGGGTCATATATGTGTGTGTGCGTGCGTGTGTGTGTGTGTGTGGGGGGGGGGGGGGGGGGGGCAGAGGGCGTGTTCGCCCGGGGCGCCAAACAGGCTAGGACCGCCACTGCCTATACACAACTATCACCTTTCAAAAAACACGGACAAGTCAGCCAGTGATGAGAAACACATGATGCATTTAAAGTTTATGTTCAACTTTAAAATATTCTCTGTAATGTAAATTGTTCTGCTCTCTGACAAACCATCAGAGGTGCAGCACGTGTATCATTTGGTGTTTGAAGCAGAAACAAAAGCAAAGAGTTAAAGGAAGACACATTTGAAGAAGAAGGAAAATGAAAACAAGACGTCACTGAGCAACAACCTGACAGAACGAGAGCCAACAGTTTACTATCAGAACTGAGGCTGATCATTAACAGGGAGCAGCAGGTAACAAGGTCATCAGCAGTGGAGGAAAGTATGGAAGTAATACTCAGCTTCATATTTGAAGATACTCGAGTATCTTAGCTGCAGGTCTGGAACAATGGTTTTATTTCCTTTCCCATTAAACATCACACACAGCCCCTCATCTGTGACCCTTAGCAAACCCACTGGATATCTACCTGTACATAAAGGAGATCAGATCAGTTCCATCTAGACCAGCTGTAACAGGAAAATGCTGCTTACACTTTGATGCATCAGTTTCAGTTTGTCATATAAGACAATATATCAGATTGAGGCATTATTTTCCTGCAGTGAGTAAATCTACTTTGTACTTTACTCTTTTCTTTTAGGTAAAGGGTCTAAACAGTACTTGTACACTGTGGAAATCCCATAAGAACGTCTCCTGAACTCTGAAAAATAACAAAACAAAGACTAAAAGGAGGTCATGGGTGCTGATGATGATGATGATGAAGAGGAGGAGTAGCATGCATTTAAAAAGTGACTGATGTCCTAGAATACAACAGAACAGTGTCTCTACAAACTTATGAAAACATGACAGTCTTGCATTAGTTTGTATTCTTACGATTTCAAAAAACGAGGGAAAAATCTCCTTGAAATCCACAATTCCTTTTTGTTATTTCTTAGTGTGTGACGTATTTTATTGGCTTTATGATTGGTGCAAACAGTTTCCTGATTCATAATGGAAATAGATTTTAGACACAGGAGGAGCACGCAGTGATCAGCAGGAGCAGCTTGGAGTCCAGTCTTCTTCACACTGAGGAGGGACATATATGCAGGAACAGTTGTCATAACTGTTACAACCACCAGATGGCGAAAGAGTCCCACTGCAACTTTAAGCCATGAAGGATGTGTCTTGATGTTTGCTTGTGATAAATCTGCTTTATGTGAGTCTTTTTCAGAAAGTAACAGTAATATGTCTGATTATATGTCTTTAATCAGTAAAGTCTCGCTTTGATAGAAATAAATAAATAATCAAATTGTAAACATGCAGCTGCTTGTTAGAAGTCAAAGGGTCCTTAAGTCTTTTGTAAATTGACGGGGATCAAATGAAGGACACAAGTATCTGTTCTTGCTCTAATAAATGCTGCTTTAATATCCAACAGACTATTTTCCTTCCTCATCAGCAGTAAACAGCTCGACTCCGTCTGTGCATTTGTGTCCTCCATACTTGTTCACACAGACATCTCAGGCTTGATGCCACGATGCAGTGTAGAAACCTGACAACCCTCTGACTCATGTTCAAATGTTCAAGGACATTTCTCAGGATCATGTATGACCCCTTTTTGAAATTTGGACTTTCATTAATAATATTTGTGTTTCTGAGTCATTTTTGTGGAGACTTCTGTCCAACGTAGTGTCCAAATGAAGCCTGAAGCTTTTCTTCAGCCTCTTGTCAGATGGTCAGCAACAAAACTCTGTTCCAACCAATGTCTGATAAGAGATGAGACACAGCAGCTGAGCAAATGATCATTTCATGCTGAAGACATCCTCAGACAGAATTAAATACATACATAAACACAGCCTGGTGCCAATTACACAGCTAATGACACTGCTGTATCACTGGCTTTACTGATTAAAGACCATATCTGAAGGAAATCTTTGAACACAACAGAAAGTGACCTTTTAAACCTGCAACACTGATGCTGCATTCAAGGACCATTACAAACATCTGAAAGGACTTAAGAACATGAAGAAAATGTGACTTGTTTCTCTGTAATGAAGCTGTTTTAGTGAAGAAAGTTGAAAGGTCACAGAGCGACTGCTGAAGCTTCTGCTCTAAACATGAACTCTGAACTTTGTGATGCTTCAGGAGGAAAACTGCTTCAGTTATTCTCTCAGATTAGTTTCATATTTTCTGCATCAGATTTGAGTGAGATCCTGGAATGAAGACAGAAGAAAAGACTTTGTTCAAAGTTTGATTTATAGTTAAACCTTCCAGTTTATTCACACAATAAAACATCAACACAATATATGAATTCATTCATTAAAATCACAGTTTTTCCTCATTTGTTTGATGATTTTGACAAAAACAAACACAAACACACACACATGGTCTGCCATACTCATAAAGAGAAATGTCGACATTTTTCAATACAAATATTCCAGAAACATTTAGAGGATAGAGAAGTTTACATTTTCATGTGGAGAAATATTTTAGTAAATCAAAATGATGATGAGCAGTGATAGCCTCCATAAACAGTCACAGGAAAGATCTCCTTTAAAAACTCAGAAACATCAAGAGAACAACTAGAAGATGTGGAGGTACCACCCATAATGTTTGACTGACAGCTGATCTCTGTGCAGAAATGATGGAGAGAAAATAAAATGAAACTAAAATACAGATTTAAACCCACAATATGAAAGACTTCAGTCTATTTCACTTTAATCAACTCAGCAGTGTCTCCATAATACTGAACCCAAAGTCCAGCATAGAGCGGCTGAGTGAATGTGGTCTGGACTCTGTGGAGGAGAGTCATGGTTTCAGAGACGCTGTAGAAGGACAAAATACCTGCTCTGTGATCCAGGTACACTCCTACTCTGGAGGAACGAGGACCTGAGACAGGAGTTTGGATGTTGTTGTACCGAAATGTATAACTGTTGTTGTTACAATGTAGTCCCCAAGATTTGTCATTATGTCCAAATATACATTCATTACCCCATCCTTTTCTGCTGATATTCTTGTATGCGACTGCTACATAAACTCCTCCCCCTCTCCACGCCACCTCCCAGTAACAACGTCCAGTCAGACTCTCTCTACTCAGGACCTGATCATATACAGTGAATCTGTCTGGATGATCAGAATAAGACTGTTTTTGATTCACATATGTTGCTTTTCTGTTCCCCTCTGATAATAACAGCTGTTTGTTTGCTGTGTTTGGATCCAGTGTGATTTCACATGAATATTTTAAGAATCCAGCTCTGGTCTTTGGCTCTGGTGGATCTGACAGTAAAACATCCACTTCAGTGACTGTCAGTGAGATGTTTGTCCATTCCTCTCTCAGAATGTCCTGTAGTTTATCTCTGACCTCTGACACAGCTGCTGTCACATCCTCAAAGTAGCTCAGAGGACAGATATTGATGCTGGATGAGTCTGTAGACTCACTGAGTGCTGACAGTGAGGTGTAGTTGTGTAGAAACTGGATGTGATCCTCTGTGTGTGAGAGCTGCTTCAGCTCAGCATCTTTCCTCTTCAGCTCAGTGATCTCCTGCTCCAGCTTCTCCTCAAGCTCTTTGACTCGACTCACTTCAGTTTCCTGCTGGGATCTGATCTGCTGCTTCACATCAGAGCTTCTTTTCTGGATGAGATGGATCAGCTCAGTGAAGATCTTCTCACTGTGCTCCACTGTTTGATCAGCAGACTGATTGATGGCCTCCACCTCCTGTTGAAGCAGCTTCACATCTTTCTCTCTGTCCTGGATTCTCTGCTGGATGTTTTGTCGACTCACCTCCAGCTCTCTCTGCCTCTCAGTCCTTTCTGCTGCAGCTGAGACTGTGTCGTGGCCTTTATGTTCATCCACAGGGCAGAGATAACAGATACTCTGCTGATCAGTACGGCAGAACATCTTCATCACCTCATCATGATGAGAGCAGATGTTCTCCTGGAGCTTCTTGGAGGGCTCCACCAGCTTGTGTTTCTTGAATGTAGGTGAATCATAATGAGTCTGAAGGTGTTTCTCACAGTAAGATGCCAGACAGACTAAACAGGACTTGAAGGCTTTCATTTTTCTTCCAGTGCAGACATCACAGGCCACATCTTCAGGTCCAGCATAGCAGTGATCAGCAGGAGCAGCTTGGAGTCCAGTCTTCTTCAGCTCCTCCACTAAATCTGCTAACATGGTGTTTTTCACCAGGACAGGCCTCGCTGTGAAAGTCTGTCTGCACTGAGGGCAGCTGTAGATTTTCTTCTTTTCCTCTTCATCCCAGAAGCTTTTAATACAGTTCATGCAGTAGCTGTGTCCACAGGGAATAGTCACCGGATCCTTCAGTAGATCCAAACAGATTGAACAGCAGAATTTTGTTTGGTCCATTTGATTCATGTGCTGTGCCGTTTCACCGTCTCTCAGTGACTGTCAGACAGTTTCACTTTCTCTGAACAGAAACAACCTCTGTGCTCTGAAGGGAAACAGATCTCTGCTCTTGTTCACCTCCTACAGGAAATGAGGCTCACCAGCAACTGCATTTACACCATGTTGTTTAGACCCATCCTGATACAGACACATCTGTGAAGGGAGGCACTAAAGAAACATCCTTACAGTGTGACTAAGAGCCAATCACATGATGCAGGGTGTGGTATGTTTGATTACAACATGCAGTAACAAGTCTGACCCAGTTAAGTTCAGCAAAGTTTAGGATGCTGTGATGAACAAAAATAAACGACACTTTATATTTTGACATTTTCTAATCTTAGTTCATTCTCACACTTACAGAATGATGCATGGGAACAACTGCCTCCACTAAATCAAACCTATGTTCAAATGAGATTATGATCATTAAATAGTAACAAATATTTAAATTTAGCAATAACAAATGCAGATCTGTCCACAGTGTTTACAAAAACAAACAAACAAACATTATTTTGTAGTTTTTCCTGTGTACACAGTCACAGTGGAGTTTAAATCAAAACATCAAGATGTGATTCTAAATGAAAACTTTCAAGTTTAATTCAAGGTTTTAGTAAAATTTTGCCTGAACTGTTTAGTAATTTTTCACAAAGTGTCCATGTCAGTAATTCATTCAAATGTATTTTGGTCTTAAACTGATCCAGTAAATGTAACTTTGTCTCACCTACTTAATCGAGTATTTTAGTTGTTTAACTGTCATTATAACTAAACTGAACATCCAAAGCTTTTCTCACTGCAGTTTTGTTGTGCAGTTATAGCAGCACTTTGAATCATCCACAGTTTTATAGAACTGTCTGTTGAATTGTTGTTTTGTTTGGTGCGATGGTTCTTTTTATTTAAATAATTGATGATAATTTGATGTATTTGATTATTTATTACTGGAGCAAACAATTCATTTATTCATGGTGCAAATATATAGTAGACTCAGGAGTTTAACTCAGTTTTCTTGGTCTTTGTTTATCGTTTCATTGAAAATCTTAATGTGTAAAGATCATCATAATTACATATGAAATTATATGTACAAATTACATGTTCCATTACACTATTAGCAGCACAGATTATACAGCAAACATCAGATTGATGGATGGAGCCAGAGGCTAAATGACTGTTCAGTCCTCTTTAGGAAACGATCTTCATATGACGACAAACACGACAACAATCAGCTGTCAAACTGTACAAGAAGTTCACAGTAATGTAAAAGAAGTTATATCACTTTATTTTTAAATGTACACACTCAGGGTCAGGACTGAAGACACTGATCGAGAAAATACTCTAAATATAAATATTCACCTAAACATTCACAATTATTCAATTGCATGAAAAGAAATATGAACTCTCTACAATACTGGCTTCTGATTGGTTGAAAAAGCAGGTGCTGAACTTCAGAAGAGCTAAACCTGCAAAACTGTGTAAAACCAGAGTGGATGCTGCCCTCTGACCTTTCAGAAGTACGATCTTTTTATGAAGACACAGAGGCAGAGTTATTATTCATCACTTTAAAGATGATATTCGTTATATGTTCTTCACTCGTTGTCTAGTAAAGTCCAGAGAATGAGACACATCATTTCAAAACATACAGCTGCATGTTAGAGATCACAGAGTTCTTCAGTCTTATGAGAACTCATGGAGACTAAATGTCAGACACATCAACAGTAAATGTCCTTCCTCCCCCCGTGAGTTTGTGTCCTCCACACTTGTTTACACAAACATCTGAGGTTTGAACAGTGTGCAAAACCACATGTTACAAAGCTGCTGAGCTACTGAATACTGGAATATTTCATTCAATATCACCATCTGACCAAAGGACAAACACAGAGAGGATTAGAGCGCCAAACTTTGTTTCAAACTGTTTCAGATTTTAGAGGCAAAAAGCAGAATTTCTACCTGGACAAAGAAATCAAAGCAGGAGAAAAACAAGCTTTTTACATTTATTCAAAGGCATTATGTGAATGTACTCTGAGCCACAGCCTCCTAAAGTAAAGACATTTTATCATCTAAACCAGACAGAGTCATGTTTTCAGCAGTGTCTGTATCCTCCATATAGACCATGCCATGGTCCACCTCGGGTGACCAGGTGTCTGACTTTATGTGGGACTACACAGCGCTCAGTCCTTGTTTCCCTGTGCCACACACACATTGAGCCAATGTCCAGTTTTTTTATTGACTCTAGTTTCTGTCGATCGGTAGGCCCACAAAAAAACCCTGTACAGGAAGTAGATTTCATCTCTCTGATAAAAGGAGTTCTAATCCCTGATCCTGTGAGTCTGACCCAGTAGATAATATTTATATGATCATATTTATGCCTTTGTTGTTTCACAAAGGGTTAAAAACATTCACAGGTTGGACTGTGGTTCTCCTTTTAGCGTCTCTGCTGGAGTTTTAACTGTGAACCTCTTAGATCCAAACTTCTGAACTGCTCATCCCACAGAGGACAAAAGGGAAGAACCCCGAATCTCTTCTTCACCTCACTTTTATACCTGCTCACCCTTTCTCCCCCCTTCCCTCACTGGATGTCACATCAAGTTGTTGACATTTAATCATCTGATGTCCACCCACACCTCATCTCTCTCTCTCTCTCTCTCTCTCTCTCTCTCTCTCTCTCTGATTTACAAGATTTAACACAAACTTTAAAATCACTTAATTACATTTTCTTTCTTATTCTTAACACAGAAAATTCACATTCAAAAACATAACACAGAATAAAACAGAGTAGCCCAGTAGTGGGACATGGTTCCAGCAACTCTGATGGTGACGGCCCGTTTGAAGCTGAAGCTCCGGCACGTGTGTCAAAAAAATCAACACACTGCTTCAGAAACGCTGTGCTGAGGCTCGGTTTGTCTGAACAGAGTCACGTGATCAATGACGTCTGAAGCTTCATTCAGCACGTCACTGCTTCAGTACCTGATTCAATGATTTATAAGGAATTGAATCATTGGTGGGATTTGTGCTGTGTTTTGGTGATTTTGTGCGAGAGAGAGTGAATCAGTGTGCGACATAATTATAGACATGGAGCCAGGAAGAGAGGACGCTCTGCCTGTTCCTAAATAAAAACCAGTTCATCAGCTGCTCTGCTCCCAGATCTAAAATATGATACACATACTTATAATTATAGAAGTTATAGTATATGATATATCTTCCTGATGATCGAGGAAAAATTAATCTTCCCATTGAATGTTTTTTTCCTTCCTCTTTGGAGCTAAAAGAGGCCACCCAAACACATGAGCTATCAATGGAAAGACAGGATCTCCTCTATTTAGTACATTGAGACTTATTACGATAGCTCAAATAAGTCAAAAGATAGAGACCAAAAACAAATGTTTATTACAGAGGACATAAATGAATAGGCTGGTTCTCAGGAGGATATAAACGTACCTGACTGCTGGTTAATTACTTAATCAGGTGGAAGCAGGGACCCCACAGCACAAGCATACTCACAACCTATGAGATTGATTATAAGATTATATATTTTAATAGTAAAAACATCAAGAAACCACAGGACAACAACCCATGGCACGTGTTTAACATCAGACGGCCTCTGACGTCCAAATGAAGCTTTCTGAAGCTTGCATTGAAAAAATGGTTCATTACTCAAAGCTTTTCAACACAAACCTCTTTGGTGACATCTGGTGGACAAAACTATGAAGAGCAGCTTGAATCTGCAGCTTAAAAAATGAACTGCTTCATTATGATCACCCACTCTGCAGAGCTTGTGTTTGATGTCATGTGACAGTTCAGTGTGATATCAGGCTGATGTGGTGCTTTGTACATTTTTCTTTTGGGGGGGGGGGGGGGGGGGGGGGGTGAAAAAGTTATGTTATGTCTATTTCAATAATAAATCATTTAGATGAATAAACCTTCCTTGTTTAACTGGCAGCTCTTTATAGACTGCTGCTAATTTGCCCTGAAGCCATACCGCTATCTGTGGTTACATACGAAACTAAACCACACACACATTTCTTATCTAATAATTATTATTAATATCAAATCAATGCTGTAGACATAAAAACCATAATTACAACTATTAAATAAAATATTTCCCACTTGGTGAAGTACGGAAGCGTAGAGCTGCCACCCAGTCAAAAGAAAAATAGAGCTATATCACGTTATAATGTGAACTTTATTGTTCTAACAATATACTTTTCATGTTTGTACAATATAATATCACGTTATTACAAAACATATTTCACGTTCTTACAATATAAATATTATTTTGTATGAATGTGATAATTATACTGTTAGAATAATAAAGTTTTCATGTTATAACGTGATATAGCTATATTTTTCTTTTGCCCGGGTGGCAGCTCTACACTTCCGTAGCCACCTTACTACAATCTACAATAAACTAATATGTCTATTCAGTCCTCTCTTTAATCACTTGGTACCACCAGGAACTTTAAAAGGGCACTAAAGCTGTCTGGAGACCCTTTTGGCTGGCACACCATCAAGAGAAACCACAGCTAAGACAATCTTATCCAAAAGGCAAGTGTAAAAATATTGTTTTCCACCAGCTTCCCATACTAATTGAAATTTATTTTCCTAGACAGACAGTAGCAGCTGAAAAACTGCCCACAAGCAAAACCTAAAGCCAAATAATCAATAAAACATAACAAACTTTTGTATGAGTGCCCTTTCCTTTAATATCAATATTAAAATAACCAATGTCATATCTTCACTACTTAACCATACCTTCATTACACCCTCATCCTGCACCACACACACACACACACCACGGTCAGACTCTTGGTAAGGTCTGTTATTAAAATCACTGTTACTCTATTTTCTGATTCATTATACTGGTTAACTTAAACATATTTATTTTAATTTATTTTCAACATGCCAGTATTGAGAAACTGAGCATAAATAAACCTCAGTGAAACCACATATAAGTTCTGGTAACTGGCACATATTTATGTTTAATATGCTGTTTTAAATTTTGATCAGTTTTAGGTGTTTGTGCGACTGTGTTAACCACGTACGCTTACTTCGGTGACAGTGACAGAGTGTTGTGTCTTCATCTTTGTGGAAACTTGGCTTAACAATAACATTCCCGACAGTGACATTCAACTCGACCGACTAACATGTTTTCGAGCAGACAGAGGTCTCGCTAAAGGCAGTACTCCAGGAGGATTTCACAAAGCTTCAGCGACGGCTGAGACACTCGGAGGCTGTGACGAGGAATACAGACCATCACAGACTACAAGCCCACTCCACAGACCGTTGTTGGTTTCATGTCTTTACCGGATGAGCTAAACAAATTCTTCGCTCACTTTGAGGCACAGACCTTCACCCCCGCACAGAAGACCCCCCCAACAATCGGGTGGTGACACTATCCCCAGACACTGTGTGGAGATCCCTTGCTAGGATCACTCAAAGCCCCAGGTCCTGACAACATCCCGGGATGAGCACTGAAGAACTGTGCTGCAGAACTCACAGATGTCTTCATAGAAATCTTTAACACATCACTGAGCCAGGCTGTTGTTCCCACATGCCTCAAAGCCTCCACCATCATTCCTGTACCGAAGAAGTCATCTCCCTCCTGCTTTCATTACTACCATCCAGTTGCACTCACCTCCATCATTATGAAGCAGTTTTAAACGCCCTTCACTCAGCCCTGGCCCATCAGGACACTAGAGACTCATATGTTAGAATGCTGTTCATAGACTTCAGTTCAGCATTCAACACCATCATTCCCCAGCAACTCATTCACAAACTGGATGTGCTGGGGATCAGCACCTGGCTGTAACTGGCTGCTGGATTACCTGACAGGAAGACAGCAGACAGTACGGGTCGGCAGCAACACCTCCAGCACAAGAACACTGAGTACGGCGCTCCCCAAGGATGTGTGTTGAGCCCCCTTCTCTTCACTCTGCTGAACCACGACTGCACACCACCACACAGCTCCAACCTTTTCATTAAGTTTGCAGACGACACAACTGTGGTAGGTCACATCAGCAACAACGATGAGACCTACTACAGGTGTGAAGTTTACTATCTGTCCGAGTGGTGCAGCAACAACAACCTGTCCCTGAATGTGGAGAAGACTAAGGAGATCTTCATAGACTTCAGGAGAACTCAAACCCTGCACACCCCACTAACCATCAATGGTGCTGCTGTGGAGAGGGTAAGCAGCAGCACCAAGTTCCTGGGTGTGCACATCTCAGAAGATCTCTCCTGGTCAAAAAACACAGCATCACTGGTCAGTAAAGCCCAACAGCGACTCTACGTCCTCCGCAAACTGAGGAGAGCAAAAGCCTCAACCCCCATTATGAGCACAGAGCACAGAGGCACTGTTGAGAGTATCCTCACCAGCTGCATCACTGTGTGGTATGGCTCCTGCACTGGGTCCTGCTGGAAAAAGTTACAACAGGTAGTGAGAGCAGCGGAGAGGATCATGGGTACTTCTCTTCCCCCCCTCCAGGACATCTACTGCACCCGCCTCACCTGGAAAGCCCTCTGCATTACAGGTAACTCCACTCATCCGTCCAACAGCTTCTTCAGTTTGCTGCCATCAGGAAGGAGACTGAACAGCCTTCGGGCCAGAACCAGCAGACTGAGAGACAGCTTCATCCATCAGGCTGTCAGGATGCTGAATTCACTCCCTGCTCTCACACACGAACTCCAGACCTGCATTCACCTCTTTCCTCTGAACCCCCCACCCCCACTTGCACAGGAACTTGTGCACAATCACTATGATTGTATTGAACACTGCTGTTTAAATAATTGTATAGTATTGCATTGTGTTGTACATAAGACTTTTATTTTATTTTTATCTTTTTATCTTTATATTGTTTTAGTGTACACTGGGGGCCATGGGAGGATTACAGTTTCAAATTCCTGTGTATGGTCCTTGACAAACACGCTAACTTTGACTTGACTTTGACACACAAAACTGCCGAGGTTGAAGCTGGCTTCAGTCTCTTTCTACCCCAGGTCTCACCACATTTCCAAAATGTAAACTCTGAGTCTCATAAGAAATGTGGTTCAAAAAGATGTGCTGATCTATGAATGCATCCTTACTGAAAGCTAAAGATGTCCAGCAGACAAAAACAGCAGCTGAATGAACAGTTATCATGAGCGAGTGTACAAACACGATCACAGGAAATAACAGAAATAAACTGTAGTTTCCATTTATACCTGTAGTGTTTTTTCAGGTCAATAACATCTTCCACTATGTAAAAATACGATTTCATTGAATCTTAAACAAATAAAAACTTTTTTCTTTCCCCAGAATTTAGACAAAATGAACAAAAAGTTAATTATTAACTATTTAAGTATTAAAATAGGAAAAATAAGTTTAAGTTAAATTACCTTTGAATTAAGAAACTACTTCATTATAAAGTCCTAAACCACAAAGACCGAAAATAAAGATAAGTGTCTTTAAAGATGATTCAAAAACAGTTGTAGGAGCAGTTTTATGAACCATGTTCTGTTAATATACTGACTAACCAGCAGCAACACTCTGACTCAGTGTTTCCATCTGTGTTTATTTCTATCTTTACAGTCAGGCATAAACATCTCACAGCAGCTGGAAAAACCAGTGAGCACACTTTAGAGGAAAAACATGATCTGAATAGTGAGAGTGATAATTCACGTAAACAAATGTACTCAATGTGTGGTATACTCTGAAAGTAACTTACTGTAAGTGTATATTGCTTAAGAGCAACACAGCAAATCAAAGAGTCACAACTATAAAACAGCCAATGATGAAACACACATGATGCATTTAAAGTTTGTTCATTTGTAAAATATTCTCTGTAATGTAAATTGTTCTGCTCTCTGACAAACCATCAGAGGTGCAGCACGTGTATCATTTGGTGTTTGAAGCAGAAACAAAAGCAAAGAGTTAAAGGAAGACACATTTGAAGAAGAAGGAAAATGAAAACAAGACGTCACTGAGCAACAACCTGACAGAACGAGAGCCAACAGTTTACTATCAGAACTGAGGCTGATCATTAACAGGGAGCAGCAGGTAACAAGGTCATCAGCAGTGGAGGAAAGTATGGAAGTAATACTCAGCTTCATATTTGAAGATACTCGAGTATCTTAGCTACAGGTCTGGAACAATGGTTTTATTTCCTTTCCCATTAAACATCTCACACAGCCCCTCATCTGTGACCCTTAGCAAACCCACTGGATATCTACCTGTACATAAAGGAGATCAGATCAGTCCCATCTAGACCAGCTGTGACAGGAAAATGCTGCTTACACTTTGATGCATCAGTTTCAGTTTGTCATAGAAGACAATATATCAGATTGAGGCATTATTTTCCTGCAGTGACTAAATCTACTTTGTACTTTAAACAGCACTTGTACACTGTGGAAATCCCATAAGAACGTCTCCTGAACTCTGAAAATAAACAAAAAAAAAAACAAAGACTAAAAGGAGGTCATGGGTGCTTATGATGCAATAAAAAAGTGACTGATGTCCTAGAATACAACAGAACAGTGTCTCTACAAACGTATGAAAACATGACAGTCTTGCATTAGTTTGTATTCTTATGATTTCAAAAAAAGAGGGAAAAAAATCTCCTTGAAATCCACAATTCCTTTTTGCTATTTCTTAGTGTGTGACGTATTTTATTGCCTTTATGATTGATGCAAACAGTTTCCTGATTCATAATGGAAATAGATTTTAGACACAGGAGGAACACGCAGTGATCAGCAGGAGCAGCTTGGAGTCCAGTCTTCTTCACACTGAGGAGGGACATATATGCAGGAACAGTTGTCATAACTGTTACAACCACCAGATGGCGAAAGAGTCCCACTGCAACTTTAAGCCATGAAGGATGTGTCTTGATGTTTGCTTGTGATAAATCTGCTTTATGTGAGTCTTTTTCAGAAAGTAACAGTAATAAGTCTGATTATATGTCTTTAAATTGTAAACATGCAGCTGTATGTTAGAAGTCAAAGGGTCCTTAAGTCTTCTGTAAATTGACGGGGATCAAATGAAGGACACAAGTATCTGTTCTTACTCTAATAAATGCTGCTTTAATATCCAACAGACTATTTTCCTTCCTCATCAGCAGTAAACAGCTCGACTCCGTCTGTGCATTTGTGTCCTCCATACTTGTTCACACAGACATCTCAGGCTTGATGCCACGATGCAGTGTAGAAACCTGACAACCCTCTGACTCATGTTCAAATGTTCAAGGACATTTCTCAGGATCATGTATGACCCCTTTTTGAAATTTGGACTTTCATTAATAATATTTGTGTTTCTGAGTCATTTCTGTGGAGACTTCTGTCCAACGTAGTGTCCAAATGAAGCCTGAAGCTTTTCTTCAGCCTCTTGTCAGATGGTCAGCAACAAAACTCTGTTCCAACCAATGTCTGATAAGAGATGAGACACAGCAGCTGAGCAAATGATCATTTCATGCTGAAGACATCCTCAGACAGAATTAAATACATACATAAACACAGCCTGGTGCCAATAACACAGCTAATGACACTGCTGTATCACTGGCTTTACTGATTAAAGACCATATCTGAAGGAAATCTTTGAACACAACAGAAAGTGACCTTTTAAACACTGAGTGTCATCCTCACCTCAGTTCAGTCTTCAGCTGTTCTGTGGTCACCATGACTGTTTCACTGTACTCATCAACTAGTTGTTAAACTGTAATAGACTTCATTTGAAATGATTTGTTGTGAACAAGTGTAATACTGTAGTTTAAATGCAGCCCATAAACACTACATTATACAAAGCTGATGAGCTGCTGATGAAATATTTGAGTGATAATTTCAGTGCAAACTAAATAAGTGACGAACTAATGATGCTTTGATCCAGTTTACCATGATCTATGACACAATGCACTTTATGATAAAGGCTTTATTCAGCCTAAAAACATGTCAGAATGTAAAACATGTGGACAAACTGAGCTGAGGTGCTTTAACCTCCTCTACATCCCTGTTAGCAGGATGAAGGCGCCCTCTTGTGTTGTGCATCACTTTCAGATTTCACTTGTTAACCTGCAGGAAGACAAAACTTCACTGAGCCTTCAGCAGCTTCAACATCATCAGTAAAGACAGATTAAAATATGTGTAATATCACACTGTGTCAGTTTGTTCACAGGAGTCACAACCTGTAACACTGATGCTGCATTCAAGGACCATTACAAACATCTGAAAGGACTTAAGAACATGAAGAAAATGTGACTTGTTTCTCTGTAATGAAGCTGTTTTAGTGAAGAAAGTTGAAAGGTCACAGAGCGACTGCTGAATCTTCTGCTCTAAACATGAACTCTGAACTTTGTGATGCTTCAGGAGGAAAACTGCTTCAGTTATTCTCTCAGATTAGTTTCATATTTTCTGCATCAGATTTGAGTGAGATCCTGGAATGAAGACAGAAGAAAAGACTTTGTTCAAAGTTTGATTTATAGTTAAACCTTCCAGTTTATTCACACAATAAAACATCAACACAATATATGAATTCATTCATTAAAATCACAGTTTTTCCTCATTTGTTTGATGATTTTGACAAAAACAAACACAAACACACACACATGGTCTGCCATACTCATAAAGAGAAATGTCGACATTTTTCAATACAAATATTCCAGAAACATTTAGAGGATAGAGAAGTTTACATTTTCATGTGGAGAAATATTTTAGTAAATCAAAATGATGATGAGCAGTGATAGCCTCCATAAACAGTCACAGGAAAGATCTCCTTTAAAAACTCAGAAACATCAAGAGAACAACTAGAAGATGTGGAGGTACCACCCATAATGTTTGACTGACAGCTGATCTCTGTGCAGAAATGATGGAGAGAAAATAAAATGAAACTAAAATACAGATTTAAACCCACAATATGAAAGACTTCAGTCTATCTCATTTTCATCAATTCAGCAGAGTCTCCATGTCGCCAAACCCAAAGTCCAGCATAGAGCGGCTGAGTGAATGTGGTCTGGACTCTGTGGAGGAGAGTCATGGTTTCAGAGACGCTGTAGAAGGACAAAATACCTGCTCTGTGATCCAGGTACACTCCTACTCTGGAGGAACGAGGACCTGAGACACGAGTTTTAATGTTGTTGTGCCGAAATGTGTAACTGTTTTTGTTACAATCCAATGACCAAGATTTGTCATTACGTCCAAATACACATTCTTTACCCCCTCCTTTTCTGCTGATATTCTTGTATGCGACTGCTACATAAACTCCCCCCCCTCTCCACGCCACCTCCCAGTAACAACGTCCAGTCAGACTCTCTCTACTCAGGACCTGCCACATCTCAGTGAATCTGTCTGGATGATCAGAATAAGACTGTTGTTGTGTCATTACTTTTGCTTTTCTGTTCCTCTCTGATAATAACAGCTGTTTGTTTGCTGTTTTTGGATCCAGTGTGATTTCACATGAATATTTTAAGAATTCAGCTCTGGTCTTTGGCTCTGGTGGATCTGACAGTAAAACATCCACTTCAGTGACTGTCAGTGAGATGTTTGTCCATTCCTCTCTCAGAATGTCCTGTAGTTTATCTCTGACCTCTGACACAGCTGCTGTCACATCCTCAAAGTAGCTCAGAGGACGGATATTGATGCTGGATGAGTCTGTAGACTCACTGAGTGCTGACAGTGAGGGGTAGTTGTGTAGAAACTGGATGTGATCCTCTGTGTGTGAGAGCTGCTTCAGCTCAGCATCTTTCCTCTTCAGCTCAGTGATCTCCTGCTCCAGCTTCTCCTCAAGCTCTTTGACTCGACTCACTTCAGTTTCCTGCTGGGATCTGATCTGCTGCTTCACATCAGAGCTTCTTTTCTGCATGAGATGGATCAGCTCAGTGAAGATCTTCTCACTGTGCTCCACTGTTTGATCAGCAGACTGATTGATGGCCTCCACCTCCTGTTGAAGCAGCTTCACATCTTTCTCTCTGTCCTGGATTCTCTGCTGGATGTTTTGTCGACTCACCTCCAGCTCTCTCTGCCTCTCAGTCCTTTCTGCTGCAGCTGAGACTGTGTCGTGGCCTTTATGTTCATCCACAGGGCAGAGATAACAGATACTCTGCTGATCAGTACGGCAGAACATCTTCATCACCTCATCATGATGAGAGCAGATGTTCTCCTGGAGCTTCTTGGAGGGCTCCACCAGCTTGTGTTTCTTTAATGTAGGTGAATCATAATGAGTCTGAAGGTGTTTCTCACAGTAAGATGCCAGACAGACTAAACAGGACTTGAAGGCTTTTATTTTTCTTCCAGTGCAGACATCACAGGCCACATCTTCAGGTCCAGCATAGCAGTGATCAGCAGGAGCAGCTTGGAGTCCAGTCTTCTTCAGCTCCTCCACTAAATCTGCTAACATGGTGTTTTTCACCAGGACAGGCCTCGCTGTGAAAGTCTGTCTGCACTGAGGGCAGCTGTAGATTTTCTTGTTTTCCTCTTCATCCCAGAAGCTTTTAATACAGTTCATGCAGTAGCTGTGTCCACAGGGAATAGTCACCGGATCCTTCAGTAGATCCAAACAGACTGAACAGCAGAATTTTGTTTGGTCCATTTGATTCATGTGCTGTGCTGTTTCACCGTCTCTCAGTGACTGTCAGACAGTTTGACTTTCTCTGAACAGAAACAACCTCTGTGCTCTGAAGGGAAACAGATCTCTGCTCTTGTTCACCTCCTACAGGAAATGAGGCTCACCAGCAACTGCATTTACACCATGTTGTTTAGACCCATCCTGATACAGACACATCTGTGAAGGGAGGCACTAAAGAAATATCCTTACAGAGCGACCAAGAGCCATTCAGGTGATGCAGGGTGTGGTATGTTTGATTACAGCATGCAGTAACAAGTCTGACCCAGTTAAACTTTAACTTTACTTTGAGCTTTGAAATTTGACAGTCAACACTCAGCGAGTTCATTTTATATTTCAAAAAGTTCAGCAAAGTTTAGGATGCTGTAATGAATAAAAATAAATCACATTTTATATTTTGACATTTTCTAATCTTAGTTCATTCTCACACTTACAGAATGATGCATGGGAACAACTGCCTCCACTAAATCAAACCTATGTTCAAATGAGATTATGATCATTAAATAGTAACAAATATTTAAATTTAGCAACAACAAATGCAGATTGGTCCACAATGTTTACAAAAACAAACAAAGAATGACAAAACCAAAACATTACTTTGAACACCAACCTGGCCTCTAATCTCCTGTCTGTTTACTGGATTCCTGAAATTAACAGCGAGTTTGAGGTATTTAGATCTAAATGATCCAAACTTGAGCTCTAATGTTTAACAGTAGTAATATTCTTCACCTCTGTCTGTGATTTTCTACATGCTGTCAGAGCAGCAGTGTTTGCTCACAGATGGTGATGGTGTGGAGAAACGGTGGTGTTTCCTCAGAAGAGCTGCCAGAGTCACAAAGAGCACGAGTCCATCTCACCACCTTCGCAGCATTTATTCACAGCACATTTAAAAAAAATGATTCAGATCAATTCAGTGATTTTATAGTCAGAGTTATCCTGACAGTGTGCCACTGTGGATTATTATCTTTAATGAGGTAAAATTTAACGTTCAGTATTTCAAAGCAGCAGCTATGAAGAATCATATTGGTATTAAGACTGTAACAATGTGACATTTTCACTTATTTATTTCAAATCAAATTTTTCTAATTATGTTTTAAAATCTGAATGAAAATATGTTACTAATGATGCTGGGATGGTGACCCTAACTGTACAGAAGCATACTAAACAAGTACACAGCTGACGATCTAACACGCGTTATTGGTCTAAGTCATCATAAATAGTGACCCTGATCCTTTCCTATGTATTAGAGCTTAGACAATTCAGGCCAATATTTTACTCTAATACATGTGCCCATATTTAAGTATTTTGTTATGATCTTTAATTTCTGTTTCTAGGTATAATCTTGATTATTTTATGTTAGAACGTAATATACTGCGCTCCATAAATTTATTCTGCTTTGTTAATATATTGTGTTGTCATAAAGTATTGTTAGGTGTTGTAAAGCGGTGTGTATTAGGCCACCATGTGTTGATGAAAGGGTAAGCAATCAAGCAGGACGTGGATCAACAGTTTTCTGAAAGTCACCCTTTGTAGCTGTTTTAGATGTAGTATCATAAAGATGTAAATGGAGCTTCTACTGTAGATTTTTGTTTTGTAGTTTTCGGCTTTGTGTGGAGTAAATAACTGTTTTCCTTTTTGACATTCAGATTCAGAATCAGAAAGACTTTATTTATCCCCAAGGGGCAATTAAGATACAACAGAGCAGCATGACGTTGAAGATAAGGACAGAGCATAAACAGACAATAAGAGTGACATAATAAATACACACAGAATATACAGTATATACACAGTTTTAAAATAAAGTGACTGAATTCGCCTCTTTTTTATTTTTTTGCTACCCATAGGCATACAGGTGATCCAAGAAAAGCAAGAGTCAGAAACTTTATGTCCTGCAGAAGTGGCAAATAAGGACCAAAGATTGCCGCAACAGCTATGTAGCTACTTGGAGTGTCATTTGACTCCTGACTCTTGGTGGCACTGTCTGAGTAGCTTATCTGCTTAGCAATTTAATTAAAAACTTTTAAATACATTCTTTTTTTATAGTATAATCTTCACATGCTTCATCCGAAGCACCCTTTCTGTGTACTCATTACCTAATTTATAGCCAAAGTATTCACTCACTGTCTCTGTACTGTTTCGCTAGCTTAGCTTAGCTCGTAGCCGACTCGTTAGCACCATGGCTACTTCACCTGACCCTCCTGCACTTTCCTGCTCATTGTGTTACTCCTCGGCCTCCTTTAGCAGTAATGATACCTGTAACAAATGTAGCATATTTGCAGCTCTGGAGGCCAGGATTACTGAATTGGAGACTCTCGCACCCTTCATTCACCAGTAGCTAGCCAGGCCCCTGTAGCTGGTGCAGCCGAAGATAGCTTAGGCCCCGCTAGCTGTTCCCCGGCAGACCCCAAGCAGCTGGGGAAAGAGGGCGGCTGGGTGATGGTGAGGAGGAAGCATAGTCTTAAACAGAAGCCCCAGGTACACCACCAACCTGTTCATGTGTCTAACCGTTTTTCCCCACTCGGCGACACACCCGCCGGGGGTCAAACTCTGGTAAATTGGTGATTCTGTTCTCAGACATGTGAAGCTAGAGACACCGGCAACCATAGTCAATTGTCTTCCAGGGGCCAGAGCAGGTGACATTGAAGGAAATTTAAAACTGCTGGCTAAGGGTAAACGTAAATACAGTAACGTCGGCAGTAATGACACCCGGTTACGCCAATCGGAGGTCACTAAAATCAATATTGAATCGGTGTGTAACTTTGCCAAAACAATGTCGGACTCTGGTCCCCTCCCCAATCAGACCAGGAGTGACATGTTTAGCCGCATGTTCTCCTTAAATTGCTGGCTGTCTGAGTGGTGTCCCAGAAACGATGTGGGCTTCATAGATAATTGGCAAACCTTCTGGAGGAAACCTGGTCTTGTTAGGAGAGATGGCATCCATCCCACTTTGGATGGAGCAGCTCTCATTTCTAGAAATATGGACAAATTCATTAAACCCCCCAAAATATGACTATCCAGAGTTGGGACCAGGAAGCAGAGTCGCAGTCTTACACGCCTCTCTGCAGCTTCTCTCCTCCTGCTACCCCCCCAAAAACCCATCTCCATTGAGACTGTGTCAGCTCCCAAAAAGACAAAAAACACACTAAAAACCAGCAATAAACTACTTAAACATAAAAAATCAAAAAGAGAGAACAATACAGTATCCACATCTGAACCAAAGAGTAAAACAGTGAAATGTGGATTATTAAATATTAGGTCTCTCTCTTCCAAGTCTCTGTTAGTACATGACTTAATAATTGATCAACAAATCGATTTACTCTGCCTTACAGAAACCTGGTTGCAGCCGGATGATTATGTTAGTTTAAATGAATCAACACCCCCGAGTCATTCTAACTACCAGAAACCTCGAAGCACAGGCCGAGGGGGCGGTGTGGCAGCAATTTTTCACACCAGTCTATTAATTAACGAAAGACCAAGACAGACTTTTAATTCATTTGAAAGCCTGATGCTTAGCCTTGTCCACCCCAGCTATGAAACTCAGAAACCAGTCTTACTTGTTATCATATATCGTCCACCTGGGCCTTACACAGAGTTTCTCTCTGATTTCTCAGACTTTTTATCTGATTTAGTGCTCAGCTCAGATAAAATAATTATTGTGGGTGATTTTAACATCCATGTAGATGCTAAAAATGACAGCCTCAACATGGCATTTAATCTGTTATTAGACTCAACTGGCTTCTCTCAAAATGGAAAAGAACCCACCCACCACTTTAATCACACTCTAGATCTTGTTTTAACCCTCTACTGGATGACTTTTTAATTTTTGGGGAAAAAAATATTTCTCCCTATTTTGGGGGAGCTTTAGGGTCCCTAATAGTATATCAATCATAAAATTTGACACCCTGCCCCCCCCAAACAGATATTGGTTTGTTGCTTCAAGGCAACACTGTGCAACAAGGGCAGTAAAATGCCAAGTTATTCTATAATAAGTTGTATTAGTACAACAAGGATGAATGAATAAATAAACAACAAATAAACAATGTAAACATTTCACAAAACAATAAAACACCAAAATGCATCCAACATTTGACCCTAACCCTATGCACGCGCGCGCGCACACACACGTTGTGTTTCCATCACTTTTGTGGACATTACATTAACTTACATTAATTTCCTGGAGACTTATCCTGACTCTACCCATCACAAGTCCCTGCCTGAACCTTATCCTAACCCTGACTCAAGCCTTCACCCTAAAATTGAATGATTTACCTTGCAATTTGTCCCCATAAAGTAGGCCCTGTGCTGGCCCAGAACAGTTTCAGCTCTGGCCCCAGATGTCAGCATAATGTGTACCTTAATCAGGCCATGCAATAACAACATGTGCCGGAACATGCAAAACAGTGCAAAAGTAACATACCGAAACTGTTCAGACAGTGAATGGACTGATTTTTATATAGCGCTTTTCTACTCTCCCAGATTACTCAAAGTGCCGACTTGATACCAGATCCTGGCCAGACCTGCTTGCTATGTGGGCACTAACACACACACAGACACAGTTACTTTACCAACTGACCCCTGACCCCTGAGCTCCTAAGTGTCCCTCAAACCTCATTCAGGCATCCACTCCTCTACTTCACTGTCACTCCCTGAAAGCTCACTGTCCTCACTTTCTGAGGACAGAAAGTGCACATTCCCTTGGTTTCCTTGCATAAAAGGTATTTACATCCATGTCCTGTAATTATGAGTAGATTGTAAAGTAAAAAGCATTGACTATGATCATATAAATGCACACAAACACATCTCTACACACATATGCAAATGCACTATATTGCCTGAAAAAAATTGGACTAACTGCGCAGTGTTGCCTTGAGGCAACGAATGAAAATTAACAGTTTTACTATATAAATAAATTTAAAAAAGTAGAAAAAACAATCAAATATGCTTCTTAACATATTCATGCACATACAAGTATTTTTTAATATACATTTATTTCACTATAAACATGTAAAATAGTGATCTTTATCTTGCCTCCGAATGGAGATGTCTCTCATGTACTGCAGCTTGCAGAAAGGGGTCCTGCCCCCCCCCCCCCCCCCCCCAAATATAAGTCACACCACCTTCAACTCATCATTTTATTGGAAAGAGATGTGCCTGGTAGCATTATTTGAAAAAAAATTATTTTTTTTTTGAAGGGCCTGTGTAAGGCATGAAAATGCGGTTTGTTGCCTCAGGGCAACGCTATGCAGTAGAGGGCTAACATATGGCATAGAAACTGAACATTTAACAGTGTTTCCTGAAAACCCTCTGCTGTCTGATCATTTCCTGATAACGTTTACAATAATTGATTACACAGCAGTGGGGAGTAGACTTTATCACGGTAGATGTCTCTCTGAAAGCGCTGTAACTAAGTTTAAGAATATAATCCACCCACTGTTATGTCTGTGAAGGTTCTCAGTCATCCAGGTCATCGTAGTCAACGGAGCTTGCAAAGAAAAGCGTCTGGACTTCTTTAAGTTGCTTGAAGACGTTTCACCTCTCATCCGAGAAGCTTCTTCAGTTCTAAGGTCAAATGGCGGAGAGTCCCAGATTTAAACCCAGTGTGAGTATCCCCCCAAAGAGGGAAAAAAGGACCCCCTGATGATCCTCTAATTACCTGAGCCAAGGTGTGAAAATGGGTGTGGGTCCCAATCAGCCAGGGTTCACCCACTGTTATCATCTTCAATGCTCATAGAGCAGAGCAGCTATCTGAACGCTACCCCAACAGAGATCGATTATCTTGTTAATAATTTTACCTCCTCACTACGTACGACTCTGGATACTGTAGCTCCTGTGAAAACTAAGGCCTCAAATCAGAAGTACCTGACTCCGTGGTATAATTCTCAAACACGTAGCCTAAAGCAGATAACTCGTAAGCTGGAGAGGAAATGGCGTGTCACAAATTTAGAGGATCATCATTTAGCCTGGAGAAATAGTTTGCTGATTAATAAGAAAGCCCTCCGCAAAGCAAGAACATCTTACTATTCATCACTGACTGAAGAAAATAAGAACAACCCCAGGCTTCTCTTCAGCACTGTAGCCAGGCTGACAAAAAGTCAGAGCTCTATTGAGCCAACAATCCCTTTAACATTAACTAGTAATGACTTCATGAACTTCTTCACAAATAAAATTCTTATCATTAGAGAAAAAATTACCAATAATCATCCCACAGATGTAATATCGTCTACAGCTACTCTTAGTACCATTGATGTTAAGTTAGACTCTTTTTCTCCAATTGATCTTTCTGAGTTAACTTCAATAATTACTTCCTCCAAACCATCAACGTGTCTTTTAGACCCCATTCCTACAAAACTGCTCAAAGACGTCCTGCCATTAATTAATGATTCAATCTTAAATATGATCAACCTATCTCTAATAATCGGCTATGTACCACAGGCCTTCAAGCTGGCTGTAGTTAAACCTTTACTCAAAAAACATCTCTAGACCCAGCAGTCTTAGCTAATTATAAGCCAATCTCCAACCTTCCTTTCATATCAAAAATCCTTGAAAGAGTAGTTGTCAAACAGCTAACAGATCATCTGCAGAGGAATGGCTTATTTGAAGAGTTTCAGTCAGGTTTCAGAGCTCATCACAGCACAGAAACAGCTTTAGTGAAGGTTACAAATGATCTTCTTATGGCCTCTGACAGTCGACTCATCTCTGTGCTTGTCCTGCTAGACCTCAGTGCTGCGTTTGATACTGTTGACCATAATATCCTATTAGAACGATTAGAACATGCTGTAGGTATTACAGGTACTGCACTGCAGTGGTTTGTATCATATCTATTGTTGCAAAAAGCAGTTTCACCCCGGTTCGTGTATTCGTCAGGCCTCCAGAAAGAACACCGGGACTCAGTAGTCAATTAACAATACTTTTATTAATACACACTTATTGATTATACCTTCTAGAAGGGAGATGTACAGAACCCCGGACTTTCTCTGCAGATCTCAACTCCTTTGTCTGTTACATGCAGTTTTGTATAAGTGACCCCCCTCTTCTAAACCCTCTAAACAAAGTGCTATGTTTACATGCTTGTGTGTGTGCGAACATGTGAATGCCTACATGTGCGCGTTCCCGCGTGTCTATGTGAGTGCTCGTGAGCAATGTTCCCTCTAAGCTGCGCACGTGCGCAATTGCGCACTGCTGGCATGGTCTGTCCATGGTCCATGGTCTGGAAAATCTGTGTTGCGCACAAAAAAAAATCTAACCTGATTTGAAATTCAAATTAATACTTTAACAATTATGTTTTGCAGTGCTAGTCAGTAAGTGACTGGCTGCTCCCGTATGGGATTAGAACGATGCCACCTTATTCCATAGTCCAGCCAATGATGCGATTCACATTCGTATATATGCAGCTAATCAACGTGGTTGACAGGCTATGACAGCGTCCTTATGTGCCGACACCGGAGTTTTAGCGAGCAAAGCGGCGTGGCTGATGTGGAGTGAAGCCACGTTAATGACAACGTGTACAACCATTGGAGATGTGAGCAGGACAGACGGAACAATTATGGAAAAAGTGTGGACTTTATACCAGTTTTTAAATTGTGTTGATAGGCCACGTAAAACCAGAGTTATGATAAAAATATCTGCAATGTTTGGTTTGGTCCTGCGGGAAGAAACGGTAAAAACGGCGTTTTATAAGGAAAAAGGCTCGAAAGCGCTCTCCACCTGTGAGCAAAAACAAACTCCTCCCACCTTTCCTATTCGTCCAAAAAAGTACCATGTCGACCAATCAAAAAATGATATGGCAACATGACATCTAGTTGTTAAGAAACGGGGGGAAGTTTTAGGAGTGACGGCGGTGCTTTGAGATGTGAGAGATTTGAGACGTTTAGCACAAATCTTGTGTAGTTAGTGTGTAGTGTAGTCAACAGTTTTGTTGTGTGTGTCAGAACAATGAGGCGACTGCTGAATGTTACAGGTGTTACTGGAGTGATACATCTCCTGTTGTCAGGCCTGCAGGTATCAGGCTGTTGTTCTCCTTTATCTCATAGTGGACAGAAATTATTTTTTGGAGCGGCACAAATAATTTGTGTGGCATCAAATTTGATGCAGAACAGCTGATTGTTCTGTAAATAGTTTGAAATGTTTATTTAAAAATGCCTTGGCTGCATTTAAAAAAAATAGCTGCAAAAAAACTTTGTTGTTTGCCAAACTGAGTTACTTTTTTAAAGAAGTAACTATATAATTAATTGCCCAGCATTGGTCATTATATACTGTATTTTGCAGACAGAGAGCTACAGACTCTCTCCCAGACCACAGACTCATAATGCAAGTCAGAGCTTTTTTTTAAAAAGAAAGAAAGTTGTGTTTTCAAAATTGGAGTTCAAGTTAGTTTTACTTCCAATAGTGTTAACATACTACACAGGTCATGAACAAGATTTTTTTTTTTTTACATTTTCATTGTAAGTGGGCTAAAGCAGTTAATTAAAAGTAGTCTAACATAAATGTAAATGCTGTAATTTGATTATCTTAATCAACCATGTAACTTGGATGGATTCAATGCTGGCGTGACCACAGTGCACACGTCTGATGTCGCTCACAGTGGTCCAAGGGATCGCTCAGGGAGTTTGTGTGTTCGCTCAGACACATGAAAAATTAGAGGGAACATTGCTCGTGAGTGACTGTGTGCGCATACCTTTGTGTATGTGTGTGCACGTGCATATAGGTGTGGGAGTATATCAGTTAAAGCACTGTGAGTGTGTGTCTCTACGTACGTGAGGTCATAAAAACCCATCTCCCTTCCAGACCACAGTTATCAAGTTACAGATGTTGATACCCCCACCCAGGTATCCTCTGGGGAATTTCCACTCAGCATTAACTCCTCTTTGTCTCACTTTCACAGCTCAAGTGGGGGAGGGTCTCCTAAAATCTACTTCTAAGTTCATGACACAATCAGCCCTTTATTACATTGAGGGCAGTGTCAGTGTCTCTACAATAATTCTAGATTCTATCTTAACACATTTCTAAACTCTAAAATAAGCTAAACATTCCTACAAGTCCCCCTTTTTTATCTGCCCTAAGGTAGATAAAACTAAACTAAATCTTTCACCATAATGTTTTCATACTGTGACTCCCCATTTCCCAAAAGTGGCATCATGGTGTCGGCCTTTGTATCAGATTCTCCCAGAGCACGATTGATGAGTCTTACAAGCAAAGCTCTGATACAAGGCACACAACAACACCCACACGTCACTATTATTGCAATAAAAACGGACAAAAAAGATGATGAAACCTTTCCATTGCCCAAAGACAGAGATCATCCATGCTTCCAGCGGGTTATCCAATCCCGAATGCTCATGCATCGTGGTGGACAACGTTCTCAGGCCTTCCAGCGCTTGGGTCACAGAGCCATCGGGAACTGTATTATTTGGAATAAAGGTACAACACATATCCCCCAACATCCCCTTTTTCTCCCAACAACATGCCTAACGCCATCCGATTTTGTACTGCCATTAAAGATGTTGGACCCAACTGTTCAGCAAGCCCTTCAACCATGTCTCTGGTAAGGTTCACCAATCTCAGGACATTATAGTGCACATAATTAATACGATCCACATTCTTATTTGGAGTCACTGGAAAAAATGCAGAAATTATGGGAATATTTTCAAATCCTCCAGCAATTTGGTCAGCTAACTTAAATTCATTAGGCACACCATAGGGACTCCAATAGCATCTATATATGTTGGTGATCCTAATGTAAGGTCAAATGATCCTGGTGACCGTCTGGCCAAGACATGACGTCTCCGCCTGGCTGTCAGTTGAGCGGTGCCGGGCTTACCCAGCCACACCCCCTTTTCACCTACTAAAACGAGAGGTGCACATAAACGTACCATAGCACAGAGACCAGAAGTCCCACTAGGAATTCTAACATACAATCTGTACCCACCACAATAATAATACAAACCAGCACGTGCCCACAGGCCTATTTTGGTGCCGGTGTCTCTTGATAGCTTTCCTCTGGCGAGGTACGTCACAGTGCACCAATCGGCGTTAATCTCCCCGGCCTCATGCTCATGTCTGTCAGGGAAAGACACAGTAAAGTTAAAACACGTGTAATTGGCTCTTCTTGGCGTGAAGGGACCAAGTACAGTATCATTACCTATTGGTGGAAACAAACTTGCTAATGTAGTGCAATTACCTTCAGAAACCGTCTCTCTAGTGAGTCTGAGCATGCAGTCAAATCCCCACTGGTCTTCGGGATGTAAAGGAGCTGGTTCTGTGAAAAGATGTGGGCGGGCAGCTGCGCACGCCACACAATCTGAAACATTCTGTTCCCTAGCATTTTGGATAAGCCAGTCTAGCCATAAATTGCTTTCACGATAGCCAGTGGCCATTGAAATAAGCTGTTTAGGTTTTAGTCTTGTATAATCTACCTCAATTATTTGTGGGCCCGATTCAGAAAGTGGCAATGGTGGGGAAGGTGTTGATACAGTTATTTCAGCCACATCAGGTGCAGAATCTCTAAAGTTAATTTTAACCAAACCGTATGGATCCTTCCCTGAGACATCTGCCCCTATAAATAAATACACCACGGATCGGGCGGGCCACACAGTGTCATACCAACGATTCAGTGAAAGGGTCAACGGGTTCTGCCCAGCTGAGAAGTCCCGCTGAAACCCAAGCTTCTGCCACGTGGTGTCCTTATAGGGGCGCCACGTGCCAGAATACTCCACTATGGTAGACCAGTAGTCACACGGGCCCTTCCAATAAGTGTGATAGGGGTAGCCAAGCTTCTGATTATTACACTCTATATCTACCATTGGATTGTATTGAGATTTAAATTTATAATCTGAATACGTACTTCCTGGCCACATTATTTTATAGAAGAGAAGGTCTAACTTTAGGCCTACACGGTCTTGACAGGAGACACAGGCTTGTGCAGAGTATGCTTCTGCAGAAGCGAAACTGAAACCAGAGTCTAAGTGCAAGTTAAGAGTAGGGTGTCTTGTATGCATTTATCGCTGATTAAGCTTTAAGTAGTTGTATTAGATTGGAACATTTGTTTTATACATTTTACATATAAGTCAAGATCGGCACGCACAGGATAGCCTTAGCCTGGTTGCTTAAGCTGAGGTCAACTAAGGTGCAGAGAGCATATGCAAACTCTGTGCACGCACAGACAGACATACACACATGCACACACATAGTTTCAGTTGTGCTGGCCTTTTGTCTAGTGGAAAGGTTACAAGGTCTAGCTGGGGAGCTGAGAGGTGAAACAAAGTGCAAGCAGAGGCTGACACATACACACACACACATCGTAGATAGACTCAGTTATATAGGTAAAAGTTAATCTTGTGTTTTGCTTGCAACTGCAAAATTGTGCGTGCATATGTGACTGTTTGAGAAGCAGCTGCAGGATGTTCCAGACCGATAAGCGAGCGTCCGGGGACAACAGGAAGACACCTGGATGGAGACGAGACGATGTTCTTTTTAAACTATGTTAAAAGTCATTGTGGTTTTGGTTTCTGCCTGGCAACAGAAAGGGGGGCTGTACTGTTTCACCCCTATAAATATTGTGTTCTGATTATTGTAAGGGAGTCCAACACTGAATCTGTACAGTGTTGGCTCCACGCTGCGTGTATTCATTAAAATGCCGTCTAATTGCACACGGTCGGATCAGTGGTGGTTATTTTGGATTCCTCCTCAATATCTGAACCTTAACAATTGTAACCTACCCAGACATCATATCCCCGCCATGAACTGTTTAAGCCTCTACATTTAATGACAGCACAGAGGTCGAATGTATACGAGGCTGTGGACCCTTTAACGTAGTCCAACTCTATACCGCCATAATAATCCAAACACTCGTCTGATTTACCTGTTTCACTACGTTTGGTTCGCTTCGCCGTGGCCTGTGATGGTGGAGTCGCCGGAGTGGATTCGGGTCTGTCTCTGGGCAATTCACTTAAAAGAAAAATCACAGTTACAATAACAACAGTCATCACTCCCAACACTACCATTTCTTTCCAATTTCCCCATAACCCCATCTTAGTTTTTTGTTTTGTTTTGTTTTTATCCCTTTTTATCCAATATAGTTTCACTTTTCACTTGTTTTTACAAAACCACCTTTATCTTCTGGGTTGTGTGATCCTCTGTTGCTCTTCTTTCTTCGACTTCCGGGGTAGACTACCCTTCAGTTGTTGCATGGATCAGGGATTTATTCTGTCCCTGGGCTGGGATCCATGTGGGGGGTCTCAGCCAAGTTCCCCCTCTTTTCTTTTGCAGAGAGCCTTTCCGACCTCTTAGGCTCTTCCGCTACAGCACACTGGCTCCAGTGGTACCAGGTTTCACCTTTCCCCCTCAGCTGAACTGCGTGTGAGGTCCTGGTCCCCACCTTGAACGGATCTGTCCACCTGGGCTCGTTCCACTTCCGTTTGTAAACCTTCAGCCACACCCCCTTCGCCTCTGGCACCGTCTGCTCCTGTCCTTGGCCCGCAGTCACCTGGGATGTAAAACTTAAGACAAGAGCTTTTAGTGCTTTAAACTGCTTTAAATGTTCAAATGTATGCATTTCTTGTCTTAAAGCTGGCACCCCTGCAGTGGGTCCAGGAAATTGTCTCCCGGTGAACAACTCATAAGGAGTGAACCCGGTGAACTGATTTACTGAGCATCTAATGCTCATGAGCGCTATTGGTAACGCATCAACCCAATCCATTTTGGTCTGTGCACAGATCTTGGCCAATTTATTTTTTAAGTTTTGATTCATTCGCTCAACCTTACCTTGAGACTGTGGATGATAAACGGTCCCAAACCTGTGTTGCAACCCTAGCATGGATTCCACTTCCTGCAGATGTTTATTCTTAAAATGTGTCCCATTATCTAATCTAATTCTCTCTGGGAATCCATGCCAGGGAATATAATGATTTATCAAACACTTAATGACTGTTGTGCTGTCTTCTCTCCGGGCTGGCCACGCCTCTGGCCACCCTGTCAAACTATCCACACATACCAGCAGGTATCTGAAGCCCCTCGCTGGTGTCACCATGTCTGTGTAATCAATCACTATTTCCTGCCCCGGCCTCTGGACCAGGGGAAACTTACCCATCTCTGGTTTCACTGTAGGTTTAAGATTGTGTTGGCCACAGATAAGGCAGGTTCGCACATGCTCCCTCAACATGTCCTTCAGGAATGGGTGCCACCAATGACAGAGATTCCTCTCCATCTGGGCCACACCCACATGCCCAAGGCCATGAGATTCTCTAATCTTTTTCTCTGCCATATCTGCCGTCAACACTGGTCTTCCATCTGGCCCCCTCCAAATGTTGCTTACCTTTATGGCTCCTCTCTCCTTCCAGAGTGACTTTTCTTCTGGAGAGGCCTTCTCCTGTTCTTTTATGATCTCTTCGCGTTCCAGCCCTGGATTTTCTTCCCAATCCATTCCCATACTTACCATTGGTCTGATCCCCGTGTAACCAACCACTTTTTTGGCTGCTTCATCCGCTGCTCGATTACCTCGAGCAACCCAGGTGGCCGAATCGTCGTGCCCCTTGCACTTTATTATTGCCACCTCCAAGGGTCCTTCCAGCGCCTCTTCCAGCATCTTCATCTCCTTCTCATGTTTGATTGGTTGTTGATTGGTAGTAAGGAATCCAGCTCTCTTCCACTGAGCCAGCTCCACATGTGCAGCTCCAAAGGCATAGGCTGAATCAGTGTAAATGTTTATCTTCTTTCCTTGAGCATATTTAAGGGCTTCAATCAGTGCAATCACCTCTGCTCTCTGCCCTGACTGCTGCCCTTCCAACTTTGCTGCTTTGATCACCTCCAGCTGCTCTCCTTTCTTACTTACCACTGCATAGCCTGCCTTGAGCCCCTCCTTCTCATCCCTAAAGCAGCAGCCATCTGTGAAGAGATCCTCTGCTCCTTCCATGGCTTCCTCTTTGAGATCTGGTTTTGTCTTCTCTTCTTTCCAGACCGCCTGAACGCAGTCGTGTGGTTCCCCTGACCCCATTTGGTCTGCCATGTTTATCCCTTCATGTGTAAAAGTCAAATTTTGGGCCTCCAGCACTTTGCTGAGCCTCTGTTGTCTAAGTGGAGTCATGGTGAAGGCCTGTGAATTAACATAAGCCACCACACTGTGTGTTGTTAAAACTCTCAGTGGGTGTCCTCTAACTATATGTGCTACTTTCTGGATGGCCTTTGCCACTCCAGCTACATGCTGAGTGCATGTAGGGTGCCTTTTCTCCATGTTGTCTAAACATACACTGATGTACATCAAAACCTGTCTACCTCCCCCTTTTTTCTGAAACAAGACGCCGTTCACCACCTCTTTTGTTTCAGAAACATCTAAGAAGAAGTCCCTGTTGTAATCTGGCACAGCTAAATCTACTGCTCGAGAAAGGTCCTGTTTCAGAGAAATGAAGCACTGTTCAGCTTCAATCGTCCAGTTCAACTTAGCAGTCAGGTCTCTCATTCCATGCTGCTTCACCAGGTCACGCAAAGGCTTAGTGCGGCCCACATAGTCTGGAATGTACTGCCGGCTATAGCCTGTGAGACCTAAAAAGGAAAGCATCTCTTTCACAGTCTCCGCTTTCACAGTCTCCGGGCGCGGGTGGGAGAGAATGGCACTTCTATGAGCAGCCATCATCCCCACCATATGCTGTTTCACCTCTCTCCCTAAAAAAGTCACCTGTGGTCTCACCAACTGTAATTTATCTTTACTCACTTTAAAACCCGCCTCTGCCAGTCTCCTGAGCACGGTCATGGTGGCCTGAAAGCAAGCGTCTGCCGTGGGAGCGGCAATCAGGAGGTCGTCAACATATTGAACGAGAGTGCAGCCAGCCGGCATCACACATGGTTCCAACGTCTGCTTTAACACCTGGTTAAAAATCCCCGGGGACAGAGCAAATCCCTGTGGCAACCGAGTGTACCTTAACTGTTGACCCCTGTAAGAGAAAGAAAACACATCACGCAGAGAGTGGTGCAAAGGTAAACAAAAGAAGGCATTTGCCAGGTCAATGCATGTAAACCAACGCTGATCTGGGGAGAGATTTGTCAATACAGTAAATGGATTAGGAACTGGCCCAGTTTTAGTTTTCAGAATAGCATTAATGGCCCGCAAATCATGAGCCATACGATATTTACCTGTGCCATGCTTTTCCACTGGCAAAATAGGCGTGTTCCATTGAGACGTGGAAGGCTCCAACACCCCCACCTTTAACAGCCTCTCAGTAGTCTCTGCAATGCCGTCCTCTGCCTGTGGTGAATGTCAGTACTGCGGACGCCATATTGGAATGTCAGATTTAAGTTCAAAGGTCACAGGCGAACAGGTGGTTAAGCCAACATCCGTAGGCCCCTGTGACCACAGTGTGTGAGGCAACTGTGAGAGGCCTTTAACAGCCTCTGGATGATCTGTCAGTTCCCTGCCATGTGTCCTACGTATGTGACGATGTTCCAAGATAGTGTCATCTGTGTGTGATGTTGAAATTCTATATGTTTTAGTACTTGGGGAGAAGGAAATATCAGGAATCTGTGTGAGTTGCCAATCAATTGCTCGTGAAGCTACACGCATCATGGGACCCAAGTCCTTCGCTTGATGTCCAGAATGAACCGCTAGAGACACATGAGGTACAGATTCATCACCCATTTGGAACCAGCTCTTTTGTTCCTCCGACAAATGGACCAGGGCTGCTACCCCCTGCGGTCCAACATAAATATCTCTGGTAGAGACCAGCCATGCCTTCCCCTCCAGGAATTCATGGAACAGGTCTTCATACCACTCAACATTTTCGCGATCATAAAAGAGTGTCACGTGGTATGGGTCAATGGGTGGAGCATACACGTCGAGGGCCATGATCCAGGGCCGCCAGAGCTGGAAGTGTGCCAGGATGCCGTTAGAGGTCGTCAGCTGGGCCCAGTAGATTTCTGCTGTACGGTCAATGTCCTCAGACAGCAGCCACTGTCCTCTCGTACCTGTGGCCACACAAGGAAGCTGTGTGCCATCCTTCAGAGTCACTGTTAAACCATCAGGCCCACACATGATGACAGCTCCCAGTTTGATGAGCAGGTCTCGCCCCATCAAGTTCACAGGCACCTGCGCTGAAATGACATATGGATGAGTCACTGCTTGCTTTCCAATTTCAGTCTTTAAAGGAACAGTCACTGGCAATGTCATTGGAACCCCAGAGAAGCTGACCACGCTGACCTCGTCCCCAGATAATTTAGTGTTATCAGGAAGTAGCTCCCGTATCAACAAGGAACGGCAGAGTCAGTCCATTCACCGTCAGTGAGAGTAAGGGGTCTGCCTTTCCCCCCTCTCCTCGGCCTCCCTGTGGGGTGTGTCACTGCTGCCAGTCCTGGCTGTTCCAGCCGGCCTCCCAGGTCGGCATTTGAGGTCTTGATCCGGGGATCATGTGTGTGTTTGGAGCCTGATAGTATGGACCACCCCTTCCTGCTTGAGGCGGGCCCATTTGCTGTTGTATTTGTGGCTGCTGTGGACAGTCTTTCGCCCAGTGCCCAGGCTGATAACACACCCAACAGACACCTCTAGGCCCACGACCCACTCCAGGCGCACCCCTTCCATAGCCCCAGGCGCCCCTCGCACCCACCGGGCCACCACGGCCTCTAGCCCTTCTTCTACCGGCCCACACAGCTGGCCATGGGTGCACTCTGCAAACCATCATAATGTGTCCAGGGATTCATTGGATAAATATTTGGGTTAAATTCAGGTCTATTAGGCTCAGGTGGACAGTCTTGAGCTACCATCACCTTTGATGAATCAGTTAATTTGTTCTCTTTTTTCTTTACACTTGCCTTCTGTCCCGCTTCTCCCCAGTTAAGCTTAAGCAATTGTTCCTGAAGCTCCTCCACCTCCCCTTTTTTCTTATCTTTATCTTGCTTGTATTTATCCAAATAATGCACTAAATGTCTCTCCCAGCGATGTGCATCTGCTCCTTCTAAATCAGGGACATCCAAAATTTTTTCTCTTACCTGTTCTGGTACTCCCTCTAGCACTGCCTGTCTAAACCAAACCTGATGAAGGCCCAGTGCAGAAGGGTTATAACCCGTGTTCTGCATCCACTTCTCTTTTACTTGCTGTACATAATCTCTAGGATTTTGATCAGGCTTCCATTCTAACTTTGTAATGGCAGCCGCATTTGGGGTTGGATATTGTTGACGCACAGCATTCCCAATCTGCTCCTGCACTCTGAAAAAGGGTGTAGAGTCTGGTCTAGTGGTGACAGCTACCAGTACCTGGATTTCCTCCAGTGCAGTAACTGTCATACACCGACCAGCAATGGCTCAAAAATCCCCCAAGGCGAGCTGTGTGCCTGATGTCACTTTATCAAGTTGTCTCAGCCAACTCGCCCCTCCATCAATGATGGGTGGGAGCATCTGCACTAGGGCTGTAACATCCCCTACTCCATATGGTTTATACCTTCTCTCACCCCCTTTCTAATGCATGATCGAAATGTCCCATGGCCCCCTGCTGGGGGTTTTCCACTGCTTTCATTTGACTTCTTCTCATCATCGGGTGTTCTCCAGGCACTCCTCCACTTTGAAGCCATTGCTCCTCCATCTCCTCTCGCTCTTTTCGAGATCCAAATGCGTGCCGTCTTCTTGAGTCGTCTTCATCCCCTCCTGCACTCTGAAGGACTCTACATTCATCTATATCCTCTTCCAGAGTGCCCTGTATCCATCCATCCCAGGAGTCAACACCTCTTACCTTAGGTATGTGCACCTTAAGATGCACCTTTTTTCTCACATCCGAAGGCAGGACTGCTTTCCCTTCAGCTACTCCTTTTTGCTTTTTTAGTTTGTCAGTCAGTTCTTCTTCCTCAAGTCGTTTGCGAATAATCTCCACCAATCTCTCTGCCTCTCCGGCTAATAATTCCGGAGGAGACCTAGCTGTTGCTTCTGCTGCACTGGACCGTTCTTCTTCTCCTTCCTCGTCCTCCTCCTCTTTATGAGCCACATGGGTCTGGACCTGAGCAGCAGGTGGCTCTGTCTTTTCAGGTTCTATTGTTATCATTTGTTGCTGTGGCCTTGGGCGGTGCTGCTCCTCATACTCACACTCAGCCTGCCCTCCAATTAGTCGCAGCACCACGCCATCTTCATTTTCCATGCTGCCATCCTTAATGCTCAACATAGGATAATTACCAAAATATGGAAGAGGACATACAGAAAAAAGAGGAGCCGTGGGCTGGGGGTGTGGAAGACTATCAGGTCTCAACTTACCTTCCTCTTCCACAGGTTCCCTCATCCAGTGCTCCAATCCTTGGCAGCTGATTCCCCATGCAGCCAGCCTGGCTCGTTTCTCCTCCTCCTCCTTTATTCGTTCCTTAACTCCCCTCTTCTCCAAGATATTTGCTCCATCCAACTCTCTCCTGAGTTTCTCCTCCTTCTCCTCAGATGCCTTGGCCGCTTCCAACAAAACCTTTGCAAGAGAGCATCGCATGTCACCTTTTATTCCAGCTTGATCACATACATTCATTATTTCCTTCCCCATTTCCAGTATTTTACCATTCTTACCTGTTAGGTGTCCTGTCATGGTGATCTTCAATGCTTCCCCTAATTTCTCTTTTTGCTTCTCAACAGTTTTCCATTGCATTTCTCCCTCTGTTGGACTCCTCACTCCTTCTCTAATAATCTCCTGTTGTTCAGTCATTATTTTAACTCACCTGAAATTCTTTTTACTTACCACCAGATGTCGCCGTAGATAGAGCTCCTCCTTGGTACTCCTCCTCCGTCCCACAAATGAGTCCGCCCCCTGAGGCTGGCTATCGCACACCTCCTACTTCTCGCAGTCCCCTTCACAACTCACTGCAGGACACTTCCTCCTCTGCTGATCCAGGACAACGCCCCAGTCAGCACCAAGAGCGGGTGCCGTCCGCTCACACCTCACAAAACTAGGACAATTTGGCTCACAATCGTCAGATCGTGCCACATTTGCCTCACGAATTATTCAAACTGCGCCACGGACTGGATACCGCGGTTTCTCTTCCCCAGAAAAAATAAAACCAAATTCAACCCCCCAATTGACTTCACAGTTTGCAATAATTCGCGACACGGCCTCCTGCCGCAATTTCTACACACCACAAACACACAGTTTTAGACACAAATTCTTTTTCTTACTTTAGTTGACTCCCGCACTTCAAACGAGACGCCGACTCTAACGGCGCTTTTCACACACACTATGCAATCTACTAACGCTGCAGTCAGTGGGGTGAGCCAAGCCGTCGTGCTTTCACTAACGAAGCAACTTGCCCCCACTCTCATGCAGGTTATCAACCGCGACTAGGATCCAACACCTAGCTTTAGTTATTTAAGGCGTCCCCGGTTCCCTAGGTAACCACCCTGGAATCTCCTGTCCCACAGGTCCTATCCCCGCGTCCGAGAATAGGTGGAGCTACCAAGCCTGGAACACACCCGGCAATCAGCCGGGTGTGTTCCAGGCTTTTCAGCCCCGCTTTCTAACTAATAGTAACACACGTTTCCTGCTTTAACGCAAGGGGACGGATCACACACCGCCACTTTTTCCTAATAACTAAGACGGATCACACACCGCCATGGATGAAACACCGATCCTATTAATTACTAACTAAGACGGATCACACACCGTTTCTTTAACCTACTGAGTGAATTTACACTGAGGTACGTTCAACTTAGCGAGCAGATAATTTAGACTTTATTCAATATGCACACTTCGAAAATAAACAGGTGGTGCTTACCTTTTAAATGATCGAGCCGGCTCTCTGTTCGCTTTGTTTCACGATCTCAGCTCTGCCAATTCGTCCTTTCTGGGCCTCGAGCGAATCCCAGGGTTTCGGCACCAAAACTGTTGCAAAAAGCAGTTTCACCCCGGTTCGTGTATTCGTCAGGCCTCCAGAAAGAACACCGGGACTCAGTAGTCAATTAACAATACTTTTATTAATACACACTTATTGATTATACCTTCTAGAAGGGAGATGTACAGAACCCTGGACTTTCTCTGCAGATCTCAACTCCTTTGTCTGTTACATGCAGTTTTGTATAAGTGACCCCCCTCTTCTAAACCCTCTACGAGGTGCCATAAAACTAAGTGCTATGTTTACATGCTTGTGTGTGTGCGAACACGTGAATGCCTACATGTGCGCGTTCCCGCGTGTCTATGTGAGTGCTCGTGAGTGACTGTGTGCGCATACCTGTGTGTATGTGTGTGCACGTGCATATAGGTGTGGGAGTATATCAGTTAAAGCACTGTGAGTGTGTGTCTCTACGTACGTGAGGTCATAAAAACCCATCTCCCTTCCAGACCACAGTTATCAAGTTACAAATGTTGATACCCCCACCCAGGTATCCTCTGGGGAATTTCCACTCAGCATTAACTCCTCTTTGTCTCACTTTCACAGCTCAAGTGGGGGAGGGTCTCCTAAAATCTACTTCTAAGTTCATGACACAATCAGGCCTTTATTACATTGAGGGCAGTGTCAGTGTCTCTACAATAATTCTAGATTCTATCTTAACACATTTCTAAACTCTAAAGCAAGCTAAACATTCCTACATGTCTAAACTCTAAAATAAGCTAAACATTCCTACACTATCTAATAGACTCCAATTTGTAAATTTAAATGGAGAGTCCTCTTCACCCACTAAGGTCAGTTATGGTGTTCCACAGGGTTTGGTGCTAGGACCAATTCTGTTTACATTATACATGCTTCCCTTAGGCAGTATCATTAGAAGACATAGCATACATTTTCACTGCTATGCAGATGACACGCAGCTCTATCTGTCCATGACACCAGGTAACACACACCAATGAGTTAAACTGCAGGAATGTCTTAAAGACATAAAGACCTGGATGGCTGCCAACTTTCTGCTTCTTAATTCAGATAAAACTGAGGTTATTGTACTCGGCCCTGAAAATCTTAGAAATATGGTATCTAACCAGATTCTTACTCTGGATGGCATTACCTTGGCCTCCAGTAATGCTGTGAGGAACCTTGGAGTCATTTTTGACCAGGACATGTCCTTCAATGCACATATTAAACAAATATGTGAGACTGCTTTCTTCCATTTGCGCAACACCTCTAAAGTTAGAAATATCCTGTCTCTTAGTGACGCTGAAAAACTAGTTCATGCATTTATTACTTCCAGGCTGGACTACTGTAATTCACTATTATCAGGATGTCCTAAAAACTCGCTGAAAAGCCTTCAGTTAATCCAAAATGCTGCAGCATGAGTCCTGACAGGGACTAGAAAGAGAGAACATATTTCTCCTGTTTTGGTTTCCCTTCATTGGCTTCCTGTTAAATCCAGAATTGAATTCAAAATCCTGCTCCTCACATACAAGGTCCTAAATAATCAGGCCCCATCTTATCTTAATGACCTTGTAGTACCATATCACCCTATTAGAGCACTTTGCTCTCACACTGCAGGCCTACTTGTTGTTCCTAGAGTATTTAAAAGTAGAATGGGAGGGAGAGCCTTCAGTTTTCAGGCCCCTCTTCTGTGGAACCAGCTTCCAGGTTGGATTCGGGAGACAGACACTATCTCTACTTTCAAGATTAGGCTTAAAACTTTCCTTTTTGCTAAAGCATATAGTTAGGGCTGGACCAGGTGACCCTGAATCCTCCCTTAGTTATGCTGCAATAGACGTAGGCTGCCGGGGATTCCCATGATGCGTTGAGTTTTTCCTTTCCAGTCACCTTTCTCACTCACTATGTGTTAAAAGACCTCTCTGCATTGAATCATATATGTTATTAATCTCTGTCTCTCTTCCACAGCATGTCTTTATCCTGTTTTCCTTCTCTCACCCCAACCCGGTCGCAGCAGATGGCCCCGCCCCTCCCTGAGCCTGTTTCTGCTGGAGGTTTCTTCCTGTTAAAAGGGAGTTTTTCCTTCCCACTGTCGCCAAAGTGCTTGCTCATAGGGGGGTCATATGATTGTTGGGCTTTTCTCTGTATCTACTGTACAATATAAAGTGCCTTGAGGCGACTTTTGTTGCGATTTAGCGCTATATAAATAAAATTGAATTGAATTGAATTGAACTTGCTAAAATGATATCATGATGTTTTATATATATATATATATATATATATATATATATATATATATATATATATATATATATATATATATTTTTTTTTTTTTTTTTTTTTTTGTGTGTTTTCTTTTTCTTTTATAATTGAAACTGTGATCAAAGCTCCTCGTGTTCAGAGGATGTAATTATACTGACAGTCCAGGGCATTGTTGTTTGTTAAGCTAGTGTTAGGGTTTAGTATCAGTCCTTACATTTTATAGCCACATATCCACCAAGGCTCATGATGGGGCGGGGCTCTGTCCTGGGATCCTTGAGTGAAAGCCAGTGTGCACCCTGCCCTGGTCTCCAGTCTGTCATAATCATATTCAAAAATATGAATGTAAACAAAGATCAAACTTGTATTTTTGCAAATGAAAAGATGGCTGTGTATATTCAGGTCTGTCTTTGACTGTATCGTCCACCTGATCCATCAAATCTTATTCATGACATATTTGAAGGCAACAAGGTAAAAAATTAAAGAGTAACAGTCTGAATGCAGAGTGAATTCTAAAGTCCACTTCAATTAATTATATAAATGTGCAAAAAGTCATTCAGGAACAGGGCCGTGCAGAGATGTTTGAAGGGGCTGGTGCTCAAAGTTTAAAAGGGACACACAGAACACTCATGTGTTTCAATTTGTCAGTTACCACAAGACAGTTTACCAACATGTACATAATAACCTAATACTCCTGTGTGCAATAGACTATAGTGAGAACTGTACATCCTACTTATGGTTTTTGTTGCACCAGTTTGTGTCTCACAATTATTTTGTGTGTTTCGCCTACATTCCCGGCTCGTAACCAGCACCCTCTGCCATCAAGGGCGAGCATTAGTTAATGGTCATTATGTGACTGATGCAAGCCAGATCCTTTTATTTACTCCACACGCACACAAAACTTAAACTTAAATTTTTTTTTGAAAAATGCATCAAGAAAAGGGCACTTGGGGCACCCAAGAGGAAAGGGGCAGGTGCTCAAGCCCCCTCCGACCCGCCCCTCTGCACGTGCCTGGGTCTTATCATATGGTTTATCTGTTTTTAATAAGGAAATTGGGGATTCTGTGTTTTCTGATCATAAACCTGTGCATGAGTTTAAAGTCGCGCTCCACGGAGGCGCTACCATATGTTACTAGTCAAAATGGAAACAGTTGAAGTGTATAATTATATTTTCTGGGGTGTTAATCACTCTGAACGACTCACCTAGAGTTGTCTTTCATTTATATGTCTATTTGACCCATCTGGATAGTTTTAGGACTAAAGGAATCTGACTGTTTAGTTCCTTGTTATGCAGCAATGCACATGCAGATGACCCTGATTATCCTGTGTCTCAGTTTCCTTCTCTCGGTAGAGTTTTTCTTACACAGAAGTTTTTTTTAACTTTCTCAAAATAATGATGAGCAATACCTTAATTTTTTTTTTTTACCTTAATTTTTTAAGCATTCATGCTATGGTTCCATTCCTATAACATGTGTTCATCGATCTCTCCACTATAAACAGAGATTTATGAAACACTTGACTGTCATCCCATTGGTTACAAACACCCAGTTGCCATTTCATTTTTAAATTCAATTCAGTTCAAGTCAATTTTATTTATATAGTGCCAAATCACAACAAAAGTCGCCTCAAGACACTTTATATTGTACAGTAGATTGTACAATAATAGATTAATACAATAAATGAACAGGTAATCCTAAAGATTCCCATACTTTTGATCATTTTCCTAAATGAATAAGTGATCTGAAGTTGCCTTTCATTTATATGTCTATTTGATTTGTCTGTATAGTTTTAGCCGAGGAAACTGACTGTTTAGTTCCTTGTTATGTAGCAATAGAAAAGCACATGCCAATAATCCTGCTTATCAGGTGTCTCAGTCACTTTCTTTCTCTCGAGTTTCTGTTAGACAGAGACTGAAGTCACTGCAAGAGCATACTTTAGCTGTGGAGCAATTACACAGGTGGTTTTATTTGGTCTGACAGGTTAGACAGGAATGTGTAGATGTAAACAGAATGAGCATGTATAGCATGTTTATGACTCTGGTTAGTTTTGCTTTTGTTGTAGCTGTGTTTTTGGTAAGCCTTTTTCTTAACACCATTAATTCAGTCTATTTTCATGGTACACACTTTCTCTGAAAGTAAAAAAAAAAAGTATCACATTAAACTGGGACAGAGCATTCATGAAAGAGAAGGTTCAAGTTTTAACGTCCATCTTAAATAGTCTTCCTCAATCAGAAACATCTATGGGCAGATGTTATTGTTCAAAAAGCAGCAAGATAGCAGGTTGAAATGTGAGGCCAGTATGTTCTCTCTAATTACTGGCGGGAGTTCAATCTGCTCTCTAAAAAAGAAAATCTGACTGTATAAAATACATACACTGCTGGTCAAAAGTTTTAGACTGTGCTGGCCACTCCATGTTTTGAAGCTAACCATCTTCTTCTTTTTTCGTGAGGTAGTTCTGGCATAGCTCGTGTAACTGTGTTTATGTGGTGTTATTCCACTTGGCACAAATGTTAGTGCAATGGGGAAACAGCACCACCCTCTTGGTGTGGCCGGTTAGGTGAGACTGGCAGCAGTAATCACTGCCAGTCTGCGGTAGCCATACGAGAGGTGAGCTGTGTTGACTTGTTCTGCACATAATATAGTTATTACAGATACATAAAACCTGTTTGCTCAACTGACACAGAGGGTAATAAGTGCTTAGTGGGCCCGTGTCTGACACCAGTTTTATGTACTTTGTATTTGATTATTAATGTTGTGTAAAATTATGTATTAACAGGATGTTCTGTTGTAGTGCGCTGTGCAGAGTGGTGTGTGGCGAGCCATTTGCACTGACCCGACACATTATGTTTCCATTCATTTATTGTTGTTATTTTATTGTACATTAGAAATTGTAATATGGCTGCAGTAATTACTGCCAGACTGCAGCCATACGAGATCTTGAGTGTGTGTGGCGAGCTATTTGGACTGACCCACACCGTTTTGGTCCCCTTCAGGAAATAAATATGCAACGATCAACCAGAGACTCCTTGCCTTCTTAAAAACAACACAATGCAGAGTCGAGGAGTTTGTTTGGGTCGAACTGTTGCAGCGGGGTGAAGCAGAAATTGGTTACACTTGGACGTATGGTTTGGGTCATTACTTTGGATCCGACCCTGGATCCAGCAAAACAGCCCCAGACCATCACACTTCCTCCTCCATGTTTGACAGATGCCACACACTGTGGGACCATCATTTCTTCTACTTGACGGCGTACACAGAGCCTGCGTGATGAACCAAAGATTTCAAATTCTCATTCATCAATCCTTCAGTCCTTTTTCCAGTCTTCAGCCTACAATGTAAACTGTCTAAATATTAACACATTTCAAAAATAAAGTTGTTTACAAACACTTATGTATAAGAAGTAAGAACAGCTGTTCAAGTTCATCATTACAGTTTTATTTGTTAAGAGAATTATGAACTTCACATTGTGTATCTAATCAAAGAGAGTTTGATACGTCTGTTTCATTCCTTTGCCCGATGAGAGCTGGAATAAACATTCATCCTGACAGTTACAGTTTAGCAAACTTCAGTTAAATCTTGAAACAGTAGATATCGGTAGAAATTGGATCAGATTATGTTCAGACCATCATATTAAAAAAAATAGCATGCCCCATGTGCTTTTTGGATAAACTTCCAAATCACAGTCAAACAGCCCAGTCTCATAAATATGTAACAGAAATGTCTCTAATACAGATGTGTACAGTGCACTGTAAGCATTAAAAGATCATAAATGAAACAGTAAAATTCATATAAAACTAGTTTTAATAAAAAAAATGAACAGGTGCTTTATATATTTTAAAAGAAAAGATCTGAAAATAAAACAAGTTTTTAGTTTTTTGTTGATTGTTGCAGTAAAGAGACATGTTGCTTTTGCCAATCATGGTCACACACTGCATGTGGTTTTACATGCAGTGTGTGACCTTGATTGGAAAACTGTTCACTGAGACCATTAACTGCACTTCTTTGAAGAATTCGTCTTCTTGGCATAAAAAAGGAAGAAGAAACAACATGAGTTGCTTTGATCTACCAAAAGGGAAAAGGAGAATATCTGAGGTGAAACCAGTCAGGTGAACTCATTAAGATATAAACAATAATTCAGTGCAATGTCTCAGACAGCTTAGTGCAGACGTTCCCAAAGTGTGGGGCCCGCCCCCTAGGGGGGGCGCAGAGCTATTGCAGGGGGGGCGCGGCATGAAAAGGGAAAAAAACAAAAACAAAACACAACGCTTGGACACTGCTAGCACGGGGCGCCCACACAAACGCAAAGCAGGAGATGAAGCATCGCTGAATATGTTTCCAAACCAACTTCATTCTAAGCCAAAGACTAGAAAATATGGTGAAGCATATCTTCCCTTTGGCTTCACCTGCACAAGTGCTGAGGTAGGTCTCCCTGCAGAATTAGTTTTCCCTGCGTCGGGAGCAGCGCTGGGCTGTTCAAATCACGGACAAACAGTATCCCACAGCTGTTTATGTTTTTGAACCCAT